>NW_012138584.1:10173-12834 GCF_000956105.1 Propithecus coquereli | reverse complement strand
CCCTGGAAGGCAGCCTCAGGCAACTCATTCGCCCCATAAACAACTACCAGGTAGCCAGACAGCAGAGGGAAGACGGATCCATATAAAATGATAATTACGGGAGAAATGAGAGATAAGCTGCCTAAACACCTAAAATGGGTGTAATGACTTGTGCAAATATTAGCTGCAAATATTCAGCTACAGGGTGTGAAGCCACTGGCCAAGTTAATTCAGGTTATGTTTTAGGGTGCCGTATACCTGGAAATGGTTTTTAGGCATTGTGTTCTGGTACAGATAATTTGGAAAGTCATGCGGCTGGCATGAATCCAGTAGTCGGGGTGTCATTAGAACGAGTCTTTCATTACAGGGAGATAATATTGCTGACATCTGTGGATCGAGTCAGAAAGCCAGACTCTCCCAGCTCCCTGCTTTACCAACATGGTAATGAGGACTCAGACGCCACAGGGAAAACCCAACCAGGAGAGACAGCACCCCCGGAAAGCGAAACACGCAAGGTCCCCAAGCAGCATCCCAATCCATTTTCTTTATGATGAGGACAATTTTTTAAATACTCTTAGATACACTAAATACACTAACTGCCTTTTTCCTTATGTTCTTAAGGAAAATTGAGATAGCAAGTTTTCATGTTTTACCTCGAGAGAATAAACTAGTCCTTTAGTGCATACGTGCTGGTTGTCTGTGACTGCCTAACAAGTTACCGCAACTTCCTGGCTTTAAACAACACGCATTGATTGTGGGCTCACAGTTTCTGTGGGTCGGGATTTCAGGCACAGCTTAGCTGGGTTCTCCGCTCAGGGTCTCATCAGGCTGAAGGCAAGATGTTTGCTGGGCTGTGTTCTCTTCTGGAAGCTTGACTGGGGAGACTCCAACAATCCGGGTGGTTGGCAGAATTATCTCCTTGACGTCGCATGACTGAGCTCCCTACCTTCTTACTGAGTGTGAGCAAGGCTCAGTCTCGGCTCCTGGGGCCCTCAGAGCGCCCAGCCATGTGGTTTTCTCCGCAGACTCCCTCTGGACGTGACATCTGACCTCTTCGAAGCCAGCAAGGGACCCTCCCTCTCTCTCAGGAAAGGGCTGGCCCCACTTTTAAGGGTTTTCCTGATTAACTCCAGCCCATCAATGCTAACCTTCCCCTCAATGAACGCATAATCAACTGACTGGGGCCCTTAATTGCATCTGCAAAACACCTTGACCTTTGCTGTGTTCTGTTGGCTTGATGCAAGTCGTGGGTCCGCCTCTCCCTCGGGGCACAGAGACCAGATGGCAGATCGGGGGCGGGGATGGGGCTCACCTCAGGGCCTGTCCACCGCAGCAGGGCTCAGTGCTCCGTGTTCGGAATTGGCCACAGACCCGTATCGTATCACGTGGATTCTTGCGACCATCGGCGGAACAGCGGTAGTGCTGGGTCCCGCAGTGCACTCTGCACGTGCGGACGGAGAACGCACGGATCCTGAGATGCTGAAGAGGATGGAGGCGGCGACGGGCGGGGTGAGCAGGGGTGTCATAGACTCCAAAAGTGACCGCATGTCTGCTGTTTGACTGACAGCTGCTGTCAGGCCCCACCACGCCCCTAGCCCTTCCCCCACATCTGGGCAAAGTTAAGGAAGCCAAAGCTCCCCGGTGACAGCGGCAGGAAGTTCACACTGTGCGGTGCGAGCTCTGGCCTAGGTGTTCTCGTGCGCAGGAGGCCCCGGCCCCACCCACTCGGCACCGCAAAGCCAGCCCCTCTCCTGGTTCCTCTCCCTCCGGCCGTGGAGCAGGCTCAGGAGCCCGCCCTGCTCCCCCAGGAGGCAGCCTCGCTATGTGAGTAATAAGCCTCCTCATGCCCCTGTGGGGGCCTCACCAGACCCGACATCCAAGCCAGGTTTGGGGTGCCAGGCCCACGCTGTTCACGCAGGGTGACCACACAGAGATTTACAGCGTAGCTCAGAAACACCAGCAAACAGCCCGCCGCGGAGACAACGCTGAGCGCGCTGCTTCCCAGGTAAGGAGGACGCCGCCACGGAGGCGGAGCAGCACCTCGGCAGGGAGAGGGCGAGGTCGGAGACGTTTACGAGGTTTGGGGTTTGGTTCAAGGTGGACATTTCAAAGAAGAGAAGTGTTTACTAGGACTGGGAAGATGATCCCATCTTAGTTTAGGATCGGTGGACGCAGCAAGCGTGAACAATTGTTTGATGCTATCTATTAAAATGTTTAAGTTTCACTGGGTACAGTGGCACGTGCCTGTAATCCCAGGGCTTTGGGAAGCCCAGGTGGGAGGATCGCTTGAGCCCAGGAGCTCAAGGCCAGCCCGGGCAACATAGCAAGACCCCTCATTAAAAAAAAAAAAAGCCTAACAGTTTGATGTTTATTTAATTTTTTCCAGGAAATTCCTGAACTTCCTGCAAATAAAAGTATTTGCAATGTTTCATCTCCCGGACAAGAATTTTCTGGCATAGTAAAGTATGGTGATGAAGGCAGTGGACTAGTGCAGTCAGGTTAAGGTCAATGTTGACAGTAAGTTGTGTAAGTGTCGATTTTGAGTTCCCATACCTAAGGGTGTTTTAAGTAATGCACACTAAAGGAATTTCAGTAAAGAACTGAAGTTTTGGGAAAAGCTTTCTAGAAAAAGGGGCTGAACCTCAGGGATGGGTAGGATTTATGTGGCACGGGGAGAAGAGG
>NW_012138584.1:0-508 GCF_000956105.1 Propithecus coquereli | reverse complement strand
CTAACCCTACACAGATGATGTCCTGGACCGTCTTGGGCCATCTTGCTTCTGAGGACACCAAGAAGACTCAAGGAGGACACGTCCCAACAGACTGGCCACACGAATTACAGCATTACCCGGTCTCCTCTCACAGCACAAGCGGAGCCAGGGGTGGGGAACCTTTTCATGTTGGAGGCCACATTAATTTAGCTGTAATCAAATAAGGCTGCATTCAAGAAACTTTAGTTAGATATACTTAAAAATGTACATTATTTTGTGAAAATCTAACTACTATGTACTTAATAATTTCAAAAAATTAAAACTATTTGTTAATTTTAAAGTTAACTAAACTTTTAATGACTTTGTTGTGTCTGCTTTTTGTTGGAAAGCATTCGAATATGTGGTTGCAGCGTCGAGATCCACAGGTTCAGTTTATCCTCTAGATGGGTATCCGTCATTTGTGACCTTAAGGGCATCTTGATTCCGATTAGGTAGGAGAATGTAGATTTGCAGCAATAAGTGGTTGAAA
>NW_012138583.1:3304-3605 GCF_000956105.1 Propithecus coquereli | reverse complement strand
CCTCTTTTATTATCCTGAATAGAGCTGGAGCCCATTCTACTAAGTGAAGTATCACAAAAATGGAAAAACAAGCTCCACATATACTCCCCACCAAATTGGTATTAATTAACCAACACTTATGTGCACATTTAGTATTAACATTCATTGGGTGTTGGGCAGGTGGGAGCAGAGAGGAGGGAATGAGTATATTCACACCTAATGGGTGGACTGTGCACCATGGTGTCGATGGATACGCCTGTAGCTCTGACTTGGGCAGGGCAAAGAAAATATATGTAACCTAAACATTTGTACCCCCATAATA
>NW_012138583.1:0-1404 GCF_000956105.1 Propithecus coquereli | reverse complement strand
AAAAAACCATGGTGATATAGCACCTCTTGTATTCTCCTGGAAAGCGCTGGAACACATTCTACTAAGCGAGGTATCTCAAGAATGGAAAAACAAGCACCATGTGTACTCACCATCAAATTGGTATTAGCTGATCAACATTTAAGTGCACATATAAGAATAACATTTATTGGATGTTGGGCAGGGGGAGGGGGAGGGAGAAGGAGGGGACGGGCATATGCACAAACAATGAGTGCGATGCTCACCTCCCGGGGATGGACACACTTCAAGCTCGGACTTCGGCAGGAGGGAGGGCAAGGGCATCATACCTAACCTAATCATATGTACCCCCATAATATGCTGAAATAAAAAAAAAAAGCCTTAATATTTTAGGCAAAGTGACCCCTCACAATACCACGTTTGATAGATAGATAGGTAGTTATAGACATCTGTATGGATATATACAATCATTTCATATGTGTAGATTATTTAAAGTGAGTAGAGAAGGAATCTCAAGACAAAAGCCTTTTTGCTTCTTTGGCTCCCTGGTTAGGACCTGAGCTCACCTTCCTACACTCTCTGTCTCCTGATAGCAGCTCTTGCCCACTCCCTCTAGCTCCTCCTTGGGGTGATCCAAGAAACTGAACATTGCAACCCAATAATATGTCTCAAGCAGTCCCTGCCATGCAAGTAATGTCACAAGGATCATGGGGAAAAGTTATCAAAAATGCAACTAAAGGTCGGGCGTGGTGGCTCACTCCTGTAATCCCAGCACTTTGGGAGGCTGAGGCAGAAGAACCACTTGAGGCCAGGAGTTTGAGACCAGCCTGGTTAACATAATGACATCCCATCTCTACAAAATAGATAAAAAAACAGCCAAGCATGGTGGCTTGAGCCTGTAGTCCCAACCACCAGGGGGGCTGAGGCAAGAAGATCGCTTGAGCCCAGGAGTTTGAGGTTGTAGTGAGCTACAATGGTGCCACGACACTCCAGTCTGGGCAGTCAAGTAAGACTATCTCAAAAACAAACAAACAAAAAAAATAGCAACTAATTAAAACTCTTTCGCCACTGCCATACAATGGCATTTGCAGCAGTCTTTTTATGATAAACAAAAAGTATTTGACCCACACGTATTTTTTTAGAGAGAGCACAAATTCAATATTCTACTGTTAAAGTTTCAACAAACATTCACAGATAGACCTGAAGTTATATTTTGAAGATAAATTATATTTGAAATGGGTTCTTTTATATAGTTTAGAACAAATGATTTCCAGATGAGAGTTAAAACTCAAAAATAGAGCCTAGAATTCAGTACTGTTCAGTTGGATTATGGAATTTGTAGGCTAAAACAAAATGAAGGCCCCAAATCTGCTGAAAGTGTGTATTTTTGGTCTATTTGCTCCATTGAGAATGTTCATCATGGATGCC
>NW_012138582.1:433-1082 GCF_000956105.1 Propithecus coquereli | reverse complement strand
TATAGCAATAATTGTTTTTTTAACTTTTTCTTAAAGTTTTCATTTTTCTCCTTAAGTATCATTCATATTTACATTCTAAGCATCCTTTTTAATTTTAGAATTAGAATACTCTTTGCATGTTATAAGTGATTTTATACATGGTAAAACTCTTAAATAATTTTCAAGCCTTAGTATTTCATATACTCTTTTGATAGGGTTTTACATGATCTGTAATTGCATGCTTATCTTTTAATTATTTGCTTATAAGCTATGAATTTAATTTTGTATTCTCCACATCCAAGGGCCTGCCTTTGTAGGAATGGTTGTTTCAACTCAACACTACCTCTTTATTTTTAACCAAATATTAACCAATGCACAGCAAATCAGGAAATAAATGTGGCAATAAAGCAATCATATAACGAGAGTCATACTGGATTCTCCAAACTATTTTTCTTCCTCCTTTAGCGTAGAAAAACGACAGGAAATAGGTTGATGATTCTTCAGAGAATCATCCGTCCTCTGATGGATAAGTTTCTATGATTCGGTTTCTGTTCTTGTCTTGAGAAAATAGGGCATTCCTGAGCATTACAAACCACAAAGACTGACAGTGTCTTTATCTACTTGTATTTACTAGTTTTTAATATGCAAGAGCTTTGCTGTGGTTTATTAT
>NW_012138582.1:0-383 GCF_000956105.1 Propithecus coquereli | reverse complement strand
GCAAATCAGGAAATAAATGTGGCGATAAAGCAATCATATAACGAGAGTCATACTGGATTCTCCAAACTATTTTTCTTCCTCCTTTAGCGTAGAAAACCACAGGAAATAGGTTGATGATTCTTCAGAGAATCGTCCGTCCTCTGATGGATAAGTTTCTATGATTCAGTTTCTGTTCTTGTCTTGAGAAAATAGGGCATTCCTGAGCATTACAAACCACAAAGACTGACAGTGTCTTTATCTACTTGTATTTACTAGCTTTTAATATGCAAGAGCTTTGCTGTGGTTTACTATTATTAATATATAGTCACCTTTGTCATCTATATATCACCAAATACCTTTCCATTCAGAGGCAACTTGAAGAAAGATGGTGGAGAAGTCATATT
>NW_012138581.1:32984-34319 GCF_000956105.1 Propithecus coquereli | reverse complement strand
TGTCAGGTCTGTTCAAGGGAAATTGAGGTCAAGGCAAAATTCCAAGATGAGATGAAAGAGAGCCAAAAGTATAACCCTTTTTTTTCAGGGTTCCCGGACACCAAGGGGCAAATCACAAACCCATGTGCAAATTATTTATATTGATATAGGATATGAATAATATTTTATGTTTGTATGGGAATTTTCAGTTCAAAAACACTTTCACAGGAATAATTTTTTTTTTAATCTTCTCTAGGGGAGGTGGGTGGCAGGTTAAATACAATAAATTTGGGCGTGGAGCCAGTTTGTACCATTTACTAGCTAGCTGTGTGGCCTTGAACAAGTCTAACTTATCTCAGTTTTAGCCATCTATAAAATGGAAATAAGAATACTTACCTTGAAGG
This sequence comes from Propithecus coquereli, assembly GCF_000956105.1. Lineage (NCBI taxonomy): Eukaryota > Metazoa > Chordata > Mammalia > Primates > Indriidae > Propithecus > Propithecus coquereli. The sequence goes on along the minus strand of NW_012138581.1, from coordinate 33,936 downwards.
GTGTTGTAAATACTGGGGTTCTTATGTGAACCTATCAGATTGCATGGCATATGGCCAGTGCTTGGTAATTGTAACTAATATTATTAATACCTAATAGTTAAATGGGAAGCTGAGGTGCCAAGTGATTGTGCCTTGGCTAAGGTAATATAACTAGCAAGAAAAAAGCCGGGTTGTTATTTGCATTTGGATCTTCTGATGTCTAAGCTAGTGAGCCAATTAACATACTTAATTGACAACTTTAAAAGTCTCTCCTGTAACCAGGAACTCCAGTTTTAGTTACAGATGCTCCCTGATATGTTCAATTTAAGATTTTTCTATTAATACTTTACCGTGGGTTTACTGGGGTATTAAATGCATTTTCAACTTATGATATCTTTGCCTAAGGATGTATTTATTGGGATGTAGCCCCTTGGTAAGTCAAGGGGCATTTGTACTTTGCATGAACAGTTTTCCTCATCATTATATATGACATTCTGAGCTCAAGATACATAATTTTATTCAATCTATTTAATCCTTAATAACTAAATATTATTACTGTCTCTGCTTCACAGAGAGGAAACTGAGCCTTTGAGGTTCAGAAGTTTTTGGAGTTACACATAGCAAGTGGCAGAGCCTGGATTCAAACCCAGTTTTTTTTTTTTTTCCTGACTCCAAATTCCGTGAAGCTATATTGCTTCCTAAGTTTTCCAGAGTCTCTCTGCAATAGTTGGGTAGCTGTGTTCAACACTTTCAGTGCGCTGACTTGCAAGATAAAATTCCAAGAAAATAAACACAAGCCGTTTTGACGTGTTATATCAAAGTTCACAAATAAATTTTCATAACCCATATATATGTATATTAGCATCCTTTTGCATGTAACCAACATTAATGAAAGTTTTCCATCTGTATTAAAAAGAGTTAAGTATTTTTAGGATAAAGTATTCGTCATGATAGTATAGTATATCGTAAGTAT
>NW_012138581.1:28498-29188 GCF_000956105.1 Propithecus coquereli | reverse complement strand
GCTCTTGCTCAGGCTGGTCTCGAACTCCTGAGCTCAATTGATCCTCCCGCCTCGGCCTCCCAGAGTGCTAGGATTACAGGCGTGAGCCATCGCGCTGGCCTAGAGTAAAACTTTGAAAACAAAATGATCCTTTCTAATTTAATGAAAAATTTGTTATTTTTTTTATTGTTTTCTGTAAATGAGTTACATGCAACTTGAAAAATAGTTCATAAGGGTAGAAGCAAAGAGACATGTGAGTTACATACGTTTCACAAGGCCCCAGACCAGCATGAGTTAAATACAACTCACACGGCAGTTAATGTGTCAGATCGTCGTTTCGAGATCACTTCTTTCTTGTTAGAAAAGTGCTGGATAGAGAGCTTAAAACTGAAGTACTAATAGCACTGTCAATTACAGATAAATAAAATCAAGATGAAGTGTTTTTGAACTCAATGAAGAATTTTGAAAATTAGAATTCTATGAATATAATTCAGTAAGGCATAATAACATAAACTTGAAATAAGAAATTTTTAGAAGCTAAGGCATCTTTTTTGCTTTTACGACATCAAATATAATGCTTGGAAATTTGGGATGGTGGTATCACACAAGTTCTTTTGTAGTTGCCTCAAAGCTTTATAGGTAAAGGATATAGGTAGGATAGCTATAATCAGTTCAAAAGATCTATTCCTAATCTAACCTGTCTCATCTCTT
>NW_012138581.1:24364-24944 GCF_000956105.1 Propithecus coquereli | reverse complement strand
ATGTTACATGGATAATAAAAATGTAATGAAAATTTAAAATAAAAAATGTGATGCTGTTTGCTTTTCTTGCACTGTATACTCAGTACTTATAGGAAATGATAGTGGCAAGAGGGAAACATAACAATGCACCTTCCTACCCCTACAGCAGTGTAGACTATTTAAGTAGTGTACAGATAATATAAGGATGATGTAGTCATTGTTCCCAAGATAAGCAATTTTCATTCCATTACCAGAGCTGCATAAAGGATAACTCTTAACCCACTTGCAAAAGTTTCTTTAAAATATATCATAGGAGACTCTAAGCATGAAGCTTAGCAGTTTTCTCTCATGATATAAACCAGGTTAAATTATTGAGGTTCTGTTTTCACAAATTCAAGGAGTCTAATTTTCTACTTCCGCAGAAGCCAAGGGAAATAGCTGCTGGCTATACATGATGATCTTAAGAATCCATATCTCAGAGGAGATGCCATTTTGAAATTAGGTTAAACTCCTTGAAATTTGCCTTTGTAGGTGATCCAAATAATTGAACACATGATCCTAAGACATGACATTTATTAATACAAATAGATGGCCCATCTAA
>NW_012138581.1:23866-24314 GCF_000956105.1 Propithecus coquereli | reverse complement strand
TGTATGATTTAGGCCTTTCAGAGTTGGATTGATATTTAAAAATGCAACTCCATATTGACATATATGTATTATGCCCATATATATGTATTTTATTTTTTATTCAGTGACATTATGTTACATGGATAATAAAAATGTAATGAAAATTTAAAATAAAAAATGTGATGCTGTTTGCTTTTCTTTCACTGTATAGGAAAGAAGCGCACTGTATATGCGCTTATAGGAAATGATAGTGGCAAGAGGGAAACATAACAATGCACCTTCCTACCCCTACAGCAGTGTAGACTATTTAAGTAGTCTACAGATAATATAAGGATGATGTAGTCATTGTTCCCAAGATAAGCAATTTTCATTCCATTACCAGAGCTGCATAAAGGACAACTCTTAACCCACTTGCAAAAGTTTCTTTAAAATATATCATAGGAGACTCTAAGCACAAAGCTTAGCAATT
>NW_012138581.1:23360-23816 GCF_000956105.1 Propithecus coquereli | reverse complement strand
GCTTCAAAGCCCTAATTCTTTCCATTATACAAGTGATTCTTAAGCTTATCAGACACCTGGTTGTTAGAGGTTAAGTAATTGCTCTACACTGTGAAGTTAGGAGGTGAGAAAAAAGGGGGGAAGCAACAAGAATGGAAAACAAGGAGAAAGACCACCTATTTGTTTTATACTTTTAGTTCTAGGATCGATCTTACAGGACTGTAATTATACAGAGTGAAACATCAGGTTGGTTTGTTAAATTTGTGATGTTCCAAGCTTTTGTAATATCCTCAAGTGTCACATGTTGCTGTGGCTATTTAACAGGTTTAAAGGGTCCTCAGGCAGCTGGGAAGTCAGTGTTGCATGATAGGAAAGCACAGGCTTCAGGTTCAGTCAGATGGGGAGGTGAGTTTCAGGGTAGGGTGGCCTGTCTTGGGTTTGATTTTTAGAGATACCACCTTCTAGCCTCCATTTTTC
>NW_012138581.1:18456-18812 GCF_000956105.1 Propithecus coquereli | reverse complement strand
TTAATGATAGCAGCTAAGGCTTTGGTTCTAATTCTCCTACATTAATTTAGTGGAAGCTATCCAACAGTGATCTATTAAATTTTCCCTCTTAAATTGGCATGATGGACTTTTAATGGATCTTTTAAAAGCCTATTTCTATACATGATCCTCAAACTAAACCATCTCAGTGTGGAATTTTATTATAGTAACTAATCTCGATTCCTCTGAGGGCTGCTTCAGTAGAATTTAGTGTAAACCTAACAAACTATTTCAGTCAACAAAGTTGAATATATCAGTTAAACTTGAGAAATAATAAATATGCCATTTTACTCAGAATTGTTTTGTATTGCATTTATCCATGCTTATTCTGCTAAGCC
>NW_012138581.1:16291-16658 GCF_000956105.1 Propithecus coquereli | reverse complement strand
CCTGTTTGTGGACCAGAATATCTTTTGAAGCAGTAATGACAAATGATTTATTTAACACTATTCAAAAAACACATTTGTGGAGTATATAATGGTGCTACAAGAGAAAAAGCAATATTAATTTATATTAATGGCCCTATGCAATAATTCCAACTTTTATCATCCTAGCCATGTTGAATTTCAGTGATGAATGATCATAACTATGTGGTAAGAATTTGAAAATACTGAAGAAAATAGCAATTGAAATATAAATGGGCAGTAAGAATACTACTGTCTATGTGTGGTTCTTCAATGACAAAAAAGTCAAATGATAACACAGTTTAAGGGGAGAAATGAAATCTATCCTGGTTATGATATTAAAAAGGAGCAA
>NW_012138581.1:13993-15516 GCF_000956105.1 Propithecus coquereli | reverse complement strand
AAAACTACTTACTCAAACTGGCTAAAACAAGATAACTTATTTTACATAAAATAGGGAGAATGGGCTCTGAGTTGGTTAACAGAGCAACTCCCTGATGTCATCAGGACCTAGGTTTATTCCATCTTTTGCTTTGCCATTCTTGGCATTGATATTTTCCTTGGCTTGGCAGTAAGGTGGTGATGGAAGTTTCTAGGTCACACACAGATAAGGCAACATCCAGGGGAAGAAAGTGATTCTCTGCGTTTTTTTATTAGGAGTAAAAAATCGTTCCCAGGAGCTTCCTGGACATCTTGCTCCTGTGTGTTATTGTCCAGCATTGGGCCACATGTCTACTGCTAAACCACCACTTAGACTACTTCAGTTTTATGCCTTTAACAGGGGATATGAATGATTTCCTCCAAAGCAGTGGTCCCCAACCTTTTCGATACCAGGGACTGGTTTCCTGGAAGACAGTTTTTCCACGGTCGGGGGTGGGAGGGGGGTCGGGCGCGGACGTCTCGGCTCCGCCTGAGATCATCGGGCGTCGGATTCTCACGCGGAGCCAGCCTGCATCCCTCGCACGCGCAGTTTGCAGTGCGGTTCCAGCTCGTGCGAGGTCTGAAGCCGCCGCTGAACTGACGGGAGCGGCTGTGGGTGCGGGTGCGGGTGAGGCTTCGCTCTCCTGCTGTGTGGCCTGGTTCTTGGCAGGACGCAGGGCTTGGGGACCGCAGCACCGAAGCACGTGGGATGTACAGGTATCTGGGGATTGTGTTAGGAGGGGGAAAGAGTGGACAACTTCCAGAGTTCACTACTATCTTTGGTAAGTCTGGATCCAGAGGCTTTGCCCGTCTTCGTGTCAGCGTTGTTCTCAGGCCCACTCCTCTAATTTTACAGTGATAGCTGTGGTAGTTTTAGACTTCACTTAACTTAGAGAGAGAAAAAGAGCAAGCCACCTTTCCAGTTGCTTCTGTGAAAAAGAGAAGATTCTTTCCCCAGAAAACCCAACAAATTCTTTCTTGGATTTAGCTTACCTAAATTGGAATATGAATCAATCATTAAATGATTTAAACCTAATCATGATTCATTCCCAATGGAGCCGAGGAGGGCGTCACTCCTATCCAAGCTACCATATGACTCAAAATGGGGAAGAGAAGTTTCCAAAGGAAAATTAGGGGGAAAGAATACAGATACTATAGATATTGATGTCCAACACAATAGCAACAATTCAAAGCCCTCCCTCATCACTGGCACCAAAAGGCAATAGTTTTCTCCTTTAATTAATCAATCTTTCCGTATAGATAAAGTATAGTGATAGGGACACAATAAGATAAATAAGATAGTGAGATAAAATCTCTGCTTCCTAAAAGTTTACAAAGCCATATGTGGTGGTAAGTCCCATACTAGATGTGTGAAATCTATTAGGTATATATAAGATAAAGAAATAACTTTACCCTGGGATAATAATAATAGAAAAAATTAGCTAGGTGTCATTGGGTGGGGAAGACTTTGACAGACATAGAAGTTGAGTTCAAGCTATGGCATAT
>NW_012138581.1:0-375 GCF_000956105.1 Propithecus coquereli | reverse complement strand
AACTGAAAAGGAAAGTCTGGCCCTGGTGCCTACTCATTATCCATGTAAGCTTTCCCAGGTCTGCAGCTCTCACTTCTGATGACTTTCAGGCTGATTGCCGTTGAGTTAGTGTTACTTCCAACTGCACATACTTTTGGCTACCTCATTTCTTTAAAATGCTCTTGAGAATTTTCTGAACTATATATAATTTGCCCTCTGTATCCGTGGGTTCCACAGTGGATTCAGTCAACTGCAGGTTGAAAATATTTTTTAAAAAATTGTCTGTAGTGAACATGTAAGTCTTTTATTTTTGTCATTATTTCTAAACAATACAGTGTAACAACTATTTACATAGTGTTTATGTTGTATAAGGTATTATAAGTAATTTAGAGATGA
>NW_012138580.1:11050-11727 GCF_000956105.1 Propithecus coquereli | reverse complement strand
CATTAAAATCTTTTGGGACCACCATCGTATATGTGGTCCATCATTGACTAAAACACTGTTATGCTGTGCAAGATTGTATAGCATTAAAATTAATTTCAACTATTTCATTTTAGTGTTTTTTAACAGATGGCTATTAGTAAATTTGAAGTTACAGATGTGGCTCTCATTATACTTCTCTTGGATAGTGCTATTTCCAGAAGAGAAAAATACAGATAATATTTGCTTATCTAGTTCTGAGTCTATTTGTATTTTATCACTAAAACTGAAGATTTGTTAGTTCTTAGTTTTCCTCTTCCCCTTACATGTCTCCACGTGGTACGTGGCTGCACAATTGTGAAGAATAGAGGTTGGCATAAATACCGATTTGAGATTTCAGTTATAATACAAATTGTTAATATGCATAAAGTTTAGGCATAGTTTCCTTTGGAAGAGCGAATCTTATCTTTAACAGAACATGGTGTGTGTAGGAATTATTACTATTTCCTGTATAAAATGAGAAAAAAGTGAACATCAGAAAAGTTCAGGACACACCGTAGGACAGACAGCAAAATAACAATCCAATCCAGAAATCCTCAGGAACCTCTCAAATCTTGATTGTTAAAGGGACTTCATATCTCCTCAACCCCACAAATGTATTCTGAGTGCCTGTCAATCTCCAAATATAATGGAGAGCAACA
>NW_012138580.1:0-505 GCF_000956105.1 Propithecus coquereli | reverse complement strand
GCAGGTTGCAAGAGTACACAGACGGTAGGAAGGAGGCCTCTGTCAGGATTGACTCAACAACTTCAATGGACTGCAGGACTTTATAACGGATGTTCAATGATAAATTTAGCCATGGGGAGCTGTGGTAGGTTAAGTGGAAGAAAAGAAGCCAGAGTTTTTGATGAGCTTCCTGATCCCACTCTGCATTTGTCAAAGCATAGCCTATAAGTATAGGATTAAAAAAAATTTGGTCAATTACAAGTAATGATGATATAGTAGAGTATCACTGACCATTCAGAATGCTCACAGTGTATTTTTATTTTACATTTGATCTTAAAGTAAATTTCATATTTTACATCCCCCATAGAAAATCAAATGATCTATACCCCAGGTTCATTGTCCTAGAGTATGACTCAAGTAGTATGAGTGAGAAGAAGGATAATATAAAGCTGTCTACATCCTGGGGACTGAAAGTTGTAGTCTACACATGACTAATAATGAAATGACAGAAAACCATGTGTTTAAT
>NW_012138579.1:2634-3943 GCF_000956105.1 Propithecus coquereli | reverse complement strand
GGCCCTAAAATGACTTTGAAAGAATAAGAAGACCTAAATGCAAAAGGACAAGGAGATTGAATGAGGAGGAGACGGCTGATGAGAGAGCTCAACAAAATTTTGAATGAATCTGTAAACCTGATGAACAATGTAGAAATGCTGCTGCTCCACGTCTGATGTTTTCCTTCTTGTGAAGAGAACTCAATTAGTGTAACTGGGGCTCTCGCAGCCCGTTGTTCATCCACTCTAAGTTGACTGTTCCACTCAGCTCCATCCTCCTTGCTCTTGGGAAAAGGAGCCTGCCCACGAGAACTCCACACTGAGGTCTGCCCCAGTCCAGCCATCTGACTCTGGAGTATAGTCAGCAGGCTCACTGGCTCTCGTATGAACCTGCATCCTCCAGTCCGACCGCTAACAGTAATAAAGGTGATATGTTGACCTCAATATTTACTCTTTGCTTGATTTCTCTATGTGCTCAGGACCCTTGGACAAAGAAAGAATGCTATTATTGGGGTCTCCTTCAGAGAATCCAATAGACTACAGGTAAATATCTGAGCAGAGAGGACAAATTTGAAACCTAACTGCCTGCAGGAAGTTAAGAGACAAACTGATTTACACTGTAGAACCTACAAAGACTCTGAATTTGGAGGCACTAAGAACCGTTGAAGACAAGGGTGAGGGTAAGGCTAAGACAGAAGATTGGTTGAAGGTCATATTAAAAGCAGCTAAATCCCCTTCCCTACTCTGGCCTACAAAGGTCAAAATAAAGTTACTCTAAACTCAGAAACACTAGGCATAACTAAAGCCAAGTTGGATGTAATGAAAACTGGCAGAAAAAGTAAAAATCCATATTTCAAACAATGAGAACCCCTCCCCAAAACCAACACTTTTCTCTCCTTCATTCATCTTACAATTGGGTGTACCTTCAGGTAAAAAGTTAGAATTTTCTTCTCTGGAGAAGCTGACCAACTAAGATACAAGCTCAGAGATACTGACAAATGGTAGGAAATGGCCAGATCCCCTCACCATGTAGTCTACCAGCCCATAAGCTTCCAAACATGGCTACATACACCTTTTAAGTGCCTTACTCTTAAATGTGAATGGATAGGCAAGAATCACCAAATATTTTAGAAAGAATTTCCACATAAAAGCAGAAACCAAAGATAAACACATTGAAAAAAGGAACTCAGAGGAAACAGAGATAAAGCAGGGAGCAGAAGAAAACAACAACAACAACAATAATAATAATTAACCACTAGGTTAGTATCATGAAAGCTACATTAAAAAAAAAAAAGGGCCGGGCGCGGTGGCTCACGCCTGTAATCCTAGC
>NW_012138579.1:0-594 GCF_000956105.1 Propithecus coquereli | reverse complement strand
TAGGAGTTTGAGCTTCTTGTGAGCTGTGATGACTCCACTGCACTGTTGCCCAGTCGACAGAGTGAGACTGTCTCAAAAAAAAAAAAAAAATAGAGACAACCCACATATTCTTCAATTGGCAAATAGAGAAACAAACTGTGGTACATCCACAAAATAGAAAAACTCAGCAATAAAATGGAACAAATTCTTGATATACAACAACATGAGTAAATGCTAAGTGAAAGCCAAACTCAAAAGGCTACACACTGTATAATTTCATACATAAGACATTCTGAGAAAGGCAAAATTATAGGGTCAGGAAACAGATCGGTAGTTACCAAAGGATGAGTGTGGGAAGAGAAGTCGGGTACAAAAGAGCACAAGGAAATTATGGTGGGGACACTAGTGATGAAGTTGTTCCATGTCTTGATTGTGATGGTTGGTTACATGACTGTATGTATTTGTCAAAACTCATAGAACTGTACACTAAAAGGGTGAATTTTACCTTGTATATATTATACCTCCAGGAACCTGACTTTAAAAAAAAAGGATGGGCTGGGCGCAGTGGCTCACACCTGTAATCCTAGCACTGTAGAAGGCCGAGGTGGGAGGATG
>NW_012138578.1:3260-4349 GCF_000956105.1 Propithecus coquereli | reverse complement strand
GAAAGTTATCTTCATATCTCTAAATAATATGCCTGTTCTGCTATATACTGATTTGTTCATTTTAGACAGTATCTTTTGACTTCCTGTTTCTGTGCATGAGAATTTCCCTCTATAGTTACAGCCTTCCCTTCCCTTCCTCTCTCTTCCAATATGGTTGCATCTCTGATTTTAATCAATTCAGGGATCCATGTTACCCCCTTTAAAATTATGTGAACAGTGTTCATTGTGGAGCCAAGAAGCATGTTATCATTATTTTCCTTTTTTGTTCAGGTTTCATTTTTTCCTGTAGTTTCTAATGGCCTTTCTTTTTTGTCTCTTGCCCTAACTGAATTCCATATATGTTTAATACTTTCCAGATGTCCCATTATGGTATGAGTATTCTGGAGTCTCCTGCTCACCTTCCCCTTCCTTCTGCAGCCCTCTCTCCTTCATTCCTCATCTAGACTGCTTGCTCTCTCAGCCTCTGCCTGCTGCTGGACTTTGCTTCTCTTCAGCACTCTCCAAGCAGGCTCTGTTTCCTGGATTCCTTGTTTTCCTTATTCTTGCTTTCTTCACTCATGTTCCTGAAGCATACATACCAATAGATTCTTAAGAAATGTTACATGGGCAGTACATTTCTGAGACACTGGATAACCAAAATCTCCTTATTCTATGATTATGTTTGATTGGTACATTAGCTGGGTATAAAATTATAGGCTGAAACTTTTTCTCTCAAAATGCTGTGTGTGTTCTTTAGCTTCTTTTTGGTTCATTAAACTCAATACAATTTTCTCAATCCTTTGTATTTAGACTCTGGGATTTTTTTTCTGTCTTCTCTTTATGCTTAGTTTTCAGAAATTTACAAAGATGTGTGTGTCTGTGTGGCTCTCCGTTTCTTGATGTGCTTGTCAACCTACAGACTGATTTCCTTTAGTCTGGGAAATTTTCTTATATTGTTTTTTGGTAATAGCCTTGTTTCCATTTTCTGTATTCTGTCTTTCTACAAGTTAGTCATATATTGAACCTTTTAGGTTTATATTCTAAACTACTTATTTTTTATTTAGTTTATCTCTTTATTTTATTCTTTTACTCTCTTGTATATTTCCTTGG
>NW_012138578.1:0-1820 GCF_000956105.1 Propithecus coquereli | reverse complement strand
AACTGTAATCATGTAAGGCCACATTCAAGAAACTTCAGTTAGATATACTTTAAAATGTACATTATTTTGTAAAAATCTAACTACTATGTACTTAATAATTTCCAAAAATGAAAACTATTTGTTAATTTTAAAGCAAACTAACCTAACTACTATGTACTTAATAATTTCCAAAAATGAAAACTATTTGTTAATTTTAAAGCAAACTAACCTTTTAATGACTTTGTTGTGTGCGCTTTTCGTTGAAAAGTATTCGAATATTTGGTTGCAGCATGGATGTCCAAAGTTTCAATTGATCCTCTAGATGGTATCAGTCATTTGTGACCTTAAGAGCATCTTGATTTGGGCTAGGTAGGAGAATGTGGATCTGCAGCAGTAAGTGGTTAAAAAGCAAGAAAGCATTTTTCGGGCATGTTACCAAAGGCATGGGTATTCTACTGCATCTTTCCATATTTCAATTGAATCTTTCTTAGCATCAAACAATGACTAAAATGGCATCTACTGAGAGCTCAATCAGTTCCATTTGTAGTTCTTTAGGTGCCTAGGTGACATCCAGTAGGTGAGGCTGAAATGCTGATTTGAGTGTGATGTCATGATTCTCAAAGTCAGTGAACCTTTCATCATATCTCCAATTAATAGGTCTATAACAGCTGTATATTCTCCAAATGATTTGCATATATCATTCTGCTCATCAGTGACCTTTGCTAACTGGGGAAAATATTCATCCAAAATTTCCTTTGAAGAAGTAGTGTTTTGAAAAAAGATAGCTTTTTTTAAAATGCTTGGATTTTTTGCCATGTATCATATATAGACTTAGTTTTACCTTACAAAGAAATATTCAAGTCATTTTGATTTGACATGATATCACACAGAATTGCTGCATTCTTATAGAAATTTTCTTTCAATAATTCACATTGCAAATTCTGTTCTTCATAAAATTTAATTGTCTGTTCTCGTAGAGATAAAATTTTGGTTAACATCTGTCCCTGTGATAGCCAGTGCACTTTAGAATGATATGGCAAATCCATACTGAATACCTCATCTTTCAACTGTAGCATGTTAGGAATCTGATGATGCTGTGTTGCATTCGCACTAATATAGTTAACAATACTTACAACTTATTGTGAAGTGTCACTTAAAATAGTAGCTTTAGCACAGAGATTTTACTGATGAGAGAGACAATGAAAAGAAATGAGAGCATCTGGATCTGTTAATATGTTGTTTTTTTTTTTTTATCTGTGCAATGAAGCCTTCATGTTTTCCTGTCATGGAAGGTGCATCATCTGTACATACACTCACTAAATTTGCCAAACTCAGTCCAACTTCACATTTATCTTGAAAGTTGTTGAAGATATCTATTCCCCATGTTCTGTTTGCAAGAGTGTCCAAAGTGAGTAAGTCTTCGTAAAAAAAAAAATTTCTGTTGTGACCCGAATGAAGTATAAAACCTGCACTAAGTCAGTAGTATCAGTTGATTCATCCAAAGCAATTGAATAATATATATTTTCCTTTTGAAATAGTGCATAAAGTTGTTCTGTTAAGTTGAAGGCTAACTCATGTTGCCAGTCAATTGTGGTTCTCCTTGAAAGAGGCAGTTGTTTGTACTTTGAAATGTTATCAGGGTCTAAGCATCCTACAACTTTGACAGTGCATTCTTTCACAATTTCTTCATCACTGAATGGCTTCTCTTTCTCCCCCCTGAGGATATAAGCTACTTTATAAGTTGCTTCACTGGCATTATTTCTAGGTTTTATTGCTGCTTGAAAGAATTACCTTTGCTTTTGCTTTTCATCTTTTAATTTCTTTCAGCACAACCTTTCACA
>NW_012138577.1:3001-3317 GCF_000956105.1 Propithecus coquereli | reverse complement strand
TAATTTTCACCCTTGAGAATCAATTCCTTCCCTCAGCCTTCCCACTATATCCATGCACATTAAAAAATTTCTGAAATCTACTCACCTGATTATTGAGATTATAGAGATATCGAGACACAAATATATGAATGTTTCTCATAATTTCCAAAACATCAAGGCCCTATAACACAATTCACACAGAAGTTCTATTAATATTAATCAGTTAAACTTGTATCAATATAACTTATTGATTATATTACATTTCCTAATATTTTTAGGTTATTTTAAAGAACTCTATAAAAGGTATGGCCAAAGGTCCTCTGACTCATACAATAAA
>NW_012138577.1:0-1091 GCF_000956105.1 Propithecus coquereli | reverse complement strand
ACACTAAAGTAAATTTAAAATTCCCAAATTTCTAGTCTGATTTCTAAATAAAAATTAGGAATTGCAGATCAATTTAGCAAAACAGTGATACTGTAACCAAAAATAGTTCTTATTCTACTAGTGATCTATAAATAATTTTAACTCAGTGAAAATCTGCTTCAATCCAAAAATTTTTTCCAAATAAACTGCATTAAAAAAACGTTTTAAGCTTTTCAATCTCAAATATGATATTACCTCATTTAAAATTTCCATAATTTCCTTGTCATAGCAATCCAGAAGTCTCTCATAGGACTCTAAGTGCCTTGAATGCATCATAGCGGGTACACAGTCACGTAAAGCACTGAACATATACTAAGAAGAAAATTAAAATGTACATGAATTTAGAAAAACCACATCTCTAAACAGTATTATAAAAGTTGATTATTTATCCTGAAAGAAAAAGCCTCAATCTGAAGATTTTTCCACAATTGTTTTACTTTCTAACATTAAAAGAGCCTAAAGCATATATTTTAACTAACTATACAAAATATTCACATTCACTAATGCTTTCCTATCTGTGCATTCAAACACTGATTTCCATAAAGAAACAGAAAGATTTGAATAAGGTATACTTTGCTAATGAGTAAATGTCATACTATGACATAAACTAAAATGAAATGAAATGAGAATAATTAGGAATATGAAGAGAGAAGTTAAATATACTAATATTAACTTCATTAGTAGTAACATAAAATTTAACCACAGACAAAACACTTACTGGATATGCATAGCATTTTATAGAACAGCATTAGCAGTCAATTTTAAAATAGTTTACAAATCAAGTCATCTATTTTAAGATTAAAATGGTTTATACAGTGACTAAAAAAATGATGGGTTTATTATTTATATTACTCCTTACTTACATGTAATCTGGCTGCATCAACAGCATTTTCATATACATCATCTAAATAAATTGGGAAGACAGCTCGATGCCAGTATAAAAAACAACAGTCACATTGTGTTTGGACTCTACAATGTAAAGCACTAATTAGTAAAGCCAAAACTGAAGAATTCCAAAACAATATGAAAGGAATGACATTATATACTGTAAG
>NW_012138576.1:10826-11466 GCF_000956105.1 Propithecus coquereli | reverse complement strand
TCATTGGTCAGGAGTCCACATAAAGAAACAATTGGGGTACATTTAATGGGGGCAGCTCTATTACATATTAGAGAAGTAAAGAGATTGCTACAGAGAAGCTCTCCAGACCATGTTTCCAACATCACAATTTTGCCTGAAGCTCTTGTCAAATGATTTAGAGCAGGAAATAAGTACTGATAGTGCTATGGTCTGAATGTTTGTGTCCCCCTCCCAAACTTTTTGTTTAAATCTCAACTCTCAAGGTGTAAAAGGTAGGGCCTTTGGGAGATGATTAGGTCATGATGCTGGAGCTATCATGATTGAGATTAGTGCTCTTATCAAAGAGATCCTAAAGAGCCTCCTTGCTCTTCCACATTGTGAGGTTATAGCCAGGAGGCTCCATCTATGAACCAGAATGTGAGTCCTCACCAGACACTCAAACTGCCAGAATTTTGATCTTGGATTTCCAAGCCGCCAGAATTGTGAGAAATAAATTTCTGTTTTTTTGTAAGCCACTAGTTTATGGTATTTTGTTATAGCAGTCCAAATATACTAAGACCATACTAAGTACTGTCCTTTTTTAAAAATCCTTTGAAGTCCATGGTTAAAAGTATGGTTCAGATCTCAACTATGATGGACAGTAATTGGAATGGTGAGAATA
>NW_012138576.1:0-846 GCF_000956105.1 Propithecus coquereli | reverse complement strand
ATATCCAATAGTTTCTTCTATTATTTGTAGCAGGTTGTTTTCCAATTTAAAAGGAGTTTTTGTGGCAAATAAATTGGGATGCACTGGGCCAAACATTGTAACTGTGGTTTCTTTATTAAAAAACTACTAAGTGCAGCTCTCACATCAGGATGAAAACTCTATCTAGTATTTTCATTCTTATTTCAAAACTCCTCCCTGTTTTTTGTTTTATTTTTTGATTTTTTAGTGTCTTATAGGACAAAAAACAATTATTTTAGAACTAATACTTTAAAATATCATGAAACTTGTCATTACTAATATAGCTTACTCAACTAAGATTTGAAAAAACATATGTTCAAGACACAATAGGCAGTTCTGGGACTCACAATAAAAAGAAATACACAGAACTGGAGTTCAAAGATGAAAGCAACCAATTTGTATGTAATGCTATTTACCTTGGCAGAAGAAAAGTAAACTATAAGAAAAATGTTTTGATAGCACAATTTCAAAAGTTGGTAAAAAATGAAACAGCCTCTTTGCAATTTTTCACTGCAGAAATTAAAGTAGACTCTGAGAGAATGTAATTACTGTTCCACTTTCAATGAGGAGGATGAACTCTTATGATTTCTTTCTGGCATGTAATTTCAAAGTCCTTAGGAGAAAACAATGTTACTTAATTTCATTTTGTTTTATGTAATTTCATCTAAATAAAAATAAAGCTGAATTGATCCTTGGTACATAAATTTCAAAAATGGGCTGTCAATTTATAACAATGACCCACTCTTCTATTATTCAAAATAACCAAGTAAAAGTAAATGATTACTAATAATTTTCATGTGCACTTACAAATATTTGCCTTAAACTGAA
>NW_012138575.1:5383-6325 GCF_000956105.1 Propithecus coquereli | reverse complement strand
ATAAACATACATGCACTTATATATGTGCATTTGTGCAAACGCGTGTGCACGCATGGGCATACACACACAGGCGGGTTACTTGAAACCGTGAAGCTACTCACTAGTGACAGAAACTTTGGAAGAGAGAGCTGGGCAGTGGATGACAGGCAACATAAACAAGAGAAAACATGACATTGAGGTGAAGGGGTGAAAACCCTATTATCAGAGTCCTCTTTTCCCTCCAGCACTCACAGGGGCTGCTGACTTGAAAGAAAATCAAGATCTGAAGAAACAGAATGTTTTAAGAGGCCCTGAAAGAGTTGTCACTTTAACCGAACATCAACATTTGCCGCGATTTTAGAGGATTCCTCTCTAGTCAAAAATACCACTGCAAATAACTGAAATTGCATAAATGTTGAATTTTCATATAACCCAAAATAATCTAAAGCGTATGTGGAAGTGGAAAAATACATAAAAATGTGAAATGTTCGGGTGGTTGCTGGTCATTTCTTTCTTGTCATGAGGCCTGGAACCCAGAGAGATCCCTGTGGATTACAGATTCATTTCTGTTTGATCATTTCCAGATGGTGCTATAGTTCCTGGTCTGACATATCTGTTAGTGTGGCCTCAATTATATGCAATGTTGGACCAGGTTATGTACTTGGCCTAATTTAATGCTGTTGCTCACTGATAGCTGCAGCCCATATTTACTGCAACTTTATTTAATAGCTAAAGAATTCCCCAAATCCTGAACTTTTGACTTCTAATGTTAGGGCCAGTATTATTAAATACATTCCTCTTTTAATTGAACTTTCACATTGTTTCCAGCACACATTTCCCAAAGGAAGAACTCTGCTCAAAACTGGTTCTCCAATGCCTTATGGGGTTAAGTCTACTGTTTTTAGTTGGTATTCAATAAATTGACATCTGATGCAGACTTACCTATACTCATGTTCTCCCCCA
>NW_012138575.1:0-854 GCF_000956105.1 Propithecus coquereli | reverse complement strand
AAGAAATTTCTCTGCTCACTTGATGCTGCCTCTAGGTCAAATGAAATCCTCTTAGAACTATAGATCTTATTGTAGAAAGAGTTTGGAATATGACTTGATACTATCGTCGGCCCTCCGTGTATGCAGGGGAATTGGTTCTAGGACCCCTCATGTATACCAAAATCCACACATACTCAAGTCCTTCAGTCATCCCTGCAGGACTCGCTTATATAAAAAGCCAGCCCTCTGTATATGCAAGATTTGTATCCTGTGAATACTGTATTTTCCATCTGCATTTGGTTGGAAAGAAATGTGCGTGTAAGTGGGCCTGCACAGTTCGAACCCATGTTGTTCAAGGATCAACCGTATTTTAGACTTTCAGATATGCATCACTATCCCAATATTTCCTTAGATCATAAATTCCTGGAGAGCTGTAGACGTTATTACATTCATATCTGTCTTTCTAATCCAACTCCAGGGCAGCACATAGCGGATACTCAACAAATATTGACTGAATGAATGGCAAAGCTAAGTTCACAGGCACACCCCATAGTGAGAAGACTTCTGTGTCTAACTGCAATGACATTTCTACGTTTACCTGTCTGCCCTAATTCCTAGATCCCTTTTACCTCCCTTCTCATTCTCTCTGGATTCTCTCCCCTCCTCCGTTATGTTCTCTGTCTTCCTTCTGCTTCTTTAATCCTCTTCTACAAATCCAGCCTCATATTATCATAAAATGGCAGAATTGGAAAGGATGGAAGCAATGATCTATTTCATTTCCCTGATGACGTAACATGGTCTAAGGAGCGCAAATGATTTGTTCAAAATTGTACAAGTACTTAGCGGTGCAGTCATGGTTTAGACTCAGGTTTCCA
>NW_012138574.1:3097-4235 GCF_000956105.1 Propithecus coquereli | reverse complement strand
TAATAGTAGTAAATCTAATGATGATTTTTAATTGCTACTTAAAATTGACTGACATCTTCAAATAAAACAATTTACTACTTATATACAACTGAGGCTCAAACCAATAGAATGGGAAGATATAAGTATAAGCAGGCTGTTACAGAAGAGTCTTGAAAATTCCCAAATATTTGAGTCTGGTTTAGAAAAAAAGCACGGGTTTATAAAACACGTAGTTCTATAAATATGTACTTGACATTTTAAAAAGACAACGTAAAGCAATTTTAATTGCCCTCTAAGTGGAATGTGGCTCTTGGAAAGATAAGAAACATCAGCAAAAAGATCAATTCTTTAAAATTCAACTTGTTTCACAGACTATATGTGAAACAGGCCTGAAATAAAATACAGTATCCTGATAGTGCCAGTTACAAACCTGAAATAAAAATAGGGGAAATATTGCTGCCAGCCATGTTCTTAACACATGATTCTGTTTTCTTCATTTTAAGTGTTTTTTCCTGACAATTCTTCTAAGCTATTTCTCATGAGAAAAATTGAGTTAAGTCATCCCCACAAAGTGAGTCATAGCATCTAAACACACAGGAGTACCATTCCATGGATGAATAAATGAGAGCAGTTCTACTTCAAACATGCCAGATGCTATACATTTTCTGGAAAGGATCAGGATTTCAGGTCTTTAGTGAGACTTCCCACTAAGCTAAACATCTGTTCATAATATATTGTACACTTGCTAGTAAGCCTGACAATGCTAAGGCAATCAGAACATCTTGATTGTGTTTTCCAATTGTATATAGACAAACGGAGATGTTGAATCGGGCAGCCAACAAATCAACACTCAGCCAACATCCAAATATGCACCACCTTGTCCCCCACTACTCTCACTTATTAGCTGTTAGAAATTTTCAAAAATATAATGGACATATTATTCCAAGAAAATTCCTGCCTTTCTCAATAAAATAAATGAATAGCTAACTATAAGGATATTTAGATAAAAAAATAAGTTTTACATATGCAGAAGCATATCCATCACTTTAGGTGCTTTAATTTATACCACTGAAAATTGTGAAGAAATGAATACAATTAGCATAACCTTATAGGACATAGGGAATTGATCACTTTGTGAAATTAATCTTCCATTTAAACA
>NW_012138574.1:0-512 GCF_000956105.1 Propithecus coquereli | reverse complement strand
AAAAAAATGGAAAGTGTGACATTAGAAGAAAATGCTCAAGTAAATTAATTGACTGAACATCTAGCTTCATGAATGGCCAGTGTCTTAACACTATCCTCTCAAAACTTTTTTCAAGTACTTGGCTGAGACACTAGCGAAATATGTTCAAGTTGGCACAAGGCTGGAGAGGAGGGCTAATATTCAGATATAACTAGTAGCAAAAAAAAGAAAAAAGAAAAAATCATTTGTGCAGATTGGATTGAAGGGCCATATCTAACAAGAACTTTTGTAAAGATAAATATCAATTTCGACTTAGGTCTCAAAATCTACTAAAACATTGGAGGAGAGGGGAAGTATAGTTCCAAATATGTGAGGCCATCATAGAGAGGCTTTAAAGCTTTGGATTGGAGAATAAAGTGAATCATGTTTCATGTTCTTTCTCCCTTGAAGTTAAATAATAATATGATATATTTATTATACACCAGAAATTTGAGAATTGTTTTGAAAGTATGTGGAAGTAAAGCTCTTTATAT
>NW_012138573.1:6096-6636 GCF_000956105.1 Propithecus coquereli | reverse complement strand
CTATCCTAATGGGATATTATCAAATGAAATTAGGATGTTTTGTTTATGCTGTTAGTCTTTAAATGTTTCCTTTGCTTTTCGTCTTTTGGCAAAAATGTCCCAGTCTGTACCCTGTACCCCACACTGTCACTCCATGTGGATTAGGTGGGGCTGACTCTGTCCTGCTCTAGGGGTGAGAACACATCCCATTCCCAGATAGTCAGGACAGTCCATCCCCCTAGTTACTGGCTTTAATCCAAGTCAGGCCAATGAAATCAGTGCCAGAATTTTCATTGGAACTATTGGGAGAGAGTTACTCTTTCTGATGTGGTTGCTAAGGAGATAGGATGTAAGCCTGGAGCTGTGGTCGCCATTTTTACCATCATCTGTGGGACAACCTGCATAAGAATGAAATTAATGTAGAGGAAAGCATGACCAGTAGGAAGAGACAGAAGTTATAATGATGTTGAATATCTGAATCCAGCCCTACCTGAAATATAAAATTTATTAGTTGACTTTTCAGTGATGTGAGCCAGTACTTTTCTGTTTTTTTTGTATAAA
>NW_012138573.1:0-1395 GCF_000956105.1 Propithecus coquereli | reverse complement strand
TTAGACCATGTGATATACTGTATGTTTTATTTATTTATTTATTGTCTGTTTCCACTATATAATGTAAACTCTCTGATAAAGGTTCTCTCAGGGAAATATTTTGCTGCAGTATCTGTATCACTTAGAACAGTGTCCAGCAACTCAGACTAGATGCTCAATAAATACTGAATGAATGAATGAATGAATGAGATTCATAACTTTCTTTTTCCAGTTCTTGTGTAGTTCAATCAGCTCTGCCTTGTTTCCTGTTTGTGAATGTGGTTTTGATGACCTGTTGTGTCCTTTACAAAAAATAAACATTTTCACTTGAGGTAATTCAACAGCGGTTCTTTTTCCCTCTGGCAGCTATAAAGAGTCTGGATTGAGACAGTACCTACTTCTCATAGGCAGACTAGGGAACGGGAGGAGATGGGGACTGAGGGCTTATACAGCAAGCAAATTGTATCTTGTAGGACATATTATTCGGTGGTATAGTGTACATTATTCTTATTGTTCCCAAAAGTTAGTCTTATCTAATATTCCATCCCTGTGTTAGGTGTGTTTAGGAAAATTAAAAATGATGTGTACATATATATGAGATATCTGGCAGAGACTACTAACTGTCCAACGAAATCCATCCTCTTCTTCTTCCATAACAGAAGAGCTGTGCTATTCCATAGCCGCACAGCTAGTGAACACTTTTCCTAGCTTCCCTTGCAGCTAGGTATGACCCTGTGACTAAAGTGTTCCCAGTGGAATGAACAAGTGAGCTGTGCAAATTCCTCCTCACTTGTTTGTGAGGGAATCCTCAACTTTGGTTAACCAGTCTTTTCTCCTGTTGTCTGCCTGGAATGGTGAAGACCAGAGTGCCCTTGGAAGCCACACATGGTGGGGGAGACTGCAGGGCAGCTATCAGCCAGGGTCCCTGGACCATTGTTTTGGACTGTAGTGTGAGAGATAGATATAAACTTTTAAAGAATGTTATATTATTAGTGTCTTATATTAATGTCTTGTAACAAAAGACTAATAAGAGATCCCAAAAAGAAAGTGAGTCTTGGGGGTCAAAATCAGGGCTGTGATGCCCTTTCTCCAATACAGTCTTGTCAAACAGGGCTGAGACTGGATGCAGGGGCTTGCAGGGTGGCTGCAAGTGTTAAAGCCTAACTAAGGCGGGGCTAATAACCACAGACAAGAGCTGGCTTCAACTAGCTTGTTAGCTGTCTAGGTCACCTTACATGAACTTCGGCTAATCACAATATCATTCGCATTGTGGTTTTAAAATTTCTTTGCCCTTAATATCACCATGACAGTTCCAAGACAGCCATTTAAAGTATTAACATGGGAGGGAACAAAATTCTGGGAATTACTACCCAAATTCTTGGTAAAAGCCAACCCCTTAGTCTTGAATATTCCTCC
>NW_012138572.1:9053-11338 GCF_000956105.1 Propithecus coquereli | reverse complement strand
ACAATAAGTGGTAAAATATCAGATAAAGAATGAAGCATTACTAGAGGTAATTTCATAATGATCAAACAAAAGCTCTATTATCCAGAAAAATAGAAAAATTTATATTTGTATAAACCTAAAAATTACTTCAAATTCTATAAAGCAATAATTGACAAAAAGAGAAATCCATATGCAAAAATGGGAGAGTTTGCCATATCTCTTAGTAACTTATAGAATAAGAGAAAAAATAGTAACAACACAGAATTCATTAACAACATAAAATGAATCTAATAGAGTACACTGTATCAGACTGTGATAGACCTCTTTTCCAGTAGGTGTGGAACATTTACCATGATTTTTGACAAACTAGACCTTAAAGTTAGTCTCAATAAATTTCATGGTTTCTCATCCTTGGCACTGTTGACATTTTGAGCTAGATAATTCTTTGTTATGAGGGTCTGTCCTGTGCATGGGAGGATGTTTAGCAGTATCCTTGGCCTCTATCCACTTTAAGTCACTATCAGCTCCCCTCCCACAGTTATGACAACCACAGTCTCCAGATACTGCCAAATGTCCTGTGGAGGGCAAAATCACTGATTTAGGGTATGTTCTTTTATAATGAAGCCAGTAATCAACAACAAAAGATCACTAAAAACTCCCTACAGTGTACAATTAAGCAATACACTTATAAATGACCCACAAGGCAAAGAAACAATTGAAATGGAAATTATAAAGTATTTCAAATTATTATAAAACATCAAAACTAGTGCATCTTAAGCTGTTCTTAGAAAGAAACATGTAGAACCATATGCGTATATTAAAAAGAATACGGTATAATGAAGGTGAGGATATCTGGCTATGGTCAAGTGAAATTAGCAAACCCTCTGGCCAAAATGTAACTCTAAAGCTAGATTAAATTGACAAAAAGTATCATGTGGTCACTCAGTAATTCCACTAAAGTCATACAACAATCTGTGATAAACTGCTGAGCTTAATATAAGAACAATGGGAGTCTATGGTATTCCGTCCTGGAGCTGGGGCCGATCCAACCACCTGCTGCCCCAGTGGCTGACGTGGCGGTTCTGCCAGGGTGGGGAAGGCCGTAAGGACCAACAGCTTCTCTGACACAGCTGAAGGGGATCCAATCTATTTGGGGCAGTGGGTAATACCCATGCTCAGTGGAAGTTACTTCTCTGAGCCAAACAAATGGGAAGGCCAGTGGCTCCACTATTATGGTCTGAGGTTTGTAGTCCTCATGGGGGCAAGCATATTCCTGGCTGAGTCCACGTATACTTACTGGAGACAGAACCTCGGGGCTACTCTCACAGTCTCCTGGCTGTGACTGCACGTAATACGAGACTCAAAAGGAACCGAAGGACCGAAAAATCCAGGGCAGACTGAAAGCATCCTGGATTTATAATGCCTTGCATTTAAGATATATAAAATATCTCAACTCTTCAAGGAGAAGACAAACAATGCAATTAAAATATAGGTAAAATATATGATTAGTTGTTTTATCAAAGGATATATAGAAATGGCTAAGAACACAAAAAGATGCTGAATATCATTTATTAGAAATATCAAAACTAAAATCACAATGAGATATCACTACACACCTACTAGAATGGCTATAGTCAAAAAGGAAGGTAATTCCAAGTATTGGTAAGAATGTGGAGAAACTGGAATCTTTGTGCATTGCTGCAAAGAATGTAAAACAGTATAGAAGTTTTGTAAAACTTTTTGGCAGTTTCTTAAAAATTTGAAGATAAATTATCATATGACCCAGTATTCCTACTCCTAGTAATCATCAAGATTAAAAGATTCCAAGAGAAATGAAAACATATGTCTACACAAAGACATGTACATCAAGGTTTAGAGATGCATTCATTTGTATGGCATTTATAAATTTATGTCTTCTCTCTTTTTCTGGAGAAACTTCTGGGAAGATTAATCAAGAAAAAAGAAAAATGGCACAAATTACAAAATCAGCAATAAATAAGGAAATAAAATACAGATCCTGTAGAAATCAGAAGGATATCATGAACACCTTATGCCAATAAATTTGAAAAGCTAAGATGAAACATTCAATTTTTCTTAAAAAAGCAACTCACTGAAACTGACACAAGAAGAAACAGAAAAATCTAATTATTCATATATATGATTAAGAAAGTGAATTTTTAATTAAAATCCAAAAAAAAAAAAAACCTTCAAGTGCAGATGGCTTCACTGGGGACATCTTCTATACATGTATATTAGAAGAAACAACAGTCTTATATAAACTTTTCAGGAGAAGAGAAAAAGTTGGT
>NW_012138572.1:0-426 GCF_000956105.1 Propithecus coquereli | reverse complement strand
ATTGAAATGGACAAATACCTGGAAATACACAACCTCCCAAGGCTCAATTAGGAAGAAATAGAACTTCTTAATAGACTAATTATGAGCAATGTAATTGAAGCAGCAATAAAAAATCCTCCAACAAAAAAGAATCCTGGACCAGATGATTTTATAGCTGAATTGTATCAGACCTACAAAGTAGAATTGGTACCCACACTGCAGAAATTATTTCATGACATCAAGAAGGAAGCTATCCTCCCCAACTCATTCTACAAAGCCATTATCACATTGATGCCAAAGCCAGAAAAGGACACAACAAAAAAACAATAAATAAACTAACATCCCTCATGAATATAGATGCAAAAATCCTCAATAAAATTCTAGCAAACCAAATTCAACAGCACATTAAAAAAATAATCCAACACAACCAAGTGGGATTCATCCCAG
>NW_012138571.1:12215-14685 GCF_000956105.1 Propithecus coquereli | reverse complement strand
TCTCACTCTTGCTCAGGCTGGTTTCGAACTCCTGAGCTCAAACAATCCGCCCGCCTCGGCCTCCCAGAGTGCTGGGATTACAGGCGTGAGCCACCGTGCCTGGCCAGTACAATGGTTTTTTGAGAGACAAGGGTCTTACTCTGTCACACAGGCTAGAGTGCTATGGTCCAATCACAGTTCACTACAGCCTTGACCTCCTGGCCTTAAGCAATCCTCCTACCTCAGCCTCCCAAATTGCTGGGATTATAGGCATGAGCCACTGTGTCTGGCTAACAATATACTTTTATTGGTCCCTTTCTTTTCATATCTCTCTACTCTTCTCCCCTAACCCGCTTCCCTCTATCACCCCTAAGACAAATTACTTGCACTAACCCTCTTACCTCAATGTCTAATTCTAGGGCAATCCAACCTACGATACTCTTTTATTCCCCATGTTTCTATGTAAAAACAGATCTTTGAAGTCCAGATAAAGTTCCTGGGTAAAAACCATATACTAAGAATTAGAGAACTAATGTGAGAGTATGCCAGCTACTCTATGTATCTATTCAATGACATACTTAGAGACTAACGAATTAGCTACTGCATCATTCAGTGGAAATTTGGGACCATTGTGATATGAACTTGGGGAAAAATTCTCTTTGTTACATGGTCTTTATAAACCTCCTTGCAAACCAGAGGACCTATGATGGGTTTCTATGTCCTCTAGTATCAGTGTCCTAAAAATATTTGGTCACATTCCTTTCCCTAGTACAAGGTCATGGGCATCTTTAGGGAATTATTAATTATTAATGTTTGTTATATATTGTTGTGGAGGCCCTTCCTCAAGGAAATCTAACTTCTTCTTTGTTATGGGCTGAATTGTGTCCCCTCAAAATTCCTATGTTGAAGTCCTAACCCCCAGTACCTTAGAATTTGACTGCATTTACAGATGGGATCTTTAAAGAGGTAATTAAGTTAAAATGAGGTCTTTAGGGTGGGCTCTAATCCACTGTGAGTGGTGTCCTTATAAAAAGGGAAATTTGGACATGAGCTTATATAGAGGGAAAACCATGTGGAGACACATGGAGAAGACAGCCATCTATAAATCAGTGGGAAAAGCTTCACAATAAACCTGCTGACACTTTGATCTCAAACATCTACTCTCTAGAATTGTGAGAAAGTAATTTTTTGTTGTTGAAAAAAATAATTGGAAATTAATTTTAAAAATGTGTAAGCTCTAAGGGGGATTTGCAGCCCATTCAGAAAGAAGTTGGCTGTATTCCCTATGCAGTTTTCCCATAGGTTAGTCTACTCTGAGGAATCAAAATCTTTGGTTGATAGAAACTAAATGACTATCTGAAAGGTGAGAGTGTATTTATGTATGCAATTGCTTACTCCTGGAGGTCTTTACTCAGACTATTTGAGTAACACTCCATTCAAAAATGGACACAATAATAAAGTGCATTATACATATTCATATGCAATAAACTCTCACATGAAGATAATGGATTTTCATAAAGTTTTCTAGTTCAGCTAAGGATAAATTTTTTTTTTTTTTTTTAAGACAGAATCTCACTCTGTTACCCGGGCTAGAGCACTGTGGCATCAGCCTAGCTCATAGCAACCTCAAACTCCTGGGCTCAGGCAATCCTTCTGCCTCAGCCTCCCGAGTAGCTAGGACTACAGGCATGTGCCACCATGCCTGGTTAATTTTTCTTATATGTTTTTAGTCGTCCTGCTAATTTCTTTCTATTTTGAGTAGAGACAGGGTCTTGCTCTTGCTCAGGCTGGTCTCAAACTCCTGACCTTGAGTGATCCTCCCACCTCGGCCTCCCAGAGTGCTAGGATTATAGGCGTGAGTATGGTCTGTGCGATGAAGGGAGACACATAAATAGGAATGACATGTCTTGACTTTGTTTTCATTTAACCTGGAATACACCCTGTCTCCTAATTGTACAAGTTTAAGTTCATTTTGTGTTGTATAAGGTATTGGACCATTGAATCTTACATCATTGAGTAGGAGGTGTCTCAAATAAATGTCCAGTGTGTATTGGTGTTTGGATGAGAGTGACTGATGATCTTAAAATACTATTTAATTTTGAATATGGAAAAGTTAGAATGAGTTCTGGAAGACCTACACTGTTCTCTTTTTCTAGCAAGGAAATGGCAGTTTAGACTCTATTTGGTCAGAAGAGTGTAGACTTTTATTTCAGTTTAAAAGGAAGATGGAAATTTAGGGTGAGTTGACTTTATGAAGGGCCAGCTGGGTTTTTTATCTATCAAAATAATCCTATTTTTAAAATCTCTTTAAGTTGCTGAATTGTGTAATCATAAATCTGTATAAGTTAAACAAACTCACATTTCTAGGACAAATCCAATGTGATGTGAATGTATAATTATTATAAATAAATTTTGCTTTGCTGTGCTCAATTTGCTAATATTTGTTTAAATTTTTTTATTAATATTAATGAGAGATTGGCTTGTAATTTTC
>NW_012138571.1:0-750 GCF_000956105.1 Propithecus coquereli | reverse complement strand
ACAGTCAAAATGTAACTTAATTAATGCCATCATATATTTGAGGGAAATTGTAATGAGGGGGTGAACAGCTGTTCCCTATGTGCACTGAGTATAGAACAGGAATAAAAGGGCTTGTATCAAAAGCACAAAAATTAAGCCAGTCTGGGAAAGGGCTGTAAGATATTGGAGTAAGTTTTTAAGATATTATAAAGAATCAGTTTTTCCACCTATTCTTATTGACTTCTTCTCTTCAGGCCATTAGGTGATGTGCCCAACTGTCTGAATATGCCCTTTCTGGTTCTCAATATCCCTCAGTAGAAATGCGAAAGGTCATGCTGCCATGAGCAAGGTTCTCAGGCCCATGGCCATTATTGTGAATGGTACCACTCTTATAATTTATTCTGTATGCTCTTATGCCAGCCAGTGAGATGAGACATAATTGGTTCTATAAGCAAGGCAATTTTCAGTTTGTGACAAAGTAAGGGACTTGCTCGTATATCATTTAGATTGTATAACTACGCAAGATTTAATTTTCTTAATGCATTTGTACTTCTCATGTTTGATAATATCACTAAGAAATAGATGTAATCTTCTAAAATGATGATCAACTCTGCAATGGACAATTAGTTGAATCAAATATCCAAATCCATAATTGATTACATAAGGAAGAAGCTTAATTGTCTCTTGCATTTTAACAGATATTAAAATGAAAGAACATTGTGTAGGTTTGCTTTTTACTCTTGTAGGGCTATGTTTGTTGTTTGGTTTGGG
>NW_012138570.1:34906-35158 GCF_000956105.1 Propithecus coquereli | reverse complement strand
TTTTTAATTTTTTTTGAGACAGAGTCTTGCTCTGTTGCCTGGGCTAGAGTGCAGTGGTATCATCATAGCTCACTGTAATCTCAAACTCCTGGGCTCGAGCAATCCTCCTGCCTCAGCCTTCCGAGCAGCTGGGCCTACAGGCCTGTGCCACCATGCCCAGCTAATTTTTTCTGTTTTTAGTTGCCCAGATAATTTCTTTCTATTTTTAGTAGAGACAGGGTCTGCTCATACTGAGGCTTGTCTTGAACTCCT
>NW_012138570.1:33540-33992 GCF_000956105.1 Propithecus coquereli | reverse complement strand
TGATGCCTTTGCTAATAATGACAAACAGAAGTAACCATAATCTCTTTTGTGCTTCTGGAGCTCTTGGTACCTGGTTTTTTAAAAATAAAATTTTTTATTTGGAATATTTTAGACTTACAGAAAAGTGGCCAAGATAATACAACTGTATATCCTTCACACAGTTATACCCTAATATTAACATCTTACATTACCATGGTATATCTGTCAAAACTGAGAATCCAACACTGGTGCATTACTATTAACTAAATTTCAGACTTCATTTTGATTTCACCAGTGTTTCCACTAATGTCCTTTTTCTGTTCCAGGATCTAATCCAGGATACCGTGTTGTGTTTAGTCATCATGTTGCTGTTGTCCGATGTCTTGAGTGACATTGTTTCATACATTTTGTCCAGTTTTTTAGTTGTTTCAGAAAGGAGGGTATATCTGGTCCCTGTTTCTCCAACTTAACTG
>NW_012138570.1:29191-30945 GCF_000956105.1 Propithecus coquereli | reverse complement strand
GGTGGAAGGGGCAGGGGTCTCTTTCATAAGGGCACTAATCCCATTCATAAGGGCTCTGCCTTCATGACCGAATCACCTCCCAAAGGCCTCACTTCCTAATGCCATCACCTTGGAGGTTAGGATTTCAACATGTGAATTTTGGGGGGACACACATTCACACCATAACAATTTCTCAGTCATATCACCAGTTGATGGAGGTCGCAGGGCTCTCCCTGGTACGCTCCTCAAACCTGGAGTCCTGGTCTACTTCCATCATGCAACTCCACTTCTTGGGGCTCCTTGCTTCAGCCCCAGGATGAGAGAGAGCCTGTGCACATGAAGACACACCTGTCCTTAACTGCCTCACACATCTGACATTCCCATTGGCAAAAAACTTGGGCGCAGCGTCTCAACACAGCCATGTGGAAGGCTAAGAAATGCAGAAATGCAGTTTTTCTATATGCCCGGGGGGCAAGGGTGTGATGAACCAGCATTTCTCTGCCGAACAGTGTGGAAACTTGATATATGACAAAATCGACAGGGTAGATCCCTGGAGAAAGTGCCAACAATTAATAAATGATGCTAAGAAAAAAAATAAGGAAGCCAATTTCTTCTTTACACTACACTTAAACAAATAACTTTCGAATGGATTAAAACTTTAAATGAGAAAGATAAAAGAGATATATGAGAATATTTTTCTATCCCAGATATTTGTTTGGAAAGAGTTCTTAAACAACACGAACATAGAAGGCAATGATGGATAAAAATACATCATAAAGAAAAAGACAAATGATGAACTAGTAGAAGATATTTGCAATACATATAACTGACAAAGACTTGGTATTTAAAATATAGAAAGAAATTATGTTAGTTACTACAAAAATACGAACAACTTAATAGAAAAAAAATGGGTAAGTGACTTGAATAAATGTAACACATAAGAGAAAATATGAATGGCAGATGACTGAATAGAAATAGCTCTACTTCATTAGTAAGTCAGAAAATGAAAATTTAAATCGTGGGAAAATTCCATTTCACAACCATTTGATTGGAAAAGTTAAAAAGTCAGAGAGCATTAGGTGCTGACAAGGAGGAGGAGTAATAAGAAATCTTTTCCACTACTGCTGACAATAGAAATTGATACAAAAAGTTTGGGGACTAATTTGACACTGTCACATGAATTTAAAACTGTGCATACCGATGAAATAGCAATTCCACTTGCAGGGAAATTCTTGCACATGTGAACTGTGGCTAGATACTTCAACACAGATGATTACTTTGAAAATACAATGTTGAGTGAAAAAACAAGATTCAGAAGAATACATATAGTATACCATTTTTATAAAGTTAAATGAAGCAAATCGAAGTATATTGTTTAAGAATCCACACATCCATGTGTTTAAGAATCCGTACTATAAAGAAAAACAAGGGAATGAGGGAATGAGGAATAGTGAAAATTTAGGGTAGTGGATACCTCTGGGGGCGTGGCGAAGGAATAAGGTGGAGTGGACACATAAAGAGCTTCAGGATGCCAAAGAAATTGGATTTTTAAAAGTAGGGTGATGGGTTCACAGGCATTCATTGTATTACATAATAAGATATGGTTATCATAAACATTTTTATGCATCAAATATTTAATTTTTAAGATTAAAGCACACACACAGAAGAAAGAATTAAGTACTCTATAAACTGACCCCCATTCAAGAGAGCTGTTCGTCTTGCAATTGCAAATTGCAGAAATTGCAAAATTCTGCTCATTTGCAAATTGAGCCAAA
>NW_012138570.1:27366-28170 GCF_000956105.1 Propithecus coquereli | reverse complement strand
GACAACTGTCACAAAATATCATGGTGGAAAACTGATGGCTCCATGTTCATTAGTGTTCTCCAAGAAGCAGATGTCAAGTCCAGATTAGAGGTGCAGACATTTAGGGGGATACTTGTGATGGATAAAGAAGAGGGAGCTGGAGATGGCAAGGAGCATCTTCAGACCATGATGCAGCCCTAACACCCCTGCAGGAAGGAGGATTTTGCACAGAGATCCTCAGACTGCAGGGCAGGTCCAAGGAAGCTGAGGCTAGGCCAGTGGTAAATCCTTAAGCCAAAGTCACATGTTATAGGAGCCCCCCATCTGGGAGGAACGGGCCTGCATTAACACACACACAGTGCACAATCACTGACTGCCCTCAGCTCCTGATGGATCACCAGGGCCAGCAGCTGGGAACACCAGTCAACTGTGCTCCTAGCAGCAGCAGAGCTGAGTGCATTTTCATGGCCACCACACTATGGTAAAGAGGAAACACCACAAGAAGAAACAACAGAGATTTATAATTTTAGTTCTTGTTCTGTCACTCCTTGGCATATGATTTTAGACAAGTTAGCTATGAGCCTTCATTTCTTCATCTGAACAATGAAAATAATAACACTCGCCTAGTCTGTATCAAAGTGTTATTACAATTATGAAAGAAAATGAGTGTGAAAGTGCTTTGAAAAGGTACAGTAAAATAGAAAAAATGTAAATCTTATTGGAAGGCATTGCCCAAAGACCATCATTAGATTTTTAAAAAGAAACAATGTCATGATAATAATTACGAGAACATGAAATTTTTATTAAAAATAAAATCAATGTTTA
>NW_012138570.1:26996-27316 GCF_000956105.1 Propithecus coquereli | reverse complement strand
TGGTACTGCCATCTGCCACCTGTGTGACCCTGTGGGAATTATTAATATTAAACTCTCTGTACCTCAGTTTTGTAAATTAGGGATAAAAGTAGCACCTATCACGTGGATTAAATTATTTCATTTTTTAAAAAAGTGTATCCGGTGCAATTTCTGTTCAGAGCCCACACCTTCGTCCTTTTGGATCCTCCTGCCCATTGTATCCCCTCCATATCCACTGCCCAGCCGCCAGGGTCCTCCTGCTGGCCCAGTGCCTTCCTTGAGACCATGCTCTCTTCTGTGTTTCAATGGGTAACCTCTAGATAATATGCTATAATAATTAT
>NW_012138570.1:23104-23941 GCF_000956105.1 Propithecus coquereli | reverse complement strand
AGAACTCAATCTGTTTCTGGAATCGATGTGCCTGGCTGATTGATGGGGGTCTTAAAATTGCATCCCCCTCCTTTATCTCTCCTGCCCTACACCTATTCCACCTAGACCACTTCTCTCCAGCATCCATACCAGCACTGCATAAACAGACTTGATGCTAAGAGGCTATGTAGGCATGATTTGCAGAATGCAGAAGGTGAAGATGTCACTGCGATGTTAAGTTTGGTAGGGAGAGGGAAATGCCTTTAAAGGAAGTATTTTTAAATATATTTTAATTTGTTGTTCAAAAATTATATTTTCTTACCATATCCTCAGGAAAGAGTTGAAATGATGCAGAAGGAAAGAACAAGTACATGACTGTATTAGTTTGCTAGGGCTGCCATAACAAAATACCACAGACTATGTGTGTAAACAACAAAAATTTATTTTCTCATAGTTCTGGAGAAGTCCAAGATAAAGGTGTTGGCAGGTTTGGTTTCTTCTTTAAACCTCTCTCCTTGACTTGCAGGTGGCTGCCTTCTTGCTGTGTCCTCCCTTAAATGATCTTTTTTCTGAGCATGTACATTCCTGGTGTCTCTCTCCGTGTGTCCTAATCTCCTCTTTGATTAAAGATACCCATCAGATTAAATTAGTGTCCACCCTAAGGGCCTAATTTTAACTTAGTCACCTCTTTAAAGGCCCTATGTCCAAATACAGTCATTTTCTAAGGTACTGGGTATTAGGACTTCTATGTACAAATTTTGGCGGGGGACACAATTCAACAAAACAACTATGACATTCCAGAAAATATTTTGTACTTCTCTCCCCACTCACCACCTCTAATACTTTCCAAAAACTTCA
>NW_012138570.1:21003-21485 GCF_000956105.1 Propithecus coquereli | reverse complement strand
TTGTTATAAGTTTCTTAGTACCTTTTTACTCTTTCTCTAAACCTTGACACTTACCAAGACTTTAATTTTATTAATTTCTCTAAGCAGAAGAAACATCTTGCCCCAGGAATTTTAGTTCCTCATTTCTAAAACATACAAAGGTTTTAAAGGAAACTCCTTCCTTTGAAGAAGTTGTTTACTTCCTTTGGTCAGTGAAATGCTTTAAACTTTCTCTGTGAATAACTGCTGATTTCCATTTTGATAGATCTATGCTTGGATAGAACATATGACTGAGACATACCCTGATATGGTTAGAAAAATCCACATTGGATCCTCATATGAGAAGCATCCACTTTATGTTTTAAAGGTATGTTGTTTGGAGAGTCATTGATCTTTTAACTTGAGGGGAGGGACTAATTCTCTAGTGGTGCTTATTAAAACTTGATTTTTTTTTTTCAGTTCTGGAAATGTTTATATTACAAATGTTTCTAAACTTTAATATA
>NW_012138570.1:9930-11293 GCF_000956105.1 Propithecus coquereli | reverse complement strand
AGGAAATTAAGAGATTGCCACTTAGATCTTTCTTAATAAATGAAGTATGTCAAGGTAAAACTATTTCTGCCTTTGCCGGGTCTTGACAAATACAATGTTCCTTTTTATCTTTACTTTCCTGCCATCTTCCCTTCCTCACTGGTGAGAGCAGCAGCCTCTCTGAGTCTACTGGGAGGTTCCCAAACCCAAGATACTGGCACTACCTTCACTAGATGAGCATGGTTCCCAGTGACTAGACTCTTAATACATTCCAGTCATTCGATGATCTAGAACCTTCCTCAAATTGGGTAGTTTGGTTATTTTAGGTAATGAAGGAAGCAGAAGTTGGTGGAGAGAGAAAGACACGAAGCGGGAGAGAAAGAATGTTTATTTCTCACTCCATTACCGAACTTGAAAAGGGCCAGAAAGAAACTCCAATTCATATTGACTCTAATTTATATTGGTGATGTTGTCCCTAATTTCTACCCTTCTCAATGTGACACCTCTTCCCTCTTATTACACATCCTATCTTCTACTCCACCCACTCACTGAATGTATGCAAGATTATTTATTCCATAAACATTTATAAATTGCCTCTGAGGTTCCAGACCCTGGAAATACAATGGGGAGCAAGATGCAGCTTACGGATCTTATACTTCAGTATTTTGCTGATGTGAACCCAATTTGTGTAGCCCGAATAAACATAATCAATAAGCTCTTTTTAATGAACATTTAAGAAGCTCTGTTCTTGCCTGCCTAAGATGAATCCAGATCATCTAACTCTCATCATGGTTCAAACCACCATAGGAGGAAAAGTAAAATAAAATGTTTAACTCTAAAAAAATTGTGTGAGTAGATGTTATGTTTAAAAAGTGAAGTACCCAGCACCCAAATGCAAATTGAAATCTTAACTTTTTCAGTCTATCACTCCTTTCTACAATTTAGTAAGGATTTCAAAAATCTTATGGTTCAGTCCCAGCTTGAGGAATCCATAACACTCCACTTTGGGAAGCTTGAGGCTGATCATTTATTTCTATGCCTCTCATTCATGTTCTCTGAGGAGGCCAAATTCAGATCCCTTCTGTTTTTGCAATGACTTATGCATGACTGCATCCCCACAGCACAAGGTGTGCCACATTGTAGGAGTCCAGTGAATATTTGTTAACCATCACAACCTGCTAAATAATAATACTTTTTCTGCTAAACTGGCTTTTCTCACTGCTAACCCTCTGTACCTCTGTCCTGGAGATTTCTCGTCTAATTGTACAATTTAACTCTGCAACCTCGGGGCCTTCATGGAATTCTTTCTCTCTGCTGCTCCTCATCTGACAGGTGACTTGCTAAGGATACTGCTTCATGGTAGCTCCATCAAGTAGATGGGCTG
>NW_012138570.1:5274-5830 GCF_000956105.1 Propithecus coquereli | reverse complement strand
TGAATCTTGAAAATATTATACTAAGTGAAAGAAGCCAAACACAAAAAGCCACGTATCTTACGATTCTATTCGATGAAATGTCCAGAATGGGCAAGTCCGCAGAAACAGAAGGTTGATTACTGGTTGCCAGAGGCTTGGAGAAGTGGAGGGAGGGGATTGGGAGTGACCTCTAATGGGAATAGGGGGCGGGGTTGTGATGAAATGTTCTGAAATCAGATAGTGGTGATGGTTGCATAACTTTGTGAATATACTAAAGACTGCTGAATTTCACACTTTAAAATGGTGAATTTTCTGGTATGTAAATTATATCTTAACAAAGCTGTTAAAGAAAAAAGAGGCACCCGTCCTCTGGGATTGCAGCTGCAGCCACACGTGAAGGTGGAGGTTGGCCCACCAAGCACAGACTGTATTTCAACCTCAGTCACCCCTTCTGTCTGGAGTCCTATCTATTATAATAGATGAAGAAATTCTTGGGCTGACATTCATCATCTTTCAGAGCCTAACTTTTTGCAGAAAGACTCCCATCCAACCAGAGGTAAAGGTAGGAAGGAAATAA
>NW_012138570.1:0-311 GCF_000956105.1 Propithecus coquereli | reverse complement strand
ATGTGGAGAAAGAACCGTTCTTACCATGCCAACAATCGTTGCGTCGGAACAGACCTGAATAGAAACTTTGCTTCCAAACACTGGTGTGGTAGGTTATTTGCTTTATTTCTTACAATGTCTCTTCATTAAAAGGGTGATGTTCATAGAGAAAGGCTCATGAATTCCAATCCATTACAGGGGAGGCCTATCTGAATCCGGGAACAATTTAAGTAGTAAATGTTTTAGGTAAATGTAATGCTATGAATGTTGACTATAGTCAGCAAATCACTTTGACCTCTCCTCTCTGCTGTTTCCTCGTCATTAAAATAAAG
>NW_012138569.1:12431-12758 GCF_000956105.1 Propithecus coquereli | reverse complement strand
GAAATAAAAGCAGCAGACTGGACAAGTTCACTAGTAGTTATTTAGTACTAATTCGGCCTCAGTCAGTCACTGAGCTGGGCATGTGTCTCCCTGTTCATTTAACTTGATTGAATTTCACCCAGTTATCTCTGTCCAGCTTTCAGGAGAGGAACCAAAAATCCCACTCAATTTGAAATAACTCTCATAATCCGGAAGTCTCAACATTCAAAAAGCCAGTAATAGCCAGTTGGGCACCAAAAATGTAGCTTGCCACTGGGAATATTATAGAGACTGACCATATGCACATCTGTGGGACTCAACTTTAGCTCCGTTTGTTGCCTAAGTGGA
>NW_012138569.1:0-1702 GCF_000956105.1 Propithecus coquereli | reverse complement strand
TATTGCTAGCCACTCCTCTCCAGCGTTTCTTATTCAATAAGTCTGGAATGGGACATAAGAATTTGCATTTCTAGTAAGTTCCCAGGTTATGCTAATGCTGCTGACCCAAGGCTATACTTCGAGAAATTGTTTTTACACTGTACTTTAAAAATTACTTTTACATTAATCATCAGGTTCATTTGTCAGATAAGCTTCATGAACTGGGAAAGGCTGGCATAATCTCTTGTATATTATGCATGGTAAAAAGAAGATGCTGAAATTAGTTTGCCAAATTTCATATGGTAAATCAGTGTTAAAGTGCATACTGGAATCTATCTTCTGGCCCTTAGTGTTAGCTTTAATGACACAAAATTTCTTTTAAATAAGGTCAATGTGATGAGGCTGAGAAATAGGATGTGAGATGATCTTTATTGGCAAGTAGACAAGATATAAATCAGGTATAAACTCCATTGCCCAGCATTCAATACCGTCATAACCTGTCCCCAGACTAACTTTTTAGTCCATCTTCAAATTACCTCTATTCTAGACTATAAACAAACCGGACCTTCCTCAAATGAGGGAGATGATTTTCCATCTTCAAACAAGAAAGTGTCTAAACTATTCTCTCCATCTCTTTTTGATAAAATTATACTTCTCAGTATTCAGTTAATATGCTACCTCTTCCTTCAAACTTCCTGTTGTGTTTTCTAGCTTTACTCCCTTCTTCACCCAGTAATAGTTATATAAATAGTCATTAAATAAGTGAACAAAAGAATAGCATTGTGGGGGGAAGTCTGTGGATCTTTGTTTTGGGGTGAGGTACCCAGGTAAGTGGGGGAGGCTAGTAGTAGGTTTCCTTCCATATTCGATATTCCTTTGCTTGTTGTTTATTTTCTATTTTGGGTTTAATTTTTAAGAGAACATATAAAAAATTATACTTCTCAGTATTCAGTTAATATGCTACCTCTTCCTTCAAACTTCCTGTTGTGTTTTCTAGCTTTACTCTCTTCTTCACCCAGTAATAGTTATATAAATAGTCATTAAATAAGTGAACAAAAGAACAGCATTGTTGGGGGAAGTCTGTGGATCTTTGTTTTGGGGTGAGGTACCCAGGTAAGTGAGGGAGGCTAGTAGTAGATTTCCTTCCATATTCGATATTCCTTTGCTTGTTGTTTATTTTCTATTTTGGGTTTAATTTTTAAGAGAACATATAAAATTTTTTATGTGTATAGTTCTATGAACCTATGTGTAGATTCGTGTAATCACTGTCAAAATCAATACAGAACAGTTCTATGGCTTTGTAAAATTCCTTCATATTATCTTTGTACTCCCACTCTCCTCCCTAAGTTCCTAATCCTTGGCAGCCACTGATCTGTTCTGTCACTATAATTTTGTCTTTATAAGAATGACATACAAATGGAATTGTGTAGAATATAAGCTTTTGAGATTGGCTTTCCATGTTTAGCATTATGTTTTTGAGAATCATCTAATTTCAGTATATAGATAGTTTTGTATTGTGTTTTGTTTGCTTGTCTTTTTTTTTTTGGTGGAATAGTAGTCGATGGACCTGAGCAGGGTAAACACCTGCATTGTTGTGCACCTACTCCCTGCTGCTGCAGATAAAGCCAGGGTTGGAGGTTGGGGGTGAGTGCTCATGGTGCTACTCACTGATGAACACCACCACTGTCAGGCCTGGATGGGGGAAGGCTCATGGCACATGTGC
>NW_012138568.1:2557-5186 GCF_000956105.1 Propithecus coquereli | reverse complement strand
GGCCTAGCATGTAGATTAAGAGCACTGACTCTGGAGCCAGACTGCCTGGATTTAAATCCCCTGTGTCACTCCCTACCTGTGTGACCTTGGGAGGTTATTCAGGCCCTGCCTCAGTTTCACATTTGTAGAATAGCAATACCTACCTCATAAGGTGGTTGTGCAGATTATGAGTTAGCACAGTACCAGTGCTCTAAAATAGTCTAATCTTAAGTGCTTATTGGCTAATAAGCACTTGAAAAGATGATCATCTTTAGTCATCAAGGAAATGCAAATCAAAACCACAGTGAGAACCACTTGCTAAGCTGGCTAGAATCAAAAAGTTGGAAAGTAAGTAAGTGTTGGCACGAATGTGCAGAAATTTGAAGCTTTCATGTGGCTACTGTTGAAAACAGTTTCGCAGTTCCTCAGAAAGTTAAATAGTGTTACCATGTGACCCAGCAAGTCCACAACTAAGTATATGCCCAGGAAAATTGAAAACATTTGTTCATAGAAAAGGTGGAAACAACTGAAATGTCCATCAACAAATAAAATGTGGTCTAACCGTACAACGGAGTATTAGGCCATAAAAGGGGATGAATACATACTAAAATATGGATGAACCTTAGAAATACACTAAGTAAAAAGCCAAAGGCCACACGTTATTTGACTCCATTTATATGAAATGTCTGAAACAGGCAAATCAATACAGCAGAAGGTAGAACACCAAGAACCACACTGACTTTTACAAAACTTTAAAAGGGTGAGTTTTATGGGTATGTAAAAGAACAAAAGGCAATCACAGGTACCAGTATTTGCAGAAAGCATGTAGCACCTCTAGGACTGATGGAACAAAGTTGAGATTGCCAGAACTCGGGCCTCTAAAGAGGGGGAGCTACCCAGTTAGTGCTGGTTTCTGTAAGGGGCAGAATAAGATAGGTTTGAAGAGTGCAGTAAACAAAGCAACCAAAACAATCTGTTGACTGACCAACTTGCCCTGGCCAAGCAGAGCACTGGTAGGAGCCTGCACTCTGTTTTCCAGCCTCCCTCTAGAGGGATCCTATTGCAGGATCTAATGAGGAGCCACCCGCCAAAGCAGGGATGGCGTCTGCAGTATTCTGGCCCCAACATGGCAAATCTTCAGTGTCACCTGTGGGCTTGGAGCTGAGAGACAACAGCTTAAGAGCGCTAAGCAGCACTTAGGCTCATCTCTGTAAATGCCAAAAACACATTTGAGAAAAAGGAATTGGAGATTTTCTTATATGACAGACATATACCGTGGCCCAAAAGCCAGTGGAAGCCGTGGATACACAAAGGGTGCTCACTCTCTTCACTATTTAAAATTGTTTTAGAGATACTAGCCAACAAAATTAGGGACTCCTCTCCCTTCCAAAAGCAATTAAAGGGATAAGAACTCAAACAAATAGGCAGGAACCCTTCCTACAGGACAGTGATGTATCTGGAAAGCCCAAAAAAGAATAGAAAAACGACTACAAATAATATGAATGTAGTAAAGTGCAAATTAAGAACCCAAAGAGGAATCATTAAGTTGCTGTGTGTGTGTAAACAAAAGCACTTAAAAGGTATAACCTAAGACAATTTACAATAACAAAAACCCTAAATAGTATCCCACTATAGTCACAACACAGCAGTTCCTGTTGCCTTTTTATAACTATATCCATCACGTGCCTGCTTTCTTCCCATCCCAACCCCACTGTGCTCCATTGCAAAAATGTTGTATGAATGGAATAACTTTTTGGCATTGGGGTTTTTTTTTTTTGCCTAGCATAATCCCTGGATATTCACCACTCATTTTTATCTTTCCTGTGTTGTTTTTTTTGAATTGTTTCCCACAGGAACACCTATAACTCTTCAATAGCAGAATTGAACCCATTTATTGATACCATTTAGGCTAATTTCTCCCAGCATATGATCTCTTATTTTTCCCCTCTCGAATTTTTCTGAATTGATCACATGTCCTTTTTGGCTGTTTCCTCCCTGTAGTGTTTTGGAAGGCTTTTATCTATTGAACTAATTGCCTCAGAAAAATTTAAATCATGAAAGCAGCATGTGCTTGGTGAAAACCCCCAGGTTCTTCTGTACTCTGGTGAGGCTACTGAGACTGTGTCCTTCCAGATAGTTTTCTATACATTTATAATCTATAAGGAATGGAGATGTGATACTTTGTTTTTATTTACTGAACAATATATCAGAGAGAGCACTCCTTGTCAGTACATTCAGAAATATGTACTTCATTCTCAGTGCAGGATAGTATCATTTCATGATATGGATATTGCCTAAATGAACTCTTGATGGGTATCTTTCTCTATTTTTTGCCAAATTGCTACAAGCAATTCTATAGAAAACATCCTCAGTCATATATCTGGGTGCACTCGCGTACCTACTGTTGGATAAATTCTTTAAATTGTTTTAAACTGGCTTTCCTGTTTTCCCCTCAAGATAAATTTTAGAATCATTATGCTACAAAAGACCAAAAAATTAAGTGCTAATGGGGTTAGGGTGAGGAGTAGAAATGACAACTTTCCATTCCTTTTGGGTCTAAATAGTTACATGTTTAATTCATTTATATAACATTTTAAGAAAAAATGTTCATGATACAATAACCTACTAAACTTGATATGACTACTTTGCT
>NW_012138568.1:0-1451 GCF_000956105.1 Propithecus coquereli | reverse complement strand
TTGACAGCTCCAATCCATGAACATTTCTTCACTTATTTAGGTTTTCTTTCCCTTTCTTAGTGCTTTGTGTTTTAGTGTACAGGTTCTACACATACTGTCAAAATTAGTTCATTTTTATAACACTGTGAATAGTTTATAAAATTCCAATTTGCCCATATATAGAAATGTAGTTGATTTTGTATATTGACTGTGTCCTGTGACTTTGCTAAATTTATTAGTACAGTCATCCTTCTGTAACCAGCCCCCCATACCAAAATCTGTGGATGCTCAAATGTCAGTATTTGCGTATAACCTATGCACATCCTCTCATATACTTTAAATCATCTCTAGATTTATACCTAATACAACATAAATGCTATGTAAATATATTGCATTTTTTATTTGTATTTTTATTGTTTTGCTTTTTCTGAATATTTTTGATTAGCAGTTGGTTGAATTAGCAGATGCAGAGCCTGGAGATACAGAGGGCTGACTGTAATCGTAGCTCTTTAATCCCTTAGACTAGACTTTCTTCATACATGAATGTGTCATCTGAAAATAGTTGTATTTCTTTCCTTCCAATCTATATGCCTCTTTTTAAAAATTTTCCTGTTACTTGTCACATGAGCCAGGATTTCCAGTAGAATGTTGAAAAGAAGTGGTGAGTAGACACTCTTAACCTTGACTTGATCTTAAGGTTGAATACTTTCCTTCTAAGTATGTTAGCTGCCCTTACCAAGTTGAAGTTCCCGTGTATCTCCAGTTTGTTGAGAATTTTTAAAATGCTTACCTATAGATTTGTCATTTTCTCCTTTAGACTATAACATAACAGATTGCTGTATTGGTTCTCTGTTGAATCATAAAGTGTCTCTTTTGGGTCTGGCTTTTATTAAACATTGTGAGATTTGTGCTTGTTGCACAAAGCAGTAATTTCTCATTTCTGTGTAGAAGTCCATTGTGTGAATATACTATAATTTAGTCATTCTGTTGGGCATTGTTGGCTTTTACAAACAGTGCCATGAACGTTTTTGTGCTTGTTTTTTTGATGAATGTATGTATGCATTTCTATTGGGTATAATCCTAGGAGTAGGTGTACATAGTTTTCTAATTCCTCCACAGCCTTATTTAGTATTGTCCGTGTCTTTCATTTGTATTTTGAAATTTTATTTTATTGAAGCAGTTATAGATCAAATATGCAGTTGTAAGGAACAATAGCAAAACCTACCTTGTAGGCTTTGCTTATTTTCACCCACATTTCCCAAAGTGATACCATTAGATCATAACCAGGATATTGACACAATCCACAGACTTCAGATTTCCTCAGTTTTACCTGTGCATGTCATGTTCTACATAGTTGTATTCCTTTTGGAGATTTGTGTATCCCACTATAGTCACAACACAGCAGTTCCTGTTGCCTTTTTATAACTATATCCATCACGTGCCTGCTTTCTTCCCATCCCAACCCCACTGTG
>NW_012138567.1:2022-2626 GCF_000956105.1 Propithecus coquereli | reverse complement strand
CCTCAACCAAAAAAAGCCCCAGAACAGATGGATTCAAAGCCAAATTCTATCAGATCTACAAAGAACAATTGGTACCAATCCAATAAAAATTATTCCACAACATGGAGAAGTAGGGAACTCTCCCTAAGTCATACTATGAAGCCTGTATGAAGCCTGTATTACATTGATACCAAAGCCAGGAAAGGCCACTAAAAAAACAAAAACCAAAAAAACTACAGACCGATATTCCTTGTGAATGTAGATACAAAAATCCTCAACAAAATACTAACAAATAAAACTCAAGAGACCATCAAAAAATAATTCACCATGATCAAATGAGCTTGATCCCAGGGATGCAAGGATGATTCAACACATGTAAATCAATAAATTTGATTCACCACATAAACAGAAGCAAAAACAAAGACAATATGATCATCTCAATAGATGCAGAAAAGGCATTCAACAAAGTCCAGCACACTTTCATGATAAAAACTCTCAACAACCTAAGTCATAGAAGGAACATATCTGAAAATTATAAAAGCTATATATTGACAAACCCACAGCCAACATCATCCTGAATGGGGAATAGTTGAAAGCATTCCCCCCAAGAACTGGAACAAGACAA
>NW_012138567.1:0-432 GCF_000956105.1 Propithecus coquereli | reverse complement strand
AGAAATTAGATCACAAAAAATAAATCAATACATATAAGATTGTTGTTTTCATCAATATTTACTTCAAAATTGTGTTGATGATTTGTACTTCTCATCTAGTTATTCATTAATGTCAATTAGTTTTTTGTATAAATTATTATGCTAATAATATTAAAATATAAATTGAATGTTATCAGCTAAAACAGATGATAAGACATATGTATAAGAAAAAGTATATCAAAACACTAATGTGAAAGCCAAAGATTTGTGTTTCAAGTGTAAGGGAGGAAAGATAACTTTTGGCTTAGAAAAATTATTTCTTTGGGGGATGGGTGAAATCATACCTAACGGGTACAATGTACACTATCTGGGTGATGGGCACACTTATAGCTTTGACTCAAGCACTACAAAAGCAATCCAGATAACCAAAACATTTGTACCCTCATAATATTC
>NW_012138566.1:3925-4290 GCF_000956105.1 Propithecus coquereli | reverse complement strand
TCCTCAAACATATTTACTACTGAGTCTAACCTTTTCTTAAAAATATACGTGATTGCTATGTATATACAACTAATGCTTTATACAAAAGTAATTTACATAACCAAAACATTTGTACCCCTGTAATATTCTGAAATAAAATTTAAAAAATTCTATATTGAGTTCCCTTGCCCCCCAAAAAATAATGTTTTGGAATACTCAAATAGTTAAAGTGAATTCTATTTCTTTTCAGTGGTTACTAGAACATAGATTGTACAGAATTCAGAGGATAGATAGAGCTGGCACACAGCCTCTTGGAATGTAATACACATTTTGAAAACAATATGGGGAAGGGGGCATAACAATTAGTTCTCCACTTTTCACTAATC
>NW_012138566.1:0-1600 GCF_000956105.1 Propithecus coquereli | reverse complement strand
GTGGTTTCCACTGTATATTAATTTTAGCCATCTAAATTTCCATGGATAATTTTTTCAGAATAATTCCCCATCATCTAGAAAAATTTCAACAGAATGGAACACAAGACAGGTGGTTTTCAGTGGAGTAAATCAAGAATCATTTAAGACAAGAGTTACTGAAATTCCATAGTGGTGGCTTGTGAGCATGAAAATCCTTGGTAAAGGAGTCCAGCCATTTGAGATGGTGAAAGGGACATCCAGTAATTGAATTATTTATTCAACAAATATTTGCTGAGCCCATATAATGCACCAGGCACTGTCCTTGGTGCTGAGGATAGAGTAGCTAATACAACAGACAACAATCTTTGTCCTCAAGGAGCTTAAATTCTAATGGGAAATAGACAATGACAAATGAGCAAAATGTATATAGTATATTAAAACTTGGCATGTGCTAGGGAGAAAAATGAAGCAGGGAAGAGGCTGAAAAACGTGTCTATGCGTGTATTCGTGAGTGTGTGTGCGTGTTTCCCAAATAGGAGGGCTGTTTATGGTGAAGGTTAAAGAAAGCCAGGAAATGAGCCATGTGGGGGAAGATGCTATAAGCAGAGGAAATAGTCAAAGGCATTGGATAATCTCATGAGGGTAAAAGGAAGGAGAAAGTTTAAAATGAATGATGAAATAGTGAAATCACTTCTTTAATAATATTGTTATTGCCAGTCTTCCCTTGAACCACCTCCTCAAATGAGCATACAGACAGCCGTGCCTATGATATCTTGCCACTCCCCTTGCTACACAAGCCTCTGACTCTTTACTAAAAGTGCCATTGTCTACAGGCACTCTTCTAGAAATCTCATCTCTTAGTGCACACTCCCTCTCTTCCTTTTTATTATTTCGCTCTTGGTTTTTCTACCTTTGGAAATTGATTTCTTTATCCACTTTTGTGACTCTACTACTCTCTTACCAATATTCTTGATTTCCAGTTCCTTACCTTTTGGGCAGAATCAGTCTATAACTGCCAACCTGTAATCATTCCTGTCACCCTTGCCTTGGATTAGGTCTTCACTTGTCACCTGGATTAGGGCATTATCTTTTCCTGACCAACTCCCACTTCCATACTCCCCCCACAGCCTATCACTCCTGCCCACTTGTGTAGAAATTTGAAGCCACCACTGTATGTCTAATATATAAATTTCTGCACTCCGCTTTCGTTAACATATTCAAGACTTTGCTGGATTCAAATTCAAGATGTTTTGAGAGGAAGTTCTACTTTTATTTGTACTATTTGTATGATAAGTGATAAAGACTGTAAGTATAGTCACTGTCCCTCTGTATCCACAGGGAATTGGTTCAAGGACCCTCAGGAATACAAAAATCCATGGATACTCAAGTTCTTTATATAAAAAGGCATAGTATTGCATATAAGCTACACACATCCTGCCATAGACTTCAAATCACTTAATTACTTACAGCATCTAATATAACATAAATGCTATATAAATAGTTGTTATACTGTATTTTCATTTGTATTTTTATGTCACATTGTTATTTATTATTATTTTTTTCCAAACATTTTCAATCCTCAGTCGAATCTACAGATCCAGAACCTGCAGAGTATGAACCA
>NW_012138565.1:0-1912 GCF_000956105.1 Propithecus coquereli | reverse complement strand
TCCCACTGCAGCTCCCAGCAAAGTGCCAGAGGAGAGGCTTCTGCTACGGAAGAGCCGTCAAACAAAAGAGCCGGGTCTGGAGACTGAATATTTTCGGTGTCCCCAGATGGCAAAAGACACTGAAGTTCAGAGATCACTTTAAAGCTCGCTCTGGTGAAAAAGTCAAGGTGCGCCACAAGTCTGCTAAAACGCCAGAAAGAGCGCAGGTCGGAGCATCTGGTCACACGCAGGGTCTGTGGCTTCCCAACCATCTCAGCAGGAGACCGAGACAGAGAAGGGACGATCTCCAAAGATCTGCGGTGGCTTTTGTCTAAGGGAGAACCCCAGGGAAACCCAGAGGGGCCCACGCGGTTCTCCAGAAAGTAACGCCAGCAGGAATGCCGGCAGCATGGCCTGGGGGGTGGAATCCAGGGGACAGACTAGACGGAGACCGCTGGCACCCACGATGGCACGCAGGACGCCAGCTGACGTGGTGGCAGTCACTCCTCGTGCAGCCATGAAGCCAACATGGGCGGCACCCACTCGCTCGGTCTGTTAGTCTCTCAGTCGACTGGTTCCTTCGCTGTGTTGTGCTGCGTGTTGTGCTACCGTGTGCTGTCGTGTGCTGCCATGTGCTGATGTGTGCTACCGTGTGCTATCGTATGCTATCATGTGCTGATGTGTGCTACCGTGTGCTATCGTATGCTATCATGTGCTGATGTGTGCTACCGTGTGCTATCGTATGCTATCATGTGCTGCCCTGTGCTGCCCTGTGCTGCCGTGTGCTGCCCTGTGCTGCCCTGTGCTGCCGTGTGCTGCCCTGTGCTGCCCTGTGCTGCCGTGTACTGCCCTGTGCTGCCCTGTGCTGCCGTGTGCTGTCCACCTCTCCCTGACAGCGCATGAGCTGCCCGGGGGTTCCCTGGCCTATCCCTGCTGAGCGGGTTTCAGGCGCCCCCGTCCCAGGGTCTCCTGTGTGTCTCTTCCTTGCAACGGCGGCTGCTACAGCTGTTTCTCTCTCGTGTTCTCTGTTTCTCAAGAATTCCACAGATACGGCCTCACTGATTCTGTAGTCCCCAGGCATCCACTAAGTGGTGCACCAGGGAAATGTTTTAAAAACTCCCGCCTCATGTGGCCTTCATCCTACACAGGCGAGGGAAGAACAGCAAAGGCGTGACTGGCTGTGCGGCGTGTCCGACAGTAACGGCACGCAGGGGGAAGGGAGGAGAGTGGCCTCACCCCCCGCTGAGCTGTCCGGGGGTGGGGGGGGGCTCACAGGTGACCTGCAGCCCTCGGACGTGGGGGGGAAGGGAGTTCAACCCAAAGAAATAAATGGAGCCCAGGAGGTGGCATTTCAGGGCTCTCCTCTGTTACCGGTTGAATTGTGCCCTCCCCAAAATTCATGTGTTGAAGCCCCAACCCCCCAGCACGTCTGAACCGGGCTTATGCGGAAACAGGGGCACTGCAGACGTGTTAGTGAAGATGAGGTCACACTGGAGTAGGCGGGCTCCGGCCCAACACGACTGGGGTCCTTACGAGAAGGAATCTGGACACAGACACGCACGGAGAGCGCCGCGCGGGAAGGCAGAGACGGAGGGGCGAGCTCACAGGAGCCTGGCAGCTGGAGAGGTTCTCCCCACGGCCCTGCCACATCCGGCTCGGACCCCTGGCCCAGAGCTGTGGGGTAGCAAAGTGCTGCTGAGTGGCCCTGGCTGGGGGACTTGGTCACGACAGCCCCAGGACACTCACGCAGCCTCCTGGCAGGACAGGCGCGTGCCCTGCGCAGCCCGAGCCGGTCCGTCCTGATGCCGCGCTAGACCGCGC
Organism: Propithecus coquereli; assembly: GCF_000956105.1. Taxonomy (NCBI): domain Eukaryota; kingdom Metazoa; phylum Chordata; class Mammalia; order Primates; family Indriidae; genus Propithecus; species Propithecus coquereli. Next base: position 112 of record NW_012138565.1, on the reverse strand, counting down.
AGCAGAGCTCGGGTTCTTTGCAGGAGCTTTTGTGTCGCAGACAACAAGAGCGTCTCTTCCTGTCGTTTTCAAACAGTAATTGAAAAGGTTGCCGAACGTATAAGTAATTTTA
>NW_012138564.1:4819-5813 GCF_000956105.1 Propithecus coquereli | reverse complement strand
ATTAAATATTTCTTAAGTAGTATGGTGGGTACATGATGTATTCTCCAAACTTTTGTGTAGGTCTAAAATATTTCCTAAAAAAAAAATGACAAAATATTAAAAGAGGAAAGGGAGAAAATGGATCTAATATCTAGAAGCCATTTAAGGAAAATGAAGTCTTAGTTGACCAGAACAGAGGATCAGAGAAGGATAAAAGCCAGGGATTTGAAGGTAGAAAACCCTGTTTCTACATTTACATAAGGCTGCCTAGGTTCTCTCTACTTAGCGTTAATACTTTCTTTCATATTCTGTGGTAGCACATCTCATATTCTAACTAATGTTACCATTTTTTAATTGGTGTTACTACTCCCCCACCCCTTTGGGCATCTTATGGTTTATGAAATTCTGAATAATTGTAACTTTAAAAGGATTTACTTATTCTTTCCCAAAGTACAAAGCACTGTTTTCTCCTTTTTAGATCTATTAAAGTGAAATAAACATAATGCATCCACAACACCTTTTTTTCTATTATCAGTGTTGACATTTTAAAATGCATTGTCACGTAGTATTCCTTATGGCTAGAACTACGTGATGAGACAGAAGGCACAGGGCCCGTTATCAGCATTATTTAAGTGGAAAGGGCAGTCCAAGTAAACAACTATCCATGTCGTGTGATTGGAAGACCCTCAATTTGTTCCTGGTTGCTTAGGGTTTATGGCATACCAGTTATCAAATATAGTATTGGGTTGGTGCAAAAGTAATCGCAGTTTTAGCATTGTTGAAGTTTGCCATTTGATAGTGGAATACATTCTTAAATGTGGTTATGTTATACATCATCTTAATGTGCATTTCTCACTTTATGGTTTTTTGCTAATGACTTATTACTTGCTATTTATCTTATATTTATTTTAGACTATGGAAATGATGTTGAACAAAAAGCAAATTCAAGCAATTTCCTTATTCGAATTCAAAATGGGTCATAAAGCAGCGGAGACAACTCACAACATCAACAAGG
>NW_012138564.1:0-589 GCF_000956105.1 Propithecus coquereli | reverse complement strand
CATACAGCAAGAACAGAAACATTTATTCAAGAAAATCCACTGAAACTTGGTAAGAACAGTGGGAGTCTGTGGTAGCTGAGCCAAGACCTGTATCCTCTTCCCCCTCTTCTATGTCGTAAAAATGAATCTCCACTCCAGACTGGTGTAGCCAAGAAAAGGGGGCTCCCTCTCACTTCAGCTCTAGAGTAATCTTTCCAGAAAGGGTAGAACACTAGCAATTCTCATCCTTCTCCCACTTATCTTTTGCTGAGGCTGAGTTCTAGGTAAGTCCAGTTTAGAGGTGGAGGCTCTCATTTTCCATGCAGCCTCCACTCATAGGATGGAGGATCTACCTCGGACACAATGCTGCTGAGAATATTTTGCCCCCAGTTGAGCAAGAGGTTCCACACTAGGAGAGGCAAACCAAGAAAGCCTGAAGCTAATTCCCCGCTCCACTGAATGCCCGGCTCTGAAAGCAGGAGTGTTATTGAGAAGCACACCATTGTTCCCAGATCCAGATCAACAGCTCAGAGATTTTGCCCAGGGAAAAAAGCAGACCCCAAAACAGAGAGCTCCGCATCTCTTCCCAAAGGAAGTGAATCCATTTACA
>NW_012138563.1:2843-3717 GCF_000956105.1 Propithecus coquereli | reverse complement strand
TATTTCTTTATAAAAAATTTATCAAGAGAAGCTTGAACAGTGCCTGCCTTCTTGTCATATAACTTATGATACAGAATATCTTTTCTGTCCTTGGTGAACTGTCATACACTTTCCTAAGTCTGAAGCAGCTTCGGACATTTTATCCTTTGCACTTTCAATGTCATGAAACATCTCCAAGGGTTCCTATAACGTTAAATTTGTTGCAGGCATCACTTCCTCTGGGACACCTTCATCCTTTTCATCATGGCCACTCCATCATTAATGTCAATAAATTCACCTTCACTAAGACCTCTGGCTGCATATCTACAGTCTCTCGAATGGTGACAGTGTCAGCATTCCCATGGTTGGCTACTTCTTTTGTGCTCTGCTTATGTTCAATTTCAATTTCACTTCCAGAGTTGTTGCTTTTTGTTTCTTTGCATTTCCATCTTTGGTGGGCTAATTCTTCAGTTAATATACTGTGGTAACTGAAATTTAAACCATGTTGTTGGGGGACTGGTGTTAACTAAACCATGGTAACTGAAATCTGTACATATAGGTATAGTGTAAAGAAAGGGAGGACTACCTGAAGATAGACACACAAACACACACACACACACACATATATTCACGAGTGGTTAAAGTACAGAAAACTTTCTGGGGAAAAGGAAAATGAAATGAGAGGAACAGAACTTTAAAAGTATCTTTTATTTCTTTGCAAAGAAGACATGAAGTTAAATCTGAGTGTTCAGCACATGAGCATTTTCTGTTTGTCTTTTTTTCTCCCAAATGAAATTTTATAATTTATGAACTGAGTCATTATAAAAAAATCAACAGCAATAAAGCATATGAATGATTTTTTAAAAATATTTTTTATGGCTACATAGAAAAGTAA
>NW_012138563.1:0-473 GCF_000956105.1 Propithecus coquereli | reverse complement strand
GTTCAGCTTCCTCATCAGCTAAATTGTTAAGTTCTTTCTTTTTCTTTTTTTCCTTTTTTAAGAGACAGGGTCTCGCTCTGTCACCCAGGATGGAGTGTGGTGAGCTCACTGTGGAGCTCACTGTAACCTATGATTGCATGTGCCACCATACCTAGCTAATTTTATTTTTGTTTTAGAGACAGGATCTTGCTATATTGCCCAGGCTGGTCTCAAACTCCTGGCCTCAAGTGATCCTCCGCCTTGGCCTCCCAAACCACTAGGATTATAGGTGTGAGCCTCTGTGCCTAGCCTACATTATTTCCAATGTCAATTTTCAACCAAATTTATTCAACCTCTTGCCAGAAACTAAGCACCTATCCCTTTAAGAGAATTAGAGAGTAGACGAAAGTGGGGGTTTGAGACAAGATTTTAATGTTAACATACAACTAACAGAAAAAAAAAAAAAAAAAAAAGACTTGCTTAACCATATGTAA
>NW_012138562.1:3886-4802 GCF_000956105.1 Propithecus coquereli | reverse complement strand
AGGACTCTGTTGTTGTTTCCTTTCTTGGACTGTGTCTTGCATCTTTTTTCTTTTAAAATAGATGCTGGTTGTACTAATTGATTCTCATTGATGATGTTAGCATTCACTTTTTTTAAAATCCATCTTGACTAAATTTCCATTCCAGTGCTCTTCATCTTCAGACTTTTAAGGAGTGTGTGTGCGTGTGTGTGTATGTATGTATGCATATGTGTGTGTACACACAATGGCAAATGATATGTGGCATTTACGTCTTTCAAGCTTACACCTGGATCAATTTAGACTTTGAAATTCTCTTAAGAAAAGAAAATGGTGAGAAGAAAATTCAATACAGTTTCAAATATTTTATTCGAATATAGTGGAGTTTTAAAAGTTCTAATTTGAGGTAACCATTCATTGGCATACTAATTTGTATTAACAGTGCAATTTTACATTTCAACATCTTCTCTCTTTAATTCTGTTTTCTATTAATAAGAAGACTAAATATTCTGAATAGTAAGTCTATAGGCAGATATGCATGCACACACATATGTTCTGTGTGAAAAGAATAGGAATAAATTCCCTCTTAGAATAAAATGTAAGATCCTGAAATATTTTCTTCTTTTTAAGTAAGGCTGGGTGTGGTGGTCATGCCTCTAATCCTAGAACATTGGAAGGACGGGCCGGGGGGTGACGGGGAATCACTTGAGGACAAGAGTTCAAGACCAGCCTGAGCAACATAGCAAGATCTCGTCTGTACAAGAAATACAAAACTTAGCTAGGCCCATGTGGGCCTGTGATTGCATAGGCCTGAAGTCCCAGATACTCAGGAAGCTGAGGCAGGAAGATCATTTGAGCCCAGGAATTTGAGGTTGCAGTGAGTTATGATAATGCCATTTCTCTCTAGCCTAGGCAACAGAGTAAGACCCTACCTTAAAAA
>NW_012138562.1:0-1448 GCF_000956105.1 Propithecus coquereli | reverse complement strand
TGTTGGTTACATGTAATGCCTTTACCTCGCCAAGCCAGGGCTAAAAGTGTGCCCTTCCCCCTTACAGTGCACTCGGCATCCATTAGTTGTGAGTCTACCCACTCCCATAAGTCCCCCGCCACCTGACTGGAAACCAGTGAATATTACTACCATGTGAGCACCGTAGTGTTGATCAGTTAGTACCGATTTGATGGAGAGTACATGTGGTGCTTGTTTTTCCATTCTTGTGATGGAAGGATGGACTCAAGCTCTATCCAGGATAATATAAGAGGTGCTAATTCATTGTTATTTGTAGTTCAGTAGTATTCCTTGGTATACATATACCACATGTATTAATCCACTTATGTATTGATGGACACTTGGGTTGTTTCCACATCCTTGCAATAGTGTATTGTGCTGCCATAAACGTTCGAGTGCAGATGTCTTTATTATAGAATGTCTTTTGTTCCTTTCGGTAGATGCCTAGTAGTGGGATTGCTGGTTCAAATGGTATTTCTACTTTGAGATATCCCCAAATTACTTTCCACAGCGGTTGTACTAATTTGCAGTCCCACCAGCAATGTGATGGTGTTCTAATCTCTCCAATCCACACCAGCATTTGTTGTTTTGGGACTTTTTGATAAAGGCTTTTCTAACTGGAGTTAGGTGATATCTCATTGTAGTTTTGATTTACATTTCCCTAATGATTAGAGATGTTGAGCACGTTTTTGTATGTTTGCTGGCCATTATTCTGTCATCTTTTCAAAGGTTTCCATTCATGTCCTTTTCCCATTTATTGATGGGGTCGTTCGATTTTTTCTTGTTAATTTTCTTAAGTTCTATATAGATTCTTGTTATCAGTCCTTTATCAGACGTATAGAATGCAAATATTTTCTCCCATTCTGTAGGTTATCTATTCACTCTAATAATATAGTTTCCTTCGTTGTGCAGAAACTTTTTAATTTGATCAGATCCCATTTATTTATTTATTTATTTGCTGCTGTAATTGCTTTGGGGGTCTTCTTCATAAATTCTTTGCCTAGGCCAATGTCTGTAAGAGTTTTCTCAACATTTTCTTCTAGAATTCTTAAGGTTTCACACCTTAGGTTTAAGTCTGTTGTTACCCATTGTGAGTTGATTTTTGTGAGAGGTGAGAGGTGAGGATCCAGTTTCAATCTTCTATATGTGGTTATCCAGTTTTCCCAGCACCATTTATTGAATAGAGATTCTTTTCCCGAATGTATATTTTTGTCTGCTTTGTCAAAGATTAGATGACAATATGAGGATGGTTTTATATCTGGGTTCTCATTCCTATTTCAAAGGTCTATATCTCTGTTCTTGTGCCACATTCCTAAATATTTAATTTTCTTTGTTGCTATTTTGAAAGGTGTTGCATCATTGATTTGATTTTCGGCTTTACTGTTTTTGGTGTATATGAATGCCATTGGTTTGTGTGAGTTGATTTTGCA
>NW_012138561.1:2290-3287 GCF_000956105.1 Propithecus coquereli | reverse complement strand
TGTTAGAATTATTTCAAGATTTAAAAATATTTTGGTTTTATATATGGTGGAATTCTTGAAGCTATAATTTCTGATTATTACTTCTGAAGTTTAAACTTAGTGTTATTCCTACCTATGAATAAAGCCACATGTGAGTTCAAAACCTCATTAGCTCTGCCCACCCGTGAAGGATAGCGGGAGCATCATGTGCAATTGTAGTCCCATCTCTCGCACTGTTTTCTGGCCACCCAGGAATGTTGCTTTTACCTGAGACCTGTTTCTTACCCTCCCTTCAGCACACCTTCCCCACTCCCATTTTTCCTACTGCTATTGCCTGAGTTCAGACTTTAATTATCTAGTACCTGAAATACTGCAATGGTGCCCTAATGGCTCACCCTGCCACAAACATTTCTCAAACATTTCTAAAATGCAGCAAGAACGATGTTTTTAAAAACAAACCCAATGATCTTACTTCCCTGCCTAAAACCTTCTCAAGGAAGGTTTGATTCCAGGAGTAGTGCAGACTTCTTAGCATGACCCTACGCTCTTTACATGGGACTCCTAACAGCTCCCACAACCTTGCATCCCATGCTCAATTCACAAACAGTGCAAGGGAGGGAACTACAACAAACAAGCAGGAGCCTGAAGAATAAGTACCCTGTGCTACCACCTCCCTCCATTTTGCTCGTGCTCTGCATTGGGTGAACTCTACTGGAAGCCAGAGGGCAAGGCAGCTCTTTGACATAGTCCATGCAGGTTAAATTCGGAGAAGTGAGAGCAAAATGTAGTCTGTATAACGCTGACAATTGAAATTAATTGAGGCTTCTCTTGCAGCTAGTAGAAGATCCATTTTTATGAGTGACTCTTGTTTGAAAAAAATCTATTTTCAATTTGCTGAAAATCTATGTATTTGGTATAATTTATATATCTATTGATTGGAGCTTTTTACTATGTCATTCAAGTGTCAGTTTCTGAGATGAATGAATTAAAATTTTTTCCTACACCATTTATTGAATAG
>NW_012138561.1:0-336 GCF_000956105.1 Propithecus coquereli | reverse complement strand
CTGAAAATGAAAAATGTATTCAAGCAAATGCAAAACACTGGGAAGTCTTAAGACTAGATTAGACTAGGTGAAGGAAAGAGTCTCAGAGCTCAAAGACAACACCTTCATATTTGAGGGAATAATATAGGAAAACTTCCCTCGTCTTGCTAGAAATTTTAGATATCAAAGTACAAGAAGCTCAAAGGACACCTGGGAGATTCATCACAAAGAGGCAATCATGATGACACATAATCATCAGACTGGCCAAAGTTAACATGAAGGAAGAACTCCTGTAAGCCATAAGGTGAAAACGTCAGGTAACTTACAAAGGAAAACCCATCAGGCTAAACTATAGAC
>NW_012138560.1:3218-5369 GCF_000956105.1 Propithecus coquereli | reverse complement strand
TCATATCACACATACTTTTATAAGTGTGTTTATGTGATGGGGATTGAGCGCATTAAAAATACAAGATAAAATTTGAGTTAGGAACTAGAATGAACATTAGGGAAGGATTCGGACACATGGTAGAAGGTGGAGATGGGATGTAGTTTTGGGAGCATGATAATTTTCTGTTTGGCTCTTGTCATTGATTTCTGTTGGGATCAGTTACATGTTGGGAGTAAAAAGCACGTACTGCTTCTCTTCCCCCTTCTCTGTTTTCTTCTTTCTTGTTACTTCATATTTTATCTTATAGATAATCATGTTATTTTCTTATATAGGGAATCACGTTATCTTACATAATCACATGTTTTTGTTTAAAGGCCTTCCCCTTCTATGCAAAGGACTGATGTTTTTAAAAAGGAATGAATAGTCTAACATACGAATTTTAGACTATATATGTAGACACTACTTATCCCATAGTTAGTTTATGGACTCTGAGATATGTTGTGACTATGTGACAAGAAATGATTGAGCCACCTTGAAGGAGTTGACTCAAGTTTGCTTTGAGGCATAGAAGAATCTCTGCTATCCAAGAGGACCCTGGCCCCTGTGTTGATGCATTCCAAACCTCCCAGCCTGAAGCAGTTGAGGCCTGGTGAGAAGAATCAACAAAACACCTGGAGATCTGGGCTTCCCTCTTTGAGATTATTTGACTTCTCTATAGGTAGGCTCTGAAGCCAGCCAGGCCCTCTGTCTCTCAGTCTGTATCATCAGGAGAAAAGTGAGGCTGCCCCATCTTGAGAAACCACTATCTCAGGTGAGTTCCCTGTCACTGTCTCCAGAGGTGGCTCAGGATGCCAGAGGGTCCTGCTCAGCTGGAGTGGTTTACACCCTTTAGCAAGCCACATTGGCCCAGGCAAAATTGCACCACAGTCCTTGATAGTTTTTAGCGGTCTTCTCTGATATAGCACCAGCTAGAACAAGGTGCTTAAACTGTGGCTGCACTGAAGGGTTGCCTGGGGAAACACAGACTCCTGGGCCTCACCACAGGCCTGCTAAATCAGGATCTCCAGAGACAAGGCTTAGGAGTTTGCACTTTTAATAAGTACTCTGGCTGATTCTGAGGTAGAGACCAGCACTCATGCAGAAGATGTAGTTTGGGAACCACTGATTTGGTACATAGACAACTGTGATATTGCATCTGCAGAAAGGACAGCCTAGAGCTTTAAGGGGGTTTGGCCCATTTTTGGATTTATGATTTTAGGCACATTTCCTATCTAGCGTGCTGCAAAGAGCTTGTAAAATTCAAGCACAGACAATAGCTCCTGTCTCAGGTGTTTGCTTACTACTATTCATCGCTTGACTTTTGACACTTGTTCCCAATTCTCTGACTTTCATACTCCAGCTCCAGAATTGGCTCCTGGTCATTCCCTGTTTGGGTGACCCATTCAGACTCCCTTTCTCTGGTTTCCTGATCCCACTGTCCTGCTCTTGTGTCTGGATGCTTGACTGCAGTTCTGGGTTAGGAAACTTCTCTTCTGGTGTTGGCTCCTTAGGACATCCGCTATCAGCAAATGGCATTTAGATGTTGAAACTGCTTTAGGGAGTTAATGTATCCTCCATATTCCTGGTTTTCTTAAGGGAGATTTTTTCCTAAACATTCCTCTTAGATTCTTTCCTCTGACCTTTCTCACACAGTTGGGGCTGGAGTGAATTACCTGACTTGAGATTTTGGGAAGGAGCTGGGCATGCATAGCTCAGCCGTTTATTCCCTCCCTTTTCTTAGGAGCAAACTGCCTGAAGGAAGCCCATATACTGGTGAGCTCCTCCACGCTGGATGCTTCACAAGCATTGGCCCCCATATGGAAAGATTTTAGGTTGTCTAGTTGGCCTGTGGTGCATAATCAAGTCTGCCTAATTCTGGAGTATGTATTATACTAGCAAGCCCACCCAGCTAGTAGACCTCAAGCCATGCCCCTGCATTTGGGCTTTATCAAAAATAAAAGAGATATTTTGGCCCCAATCTGCTCATTTCTTTGTCTCTCTCAGTGGGTTCAGAATTCAGGTGGGCAAAGAGGAATGCCACTTATTTGTGTTCCCTCAACCTTCCCCAAATCTTTCTTCCCCAAAGAAACTTAAGTGTAAATAACACTCTAATACTTAATAGTTGAGTGA
>NW_012138560.1:0-358 GCF_000956105.1 Propithecus coquereli | reverse complement strand
AGCCTGTGAGCCCACGTGATAATGGATCAAGATAGTATGTAGCATGTGGCTGTGCTTCCTTTTATCTCTTTGCCCCTGGAGTTTTATTTTAATGAAGCCAATGATTAAGCAACTGGTAAGTTCTTTGGTTCATGATGTCCAAATTCTCACAGTCTGCCTACACGTATTACATATCTTTTAGTTTTGGGTTCTCTACCACGTGGGTGAATAAACCTCAGATAAGGCAGATGGCCAGAACATTCTCTCCTCATAACTGGCAATGTCATCGGAGACCTGATGACCAGATGGTGTCTAGAGGAAGAGATGGCACTCTCCAGAGATCAGATTGGTACGCATTAGAAATGAAGTTAGCTAGTTT
>NW_012138559.1:23968-25098 GCF_000956105.1 Propithecus coquereli | reverse complement strand
TGGCAGGTGACTGTGATGCCCCGCTGGTGTCTGCGTTGCCTCAGTCGTCCTTCAGCAGCTCCTCGGAGCTGTCCAGCAGCCATGGCCCTGGGTTTGCGAGGCTTAATCGAAGAGATGGTGAGTCTGCTTTTTCCTCATATTGCTCCTTGGTGACTCTCATTGGATTTTCATTTAACAAAATAATTATAATGGATTGATGCTTTACAGAAGGAAATAAAATTCCAAGTAAGCATATTTGTTCACATTTGAAACTTTGAGGATGTATTTGACATGAATATATCAATCACTCTGGCTCCCTGGTCCTGCTGGGCCTCCCTTGGTCCAGCCCTGATAGGCCTTGGAACCAGCCACACCTGACTTGGGCAGTGTTTGCATTCTCTGTATACCCACTGCCACCTCTAAGTATGTATTAAAGGCCTTAGAATGAGCTATGTCCTTTTGTTTACCTTGCATTGTTTTCTCCTACCACGAGTACACATTTTGTTATCCCAGGTTATTTAATTAACCTTCTTTGGACAAGAAAATTGGCAGAATAAAGAAGTATTTAAAAAAGATTTTTATTATAACTACAACTCTTAGTTTATTTCAAATTATGGCTGACTTTAGCATTCACTGTGGAGAAATAAACACGTAATGGTTTATTCTTGCTCCACTGTGAATATTCCATTTGCATTTGTAAGCATATCTCACGAGGAGTGATTCTTTTACATATGCTTAAACAGAAGTGTAGAGAATTGAATGTTATCTTGCTGTGTAAATAAGAGGGAACTTTAAATATCGTGTAAATAGTGATGATGCATCAGCCTGGCTTTTTTCAAACAAAAACTGAGGTAAAACTTCTCTGAATAAATTCTTAGAAAATTGAATTTACACTATTAACAAAAAAATATCTGTAGCATATATGAAAAAGATGAAAAAGGTGCATACTTTGAATATGGTTTCCTATTTCCTTATTGCCTTCTTTCTTCTTACATGTGCTTTTTTGGTTATTTTCCTCACTGTTGTGTTCCTTGGTGTTTTTAAGATCTGAGCACATTAGTGCATTGCACACCAGGGCCAAATAAACACAGTCTGGCCTTTGTTATAGGCAATATGGTAATCAAAAATGAATAACTTAACTTTTCATTCTG
>NW_012138559.1:23518-23916 GCF_000956105.1 Propithecus coquereli | reverse complement strand
AAGTGATATGTTAACATTATAAAGCTAGTTAATGCCAGAGTAAGAGTAGAACTGAGCTCCAGCTCCGAAACCCACACTCTCCAATATGTTACTCCTAACTTCCTAAGATCCGATATACTATTCCTAACTTCCTAATACCAAATGATGAAGAAATTGATGAAATTCACTTCCTGTATTCGATATTCTGCAATGACTACAGAATGTTAGCACATGTGAAAGGAAGACATTTAGTATAGGAGGTAGCATATGGAACCTTTGAAAACATTATTTTGGGGCAGATTATGAATTAACCCTGAGTTTTCTTATTCCTAATTTACATACTTTAACATTACCAGCATTTCATTTATATTTGGAACATTTCATGTGTCTTGAAATATTGTTAGCATAATATAATACAT
>NW_012138559.1:23109-23468 GCF_000956105.1 Propithecus coquereli | reverse complement strand
GTACAACTAGAAATGGTCATGATGAGTATTAGATTATCAGATGGATGGCCTGTTTAAAGGACTACAATGTATTGGTCTCAGTTTAAAGGGAAGAAAGGATGTGTGGTTACTTAACATTAGACTGACTTACGGTAGACACAGGCTATAAGCAAATATCTTTAAGGTATAATACCTGGAAATGCTTGCTTTTCCTTAGTAAACTAGTGGAGCTGAAACTGGAAGTTGAATAAATCAATGTATTTTTATCCTGAGAAGTTGATTTCATTTTTGTCTGCACAATTTATAATAATAAGAAAGGACAATGACTAAGGAACCCAACATCAAGTCAAACATATATTAACAAGATGGGACACTATGTG
>NW_012138559.1:21069-21799 GCF_000956105.1 Propithecus coquereli | reverse complement strand
ACAAAGAAAAACTGGAACTTATCCTACAGAAACTATTCCATAACATCGAGAGGAAGGGAATCCTTCCTAACTCATTCTGTGAAGCCAGTATTGTCTTAATACCAAAGCCAAGAAAGGACACAACAAAAAAGAAAACTACAGACCGATATCCCCTGTGAACATATATGCAAAAATCCTCAACAAAATACTAGCAAACTGAATTCAACAGTACATCAACAAAAAAATAATAATCCACCGTAACAAAGTGGGCTTCATCCTAGGGATTCAAGGATGGTTCAACATACATAAATCAATAAATGTGATTCACCACATAAATAGAAGCAAAAACAAAGATCACATGATCAATAGATGCAAAAAAAATTTTATAAAATCCATCACCCTTTCATGATAAAAGCCCTCAACAAACTAGCCATAGAAGGAATATACTTCAAAATTATGAAAAACATATATGAGAAACCCAAAGCCAACATCAAACTGAATGGGGAAAGGTTGAAAGCATTCTCCCTAAGAGCTGTAACACGACAAGGGTGTCCACTGTCACCATTTCTATTCAACATCATATTGGAAGGCCCAGCCAGAGCAATCAGACAAGAGAAAGAAATAAAGGACATTTAAATCCAGAAAGGAAGTCAAATTATCCCTATTTTCTAACAGTATCATCTTGTATCTAGAAAACCCTAAAGATTCCACCAATAGACTTCTGGAATAGATAAATAAATTCAGCAAAGTC
>NW_012138559.1:16923-19246 GCF_000956105.1 Propithecus coquereli | reverse complement strand
GTTAAGATCAAACTCTGGTACAGAGACATGACAAGCAGAAAAATTTTGTTAGATATATTATTGGCAAAGATGATTGTAGCTCTTAGATAATAAGCCTCAAAAGAGACTAATTGTAAAACTCTGGTGAAGATTTTTTGAGGGAGTGTTTTGTCCTAAAGTAACCTGCTGGGTTTTTATCACTTTATGATGATGGCACAGTGCTCATGGGCCAGGTCCTTGAAGAAGAAGAGGAAGAAAGGACTTTTTTGGATGGTTGTTTTCTGCTGCTTAACCTATGACATAAAAGTATTCAAAAAATGCTCTTTAAATATTTAATTGTCTGATAGTTTCTATTACTGGGGAATGCTTATAAATATTTAGGAAAAAATAATCATAATTGTGACACTTATGTCATAGTTGACATCAACTAATTACAAATAAAGGGGGGAAAAGCTGGTTCCTTGTACTTCAGGAGATATTTCAAAATTTAGTGGTAAACCGGATGTTGGGCTTCACTGAAATCTCATGACCAGTTGGAAAGAGGTGGTGGGTGAGGTGCTGGGTATTCCTGCCCACAGGAAGGCCTGTGTCCTGTGAACATGTGCTGTGGGTCTATGGTTAAGGAAAGGCCCATCCTACAGAGAAAATGGGGGACAAGTCAGGAAACTCAAGCAAGTCTAGGGAGGCACTGTGTACCACAGACAAGGTGGCAGAGATGTGGGGCCTGTGGTCACTCAAGACCTGTGCAGGTGCCTGCAGCCCAGCTTTAGATCCTGGATGTAATGGTGATGATCTTGCTCTAGAGGCCAATAGAGCCCTGATGCATCTTGTGTTCCTGTCAACTCTGAAGCACACGGTACCCCCATGTCTGCAGACATTCTCTGACTCCTCTGTTAGAGGTCAAGGCCAGCCACCTTCTGGTTCTTCTCTGGTCCCCAAACCCAGGGCCACAGACTGGTACTGGTCTGTGACCCATTAGGGACCGGGCCACAGAGCTTTGCCACCCCAGCCTGTGGAAAACTTGTTTTCCACGAAACTTAGGAATGGGTAGATCCCACACAGCAGATGAGCGGTGGCAAGCGAGCAAAGCTTCATCTGTATTTACAGCCACTTCCCATCGCTTGCATCACTGCCTGAGCTCTGCCTCCCCAGCCACCCCCACCCCTATCTGTGGAAAAATTGTCTTCCATGAAACCGGTCCCTGGTGCCAAAAAGGTTGGGAACCACTGCTTAGACCTCCCAGGCCTGCTTCAGATGGGTGGCTTCTTTCTCCTTTCTCCTGGGCTTGATGGCAGGAACAGCAGTACCACCCCCGGGGCATGACTGCACAGTTCACCCCCGGCTTTCCCACAGCCTTGCCAATCTCCACGGACCTCTTGGCTTCCCATGTCTATATTTGTAGTTCTTCTTTGGGGGTGTCCCACCTCATTTTTCAAGACTGGAGTGGCTGATTCTTCTTGTTGGGGCCTCAGCTGAAACTGGGTGAGGAATAGTCCTGCACTAAGGTCCTGTTACTCATGGAAGTGTGTCCTAGGGAACTGCTAGGCCACATGGTTTTCTAGCAAGGGATTGTTAAAATGCTTACGTTAGCACTTTATTTGTTAGGAGATATGAAGAGAGCCAAGAAGTATATTTACTAGTTTTCCTCTCTTGAAAGTCAAAGACAATATAAGGAAGTAAATTTAATTTGTGCCAAGTGTAGAGGGGTAAAAGACCAAACAAAAAGAGATCTATACTCATGTTCATGAGAATAGGCATAAGGAAAATGATGAGCATATCATCATGATGTGTCGTCATCAAAGCACGGAAAATTCATCTATAAGTAGTTAAGACACTGCCTTTAAATAATGCCAGGACCAGAAGATCAAATGAAAATGAGTGGGCTGGAGAAAGTTTCAAGGTTTCCTTCTCTCAGGTTTAATGGCAGCTGTTAAGACGAAAAGATGTTTTACGAGTCTGTGAAATCATGCTCATTCAATGTAAGATTAATTTTCAAGACACCAAATTTGTAGGTGACACAAATCTGGTAGGACACTTGATACTGTGATTTAAATATCACAGAGCAGTGATCCACACATTTTACCTGGACAAGACAGGTGTCTCTTCCACCCACTTGACACCCCAAACCAAATTGCCATAGATGATAAAATTGAGATGTTAGTTGGACCATGCTGGCGTGAGAGTTCAAAGCAGATAAGAAGATAACAAGTTGCAAACAAAGTAAGGTTTATTTCATTTGTTTCAGAAACTGGTTGCACAGATTTGGACAAGCTAACTTGTCAGTAAATCTTGTAAAAATGATTGTAGAATTTTAGTGGGTTCCAAATGGTATGTTAAACAAAAG
>NW_012138559.1:11290-13381 GCF_000956105.1 Propithecus coquereli | reverse complement strand
TGCTTTTATCCCTGCAGTGTAGTTGTCCTGACACAAGGGAGCATTTGTGGCTGCCCACTGATAGGTGTCTTGGCCCCTCACAGACTAATACACAATGAGTGTGAGATAAACACGCTTGGTCTAAAAAGAGAAAACACAAGACTCTACAGCTGTAAACATGTCTACTGACCCAAGCTGGAATGTTTTAATGCACTGTATCACTTAGTTATCTATATGATTTCCCTCCTCATTTGTTAAGTTTTCCATCTCAGGCTAAAGGAATGCTGGGTATTAAGGAGAATTAGTGGTGAGGGGAGAAGGCTTTGGAAATGCAAAGCACGGAAGATGTGGAGATGGAGATGATTTATTAGAGTCAGGGAGAAATTAGCAGCATATTAATAATACCATCTTCATAATGGCTCACGCCTGTCACGTTCTCTAGCCTTATGTCCAAGGGCCATAGGTAAAGAAGGTTGCTTATGCCATGTGACTCCTGGGTGGTCAATGTCTCCTTATGTCTCTGGTCACACTGGCTTCACCAGACTTACGGGCCACCCAGGGACTACCTCTCTCAGAGAGTGTGATGTAAAGAGAACAGAAAAGATAATAAGTTATGACAATGTGTGAAAAACATGAAAAAGATTTTATATTCTTTTGCGATATGTATAATTCAAAATGCCACCACAACAAATTAAATACTTGTATTTTCTTCCAAAGATAAGACATATGTTCTCATGGTCTAATGAAGCTGGACAACATTATTGTTCATGGTTTGACACTTCTAAAACTCACAGTGTAAATGTACAACAATATAAGCAGAAATATAAGAAACTCAAGGATGAAATATGGCAAGAAACATAGTTTTGGGGATAAGGGAAAAATATAATGTGTGATGTTAAAAGTAGAGGAAAAAGGAACATATACATTTCTGATGAGTGTGAGGGGAACATCTAAAATAATCGCATAAATTTTGGAACAAGACTAGTGAGATATACACAGTGCATCAGAAATAGTCTCTGCTCAGTCTACCCCATGAAGTCACTGGGGTCATGAGTTGCTGTCTATCGTTGTTAAGGCTGAAATATTAATTTGGGCATTAATTTGAGTATTTTTCTAAAGCCCAGTCCATGGTCCTCTTCTCCTTTTCTTTTTGAGCGCTGATATTCTCACTGCTGGATTGATTGTTCAGCCTTATGATCTCACAAAAAGCTCCACAAGTTTTAGATACCTCTTCATTGCCAAACCTGGCCCTTTTTTGATACGTACTATTTGTATGTATTTATGGGATACATGTGATATTTTGTTGCATTCATAGAATGTGTAATGATCAGGTCAGGGTATTTGGGGTATCCATCACCTTGGATATTTATCATTTCTATGGGTTGGAAACATTTCAAGTCCTCTCTTCTAGCCATTTTGAAATATAAAATACATTGTTGTTAATTATAGTCACCCTACTCTGCTAGTGAATATTAGAACTCATTCCTTCTGTCTAACTGTATATTTATATTCATTAACCAACCTCTTTTTCCATCCCTCTCTCCACACAAGCACACCCCTCTCAGCCTCTAGTAACTATCATTCAATGCTCTACCTGCATGACTCCAACTTTTTTAGCTCCCACGAGTGAGAACATGTGATATTTGTCTTTCCATGCCTGGCTTATTGCACTTAATATTATGACCTCCAGTTCCAGCCATGTTGCTGCAAATGATATGATTTAATTCTTTTTTATGGCCAAATAGTATTCCATTGTGTATATATACCACATTTTCTTTATCCATTCATGTGATGGTCTCTTGATTCTACATCTTTGCTATTGTGAATAGTGCTGCAATAAACATGGGAGTGCAGGAATCCCTTTGATATACTTATTTCGTTCCCTTTGGATAAATACCCAGTAGTGGGACTGTTGGATCCTATGGTAGTTTTATTTTAGTTTTTTGAGCAATCTCCATACTGTTTCCCATAATGGCTGTGCTGATTTACTTTCCTGTCAACAGTGTATGAGTCCCCTTTCCTCTGTATCCTCACCAGCATCTGTTATTTTTTTGTCTTGTTAGTAGTAACCATTCTAACTGTGGTGAGATGGTATCTCATTGTGGTTTTGAT
>NW_012138559.1:10934-11240 GCF_000956105.1 Propithecus coquereli | reverse complement strand
ATGTACAACACGAAAATTATGCAAGTAATAAAATTATTTATATCCATGCCCAATGATTCGACCAGCTATCTTTGCCACAAAAGCAAACAAACAATTAAAAAATGGGACTATGTGAGCTGATGGATATGCTAATTTACTTCACTATAATAACCTTTTTTACTATCTACATGTATTCCATAATATCATATTGTATAACTTAAATATGTACAGCAAAATTTATTTTAAAAAATGCATTGAGAGGTGATTCCTTGGAAAACAGAATTGCAGTGTATTAAGGTGTAGACCGGGCCAGGTGTGATGGCTCAC
>NW_012138559.1:4246-5265 GCF_000956105.1 Propithecus coquereli | reverse complement strand
TAGAGGGAGCTGCTAGTATGTTGTCCATGGCTCTCTTGATGGGAGGGGTTACTTGGGGAGCTTGTTTTGGTCCCTTGCTGGGCTTTCTCTGTTGGCAGCTGACTAGAGGCGGAAATACAATGGTACTGGGTGACCTGAACCAGTCTGGCGAGTAAAGTCACTGGGCTGTCAGCTATGGGTCAGTCCCAAATCCCCAGGGACTGGCGCTTGTCGCAGAGGGGGAGTGGCTCTTTATGTCTCTCTGCTGCAAGCTCGGAGGCCAGGCAGAAGGTGCTGGCCAGGGGGAAGGGGCGCTCCACCAGACTGTCCAACTCCCCAGCGCTTTCAGCCTCCGCAGGCATCCTCCCCCCACAGGCAAGGAGGCACTCAGAATTCAGAGGAGGCACTCAGCATTCACCGCTCGAAGAAACAGGCCCAGCCAAGTGGTCCCAGGTCCCGGCGGGGCAGAGCTCGCTGGGAGAGTTCCCAGGCTGGGGGAAAGGAGCCGTTCCGCACCCACGACCTGCCGTGGGCCCCGAGCTGGCGCTCCCCGGCCCCCAGTGCGCTGGCTCCAGAGGAAGCCGCTCAGGGGCTGGGAGGTACCCGATCAGGGAGTCAGTCGAGTCACCAGGGTGCTCCGCCGTCTCCTTTGTGTCTCCCTCCCCCAATCTCACGCCAGTCCAGCAATAGCTCTCGCTCCTACTGGCCCACCCTGAGCAGTCCCAGTCGCCAGCGGCAGTTTCCAGGTTAGAGTCCTCTACTCAGTGATCACCTCCTCATTCAGGACCCGCTGGGTGCCAGAGACCAGCTTTCTGACTCCTAATTGCCTCCGGCGGTAGCCCAGCCCAGCTCCTCCCCTGTCCGGTGCAGTCCTGACACAGAGCTCCAGGAAGTTCAAGATGTTTCCCGCTCGTGTCTCTTCTCCGCTGAGTCCCACGTTTCCAAACCCAGTTCTACATCCACTTCACACAAGCGCCTGCCTCTCGGTGGGCTTGTAAGTCAGTGGGGAAGCTAGACTGTCTCGTGAGGGACTTGTCCCG
>NW_012138559.1:1974-2332 GCF_000956105.1 Propithecus coquereli | reverse complement strand
CCTACAAAAGGATTCTGTTAATGTGAGACTTAGGTATTAAGTTGGAAGGGTAATGCAAGGTCAGGTTATGGATTACCAGGCTTCAGTGTCGGACTCTTACCTGTGAAGAATGCAGACTCTGGCTTACTCATAGGAAACACTGATTTCAACCAACTGTGGGAAGGAAGATGAAAATTTCAGTAATCACTGGGGGAACAAGAAAAAAAAAAGTCAGTTTGAGAAGAGAAGACAATGGATATATGATAGTCATGATGATATATTTCAACTGCTAAAAGATAAGACATTTTTTCAACTTCATAAAGAAAAAATATGATAAGAATTTCAGATAGATGATTCCACAGATACTTTCTAACACTAA
>NW_012138559.1:0-1924 GCF_000956105.1 Propithecus coquereli | reverse complement strand
TCATCCCTGAAAACTTTCAAGGCTGCTAAAAATATTAATACCTTAACATGTAAGGATGAATCATTCTGTGAGTCCTGGTGCAAGTCAACTGGAAACTCAAAATGGAAGTTTTTGTGCTAAGGGATGGAGGGATGTGAGATTTAAAATAAAATTAACAACTTCCTTCATGGCACTGATGATTGCTATAAAGACCATTTCCATGTGTGGGATGATGCGTACAATCAATGTAAATGACTCTAGGTTCCAAGCTCACTGAATTTTTTCACTGGTGCCCTCAGACCTCAGTCTTTGCTCCTAACTCAGGTTGTCATGAGTCATCCTGTGTAGAGAAAAGGAGATCACTGCAGAGATTGTGGATGAAGGCAGCAAATCGTCAATTGCAAAGTCCCAAAGCATCTCCTGGGTCAGAGATAGAAAAATTTGAAAGGGAACTGAGCAGGCTGAAGATATGTTAATTTTTCTGCTATCTCCCAGAGTAGGAAAACTCAACAGAGTTGGACTTTAGAATGGATGATGAGGTAGGCTCTGCCCTGAAGTTCTGCCCTCAAGCTGAGTCCTGAAGGTGGTGCCTTAATGGAAGTCTCCACTGAAGTTCAGAGATCTAAGCATGTCCTCCTGAGTGTATAGTGGAGAGGAGACAGCCAGCCCCCAAGAGAAGCCTGCACAGCATCCTGATGATGATATGGCACATTCAGACACTGGCAGGACAGGACACACTGCGGTAGCTCCAGGTGGCAAATAAAGACTGGCCAAATTATCCAAGGGCACCTTGAGGTACCAAAGGCAGGTGAGGAAGGCCATGATGCCACAAGAGGTCAAGCAGAGGGAGGAGAAAGAAGCACAAAAAAGTGTGGAGAGGACTGTCTTGCTGGGGATGGGAGGACTTGGCTCTGTCAGCTGCAGGTCACCAGCCCGGAGAACAGAGTGGGGCTGACCTTCTGTCAGGGCCTGAATACACTCTCCTGCCAGCCCTGCCAGGGCAACTTCCAAAGCCGGCTGAGCTCAGAGTTAACCCCGGGGAGGGAGGGGAGGTCGAAGAACACCTGAAGGAATTTTGAACTGACTGTGACAACCATAGACATGAATTGACAGCTTATCCCTGAACTGGACTGAGACTTCTGTTGTGAATAGTTTTAGTCTCTATATCAGCCAGAATTACAGCTCTCATTAGGAAGCTTCCTGGGTTATGGGAAAAAAAATTACATTTTTGCTCATGAGTCTGTGATTGAAAAATTTATACCTGCAGAATGATTCCAATGGATTTGTTTAAGTGGTTTATGTTGAGGATGTATTAAATATCTTGAATAGCCTGAACTTATCACTTCTACACCAAAATATTATGATATTGAGGATGATTTAGTTTTCTTTAAAAGATTGAAATATGATTTAAAATGCTTGCACCAAGAGTTTTACATTTTGTCCACATTTGTACTTACTAGAGCCAAGTACATGAAAGATGTGGATTAAAATCCCTTTGCCACTTTCTCCCAAGGCAAAGCAGCCAGATTTTCAGATTTTGTCTGTGGCATGCTGGTCAATGCAATGTTTGTCTCCTGAATGTAAGATCACTCTCGGAGATTTCTATATCTGTTAAATATTCAGAATTATCTGACAAAGCCAGCAGTGCCATTCCTAGTGACCTGTAACTATACATTAAGATCTTTCTACTTAAGAGATATAAAGGGTAAGGAAATTAATGAACTACCATCCATCATTGGGCTTGGGACAGGTGGTTGGCATGTGTTTGCAAATACTAATTTCTCTCTCACTACCATGAGTAAATTATTAATATCACTCCTAATTTTTATGAAACATTGTTTCATTTTTAAGATTAAAACTATGGTTAATATTCTTTCCAAGTTCCTAAAATTGTTGATTGACATATAGGCCGAACACACATGAAGTTAAATTTTTGAGCATTCAT
>NW_012138558.1:14392-15584 GCF_000956105.1 Propithecus coquereli | reverse complement strand
GCATTTCATTAATTACATATTTCTCTGAGTGATTCCAGGGACCAAAAGATACTGCATATGAATATATAATTTAAAGGAAAAAATTGTATTCTTAGATACTCATCTGACAATTCTTTGAGAGGTACAGACCAAAATTGTTAAGAGGTGCTTTTGTAAGCCATTGACTTATAGAAAGAAATCTTTGAAGCTCACACCTTAAAATCAAGTAAAAATAGAGGAGAAACCATGTCATTAAGGAAGGTAGAAAAAGAAGGACTCATGTGAGTGCTACATTGGGGGAGAGCTGGAATGAAAGATAATGGGAGACTAGGATTAGAAGACAGAGCATGGAAAAAGATACATCAAATATGGAGATTATTATATTGAATTTTTGTTTGTATTGAAATGATTTATATTGTGTCATGTTAATCCCACTTTGAACAAAATGATACTTGAGATCATAATTTGTTTGGCCTGGTTGAATTTTGGAATGGTAGGCTTTTAGTCAAACAGGATAGATGGAGAAAGAGAGAGAAATAAGACTTACAAGGAATTGGCTTACATGATTGTGGAGGCCAAGGAATTCTACATTCTGCCATCTACAAGCTAGAGACTCAAGAAAGCCAGCAATGTAGTTCAATGGTTTGAGAGGCAGAGTCAGTGGTGTATATTCCAGTCTGAGTCTGAAGGCCTGAGAACCAAGAATGCTAAGAACAAGAGTAAATTGATGTGGTAATTGGAGCAGTCAGGCAGAGAGGGAATTCAACCTTCCTCTGCTTTTTTGTTCTATTTAGGCCCTCAACAGATTGGACAACGGCAGCTCACAATGCAAAGGGCAGTCACCTTTACTCAGTTCACCAATTCAAATGCTAATGTATTTTGGAAATAACATCACACACACCCAGAAATGATATTTAGCCTGGTATCTGGGCATCCCATGGCCCAGTCAAGTTGCCATAAAGTTAACCATCATAGTAAGTGAAAGGGCTAAATAGCTGAACAGTATTATAAGAATCACTTTTAACTGTTAATGTTTTAATCCTCCTAAATTTTAGTTTTAAAATTTAACAGTTTTAGATTTTAATCAATCAGCACCTTGATAAGATAAATGAAAATTTAGTTTACTTTCACCAACTCCTCTTTCTTTTCCATTCTTGCTGATATAGTTTTAACACTTTTCCATCTCTCATTTGAAAACATTGTAACTTAAATA
>NW_012138558.1:0-1102 GCF_000956105.1 Propithecus coquereli | reverse complement strand
GGGGTTTTTTTTGGTTAAATTGCAGATGTGGAACTCATCAATACAGAAGGCCAATTGTATAACATGAAGTTTACTTCACTCTCTAGTTTTAGTTTCAGCTGTGATTATGTTTTTATTTTTTAAAGCTCAGTTTTTAAACTTTAGGGTTGACCATACTCCTTCACTTTCTACCCTATTCAGAACCCATTACAACCAGTGTGTTACTCAAACCTGAGCATTTAAAACCTGTTATATTTCTGAAACTATTCTGTCTAAAACAATTAAACTTCAGATCAATTCAACATTCTAATTTCTCTCTTTGGCAATTAGACATTTTAGCATTACCTCTAAAAAAATCACATAAACCCGAATATTGCTAAATTACGTGTCCTTCCTTTAATCCAATTCCTCTACTAATATAAACAAAGCAATGTTTTAGAATAAGAGATCCTTAAAATTCATTTTTTTTTAAATTAAGAGTCTTTCTAATTTAAAAGGTCCATCTTCTGACCATTAATTTTCAATGAAGTACTTATTCCAAAGTGGCTTAATTCAATAGCCTCTTGAGAGAATAAGCAATCCCAAAGATCCCATCATTCTCCCAGAAATAGGCTAAGACAGATGACAAAGGTTGAAATGACAAAAGCCCCTTATGAATAAGACTTCTTATGACAAACACTCCCAAGAGCTTGCCATGTTTGTAACAAAAATATCTTGGGTTCCCAGTAATTTTTATGCTGGCCACTGAAGGCAATGGGACAATTGTGTCCCACCATCTGGGGGACACAATATGGCATGGAGTGGCATGTATTACTCCTGTGTGGAGCTGTAAGAGACAGCACATATTTCCCATCTCTCTTTCCCTCTGCGGCATCAATTTGAATCCAGAATGAAGACGGTATGAAGTGGAGACACAGCTGTCTCAAAATGGATATGTCATGTCAATAAAAATAAACCTCTGTGTTGTTCACCACTGATTTGTTGGGTAGTGTTTTACAGTAGAATAACCTAGCCTATCTTGACAGAACAAAAATATCTTTTACACATTTTTGGCTTATTTTTACCTTTTTTTTTTTTTTTGAGACAGAGTCTCACTGTGTTGCCCTGGCTAGAGTGAGTGCCG
>NW_012138557.1:2741-3904 GCF_000956105.1 Propithecus coquereli | reverse complement strand
GAAATTATTGAAGGTTAAACAAAATCCATAGCATCATGCTGAAAATGACATTATTAAAATTTAGCAATTATTAGCCATACAAATGTGGTTGACACAAATTAAACATTTCCTATTTAGTCATGACAACACAAGCATGAACTTTTGTGGTTTATAACAAGATGGCTTAAAATTCAGTCAGAATTTATTTGTACATTTATATGCACTTGGCTCTTAACACCAAATTTCAATAATATTTTAAGACCTTATTAATACTTAGTGTTCTTCAAATATTTTTAGTTCTAAAATTTAACTTACAAACATTAGAAAGTATGCATAATATTGAATAGTCACTTCATAAGAGAAAATATGCAAATGGAAAACAAGTGTTTGCAAATATGTGGAACAACTGATACTCTCAGACATTGATGATAACATTGAAGATCCACTTTCAAAACCAGTTCGGCAGTTTTTAAAAAAATAAACATCATACTTACCATATATGATAAAGCAATTACCTCCCCAGCTATTTACCCAAGAAAAATGAAAACATACATTACAAGAAGACTTTTATTTGGAGCTTCATAGTAGCTTTATTTATAATATCAAAAACTGGAAACAATTCAAAAGATAGTCCATCAAGTAATGAATGGAAAAAACAAACTGGTACATTCATATTATAGAATCTCAGTAATAAAAAGTAACAAACTAGTGAGAAACTGTAGCAACGTAGATGAATTGCAAAAGCATTTTTCTAAATGTAAGAAGCCAGACACAAAAGACAACATATGCACAATTTTATTTATATGAAATTCCTTAAACATACTAAATTATACTGACAGAAATCATTATTTGTGGGGGAGGAGACCGGTGGCTAAGAGGCATGTGGGAACTTTTTTGGATGATGTAATATTTAATACAACAATCCTGGTGGGAATTACATGACCATGTAGATTGGTCAAAACCTGTCAAGTAATACCTCAATAAACCTTAACAACAACAACAAAAAGCTATGGTATCACAGAAATATGGTAAATATTCTGAAATGATGGATGAAATTTTTTATTCCTTTATTCAACAAACATAAGTAAATATATTTCTAGCTGTTCACCAAAATCCATTCTTTCCTTCTAACATAGTGATAGAGTTAAAACTGGGACATGGTTGCCCACCTGGGCACTGCTTTT
>NW_012138557.1:0-306 GCF_000956105.1 Propithecus coquereli | reverse complement strand
AGAGAATAAAAAGGCTATATATACACACAAATACATACAAGAATTTAGTATTTGGAATAAATGGAATTTCACGGTCGTGAGGGAAAGATAGTGAATGTCTGGGACAACTGATATCAGGAAAATACTATACCTTTACATCATAAATTATATTTGTTAAGTCATACTTCTGAGACATTATTTCACAGATATACTCAAAAGTGGGCAAAATTTAAAGGGCCATGAATTGCGCCATTGTAAATAATTTAAGAATAGAAGCATGGGCTGTATTTCAGTAAAGATTAGATAAAATAAATTATAACACACTTC
>NW_012138556.1:3223-4526 GCF_000956105.1 Propithecus coquereli | reverse complement strand
TATTGTTTTCTAACAAAATATCTGTTAGCTCAATTAAGAATAAGAAAAATAAAAGGTTTTATTTTGCCTTCACTTATTCATTCTCTGTTCTTCCTTTCTTTACGTAGATCTGAGTTTCCAACTGTATCATTTTCCCTCTCTCTGAAGAACCAACTTCTTTTAACATTTTTTGCAAGGCAAGTCTCCTGACAACAAGTTCCCTCAATTTTTTTGTTTGTTTGAGAAAGTCTTTATTTTTCCTTTATGTATTTATTTTTTGAAAAGTGTGGGGGCTCCCCTGTGAGTGAGTCCTCCTGGGGTCTTTGTCTCTCAGGCTTGTCCACACTGAGCCTCCAGGGGTTTGTCATTGCCAGTTTAGGTTTGCCTACCCCAGCAATGGTTCCTGCAGAGATTTCTGCTTATGGGTCTGCTTTGGTAACTTGTGATGTTATGTGTTCAGGTCTCTCCAATTTTGGAGGCAGCTTTTCTGATGTTGCTTTTTCAGCTTGTTCAGCTTTTTATTTGTTGATAGGGTGGAGGGTGATTTAAGCTTCTTACACTCCAACTGGACAGCTGCTTAGCTTTTAAATTAGAGATGAATTTGAAGTCGTGCCCATCGCTTCTGCGCATACCCCATAGGGAGTGTAGGAGTGGAGGGTAGATAGGTGGGAATGGCCTCACTTCAAAGGTGGCATTTGAGCACAGGCTTGATGGAGGTAAGGTAGAAATCCATGGCTATACTTGAAAGCAGAATGTTCTAGGCACAGGAGTCCAGTGCAGCTGAGTCCAGAGACACTGAGGTCAGGGAGGGGGGCATGCCACCATAACTGAGGAACAGCAAGGGGATGGTATGGAACAGAGTGAACAGGTGGCACTGAAGGTGAGGAGTTATAGGAAATGAGGTGAAACCGTGAACTAAACTGTGCAGGTAATGATCAACATCTCATCAATTCGTTGTGGGAGTAATGATTGAGGTCCTGTTTCTCATTCCTTTATTTATTCATTAAATATGATTATTGAGCTTCTAGAATATAGAATAGGCAGGCCCTATTCTACACAGAGGAGATATATAATAGTAATGGGTAAAATAAAGACTTGCTATAAATCGATAAATAGAGACACGGCTCCACCCACAGAGAGCCTAGAGTCTCTGGGATGATAAAGATTGTCTTTTAATATATAAAGGTTTATCCAGAGATATATAAATCCTGTGTAGAATCCTGGAAATACAAAATCCCTCCTTTTAAGTTCTTTCCCTCCAAGTTCCTTGAGGGTAGGAATTATCCTATTATTTATTGCCATATTATTTCAACTAAAATTTTAT
>NW_012138556.1:0-650 GCF_000956105.1 Propithecus coquereli | reverse complement strand
AGAGAGAGAGAGAGAGTGAGATGGGGGTTATCTTGAATAGGAGGAGAGGTGCCCTATTCCCTGAGATCCTGAAGAAGAGGGAAGTGTGTTTACAAGTGAGATAGGGTTGCTTGGTTGTTGACGTTCTTTTTGACAGAGGCAGGAGGAGAGGGAGGGAGTAGAACAAGTTCACACCGGTGACCTCAGTTTTCTTGACGCAATAGGAGGAGGGCCCCTTCTGGGGCTTGAGAAGAGTGAAGATTTGACATGAGCACTAGAAGAATGAGGGAGGAGATGCCAGCCAAGGAAATGGTGATCGGTGCTTGAGTCGGCCTGGCTAGAGAAGCAGAAAACAGGCAGGAGGATCCTGCAGGCTGGGGGAAAGTGGAAGGGCCAGGAACTCTGCGTTTTATGAAATCCGAACAGTGGCCTCCCTGCTTTACCCTCCCCAGGGTATAGCCTATTCCCTGTACCCGGTCCCCTGATCCTGCAGCTCTGTCACAAAGTCAGATCACGTCTCTCCTCTGCTCAGTCCTGCAGTGGGTCCTGTCTCATTCCACATGAAAGTCAAAATCCTTTGAAATCCTTTCAGTGGTCTGTATGATGCGGGTCTCTCACCTCCGACTCCACCCTCTGCTCAGCTACATCAGCATCCTCACCCTTTCTTTTTT
>NW_012138555.1:2965-5458 GCF_000956105.1 Propithecus coquereli | reverse complement strand
TTTTAAAAAAAAAAGGATTATGTGTGTTATGCTGGTTACCATAATGGTCAATAAAGCTTTCTGTAAGTCCACAAATAGTGTAGTTGGCAGAAGCAGAGGAGCAGGGAAGGCAAATCCATATCCAGAATGAGTGTCTATTTCTGGGACAGCCAATCACAGCTCCCTCCTGGTGGAAGAGGTCCAATATAATTAGTCATCCTACACTTCTAGCAAAGGAGCAGGCAAGTCAGAGCTTACAGGGCTTTCTAACTGCTCCTTGGAATTCTTTCTATGTGGGGTTTCTCCAGATGTTCCAGTATTGCCCTCGGGTGAGACAGATGTATTTATCTGGGATCTCCTTTGGGGAGACTAGCCTAGCCCAGGCGCTACCCTGCATCAGTGGGTCCTCAGCCAGGCGCCTCCCTGGGGGAGCACACCAGCACCATTGCCGGCCCCACTGCCCCGTGCTGCTTCTGGAAGCAGTTGTTTCTGCACCACCCTCGCCCAAGTGGAGTCCATGTGCTCCCTGGCTCTGTGGATCACTTGCTTCCAAATTGAAGTTTATCCAGGTGCCAGGGACAGGACAGAGCCTCGGTCACATGCCTGCCTCCAGCAGCAAGGGTGGCAGGGGAAGCTTATTCCTGAGCTTTATTTTGGGGAGGAGCTGGCACATCAAATGGGAAATTCTCCCGATACAGGCTGGGTGGTCGAAGGAGCCAAGTGAGAGCAAGAAAGACAGTTTCCACCAGGTGCGGTACCCTGCTGAGGTCCTATTCAGGCTTGGTAAACAGGATGCTGCTCCTCTGCTTCCAACTCCACTGCATGAAGGCGGGGGAAATTGACATCAAGACGGGACAGTGCCACCTTCTCAACCAGTCACACAGACCTCCCCACCTGCAACATCTCTGTTCCTGAGCCTGGCATTTTGCCCGGCCAGGCATCCTCATCAAGCGAGTGAATGAACGCATGGTCAAATGGCGCAACGTAGGTATATATTAGTTGCCTTGCGTACCATATCTGGCATGTCTGGGATTGAGACCCACGACCCCACATGTTCCTTCCCACTCTCACCTGTCCCGACCCATTGGCTAGATCTGAAAGGTGGAGCTTTTGCTCTGTTTCTAGTTCCCCAATGGAACGGGTGTCCCTGCAGCCCGAGTACCTTGCTAGCCTCCCATAGGGGACCGAGCCAGCTGACTGTATCCTTGGATGTTGGCCAGCTGCTGGCTCAAGTTCCTCCCTCAACAGATTTACATCTAGCAACATAGTGCAGTAGGAGGGATGCAGACCGTGACATGACCTGCTGTAGAGAAGCCCTCCTGCCTGTCCCGTCTGCTGGGCCAGAGTCCATGCTGGCCCCAACCAAACTGCATGCACCCGTGCTTAGCTGACTCAACTCCCCTGGCTCGGAGGCCGCCCAGCTGAGCTTGACACCCCTCACCATTAGCCAGAGCTGCCAAGGTCCCAGGGTGCCCATGTGAGTAGTGACACTTCCTTACTAATCCTCACGGCAACATTGCCCACTGTCTCAGGTCCCCCCAGTGCCCTGTCCCCTGTCAACTACGCTTCCCAAGTCTAAGACAGAAAATGGCCCCAGGCTTCCCAGTTCTATCACTAGCTCTTTCACAAGGATTTTTGCCTGAAAAGTCACCATCAGAGGATGATTTTCAAAAAAGTTAATAACATGGCTCTCGTGCAAATATAGAGTGAACACATGGCCAAAGATTTATTTAACTGATTAATTAATGAAAGAGTCAGAGGGTTGGGTAAAGCAGTTTCAAAAGCGAATAAGTAAAGCTGATTCAAAAAGCATTTGAGGAACTGGGTAGTTAAGGGTTTCTGAAAAATAAATGTTAGAATCAAGTTGCTAGGTTAGAAACAAAACTAGTTAACGTCCTTATAGGGCAATAAGACCGTAACATCTGGAGTTATCTTTCTACTAGACAGAAAGCAATTGCATCTCCACCAGGAAAACATCATCAAGTTAACATGTAACCCCACAGCATCTAGGCTTTTCATCAATAGTGAGTCAAGCAAAGGTACATCCCCCTGCAATTAAATAGCCTGTGGGGATTGTTGAACGATGCCCCCGTGTGACATTGAAAGAAGATGCTGTTCCTTCTTTGCCTTATTTCTTACATTTTCTTAACTCCACGATGAGTTGTGAACCCAGGCTCCTAGGGAAGTGTCTCTAAGATACAGACCTGCACTGTTTAAAATCCTGCAGTGTCACCCCATTGCTCGTCAAAGGCATAAAGCCTGACTCTTGGGCAGGACACACAAAGCCCTGTGTGACTTGAGACCTCTCCAGCCTACCTCTTGCCACTTCGGCACAAGTGCCCAGCACCGTGGCCTTTGCATTGTTCATCTGGTTTTTTTGGTGCTTACTTTATGACATGCCACAAAGGGGTACTTTTCTCTAGAAATCCTTCCTTGACACCCCCAAACCTGGGGAATCAAACCCTCCTGATACAATGTCTATAGCAGCAATTATGGCAACACTACCAATGGCTG
>NW_012138555.1:0-440 GCF_000956105.1 Propithecus coquereli | reverse complement strand
ATATTCTGGATAGAAGACTTGTATAACATATGCTTTGCAAATATTTTCCCCCACAAATATGTCTCCCTGGCTTGTCTTTTCATTCTTTTTTTTTTTATTTCAGCATATTACGGGGGTACAGATGTTTAGGTTACATATATTGTCCTTGCCTCCCCCCTCTTCCCCAAGTCCGAGTTTCAAGCGTGTCCATCCCTCAGATGCTGCGCATTGCACTCTTTGTGTATACAAATACCCGTCCCCTCCTCCCCCCTCCCCTCTGCCCGACATCCAATAGATGTTATTCTTATGTGTACACTTGTGTGTTGATCAGTTAATACCAATTTGATGGTGAGTACATGTGGTGCTTGTTTTGCCATTCTTGGGATACTTCACTTAGTAGAATGCGTTCCAACTCTATCCAGGAGTATACAAGAGGTGCTATATCACCATTGTTTCTTAAA
>NW_012138554.1:12139-12549 GCF_000956105.1 Propithecus coquereli | reverse complement strand
CAGGAATATCAGATAAATCTAGTCTAGATGAGAACTAGTATCTTCTATAACCATTGCATAGTTATGATAATCTATTTGATTAGGATCTACTAAAAGAGTAGCAGGGTTTAGGAGATTATATCTCCTAAATACTATTAGGATTAGATACTAATGCTTATTCATAGCTAGTCTGATAGTATCTCTGACAAATACTGGGTCCTCTGAACTTTTAAGGAAGCTGTCAAGAGATCTAAGGTAGGGTTTGAGCTTCTTCAGTAAGTGTGGCTGCTGTTTGCAATCTTGGAAGCATCCAGGCATTTCCAGTTCCAGTACATCTGGAACTCAGAAATATGCTACTGGTCGGCAGTCTACTCTCAACTTCTGAGTTAAAATTATACTAGCAGTACTTTCATTTGTGCACTGTCTAAGGG
>NW_012138554.1:0-751 GCF_000956105.1 Propithecus coquereli | reverse complement strand
TTGTCACAGTGTTCTATCTGTACTTTCCCTAATTAAGTTTGAGTTTCTTTAAATGATCAGGGATATATTTTCAAATATTTTAGAATAAACAGGTATAGGTTTTAAAGGATTCAGTACTTTAAAAAAATGATTTCATTGGTCAGTACCTTTTCCTGTTACATAATTTAAAAAGCTGTGATATATAATAGTAACTCTGACCGAATCAGGGATTCTTTGTGCCATTTTAAAGTAGGCGGTTTCTTATAAATGACAAAGCTTAGTGGAAAACATTTCAAATCGTGGAAAGCCGCTTCTCTGGTACGTTTTGTTACAGGGCACACTGGATCATTTGCCTGGCTCTATCTCTTTGGTCACTTCCTATAAACAAATTGGATTTCCTTGAGGAGCTTGGCCTGTGTGCAGCTGATAAGCAGTGGGGCAGGCTACACTCCTATTTGGTATTCCACGTAGAATTTTGACTTCATTCTTTTCATCCAATTTTCTGGCTGTTACAGTTTGTAGTGATGTTTTTCCTCCTCTGCCTCTCCTTTCCCATTCACTCAAATACAGTTTCTTTTCCCTTTCAGCGCTTGAATAATAAGTTGCTTTGTCAAGCAATACTAATATGCTGTCTCTAGTCACGCTCCTCCGAGTGACTCATCCCACACAAAGCTATTCTGCATTGCTTGCCTCCAAAAATACAAACAAATAACTACAAGATTTTGGGGAACATGGATTAGAATTTAACAATAAAATGCAATGGGAAAAAAAA
>NW_012138553.1:6845-8208 GCF_000956105.1 Propithecus coquereli | reverse complement strand
TCAATCGAATTGCTATAGAAAAAAACTAAGCTGATGCTTGGATAAAATGTCAACGTTCACAATTAAGCATGTTGAACACTTGCTTAATCTCTTGGTGTCAGTCTCTTTGTGCCTCACTTTTTAAAAATTTTCCACCTTGTATTTTCTTAGATCCAATCAAAGTTATAAGCTTGGAACTAGTAAAAACTTACAAATAAATATATTTTATGATCTCATCCATTAAAAGAACAGAATATGAACACCTTGTCAATGGTAAAGATATGTTTTACAGAGTAGTAGTACTACATACTTATTTAAGAAGAAACATGAGATGATGGAAAAAAAGATATTTCCTAACATCTTTATATATTTTTTCAACCTTGTTATTTCTACTGCATTTCCCTGAGTGTACTCTGGCACTGCTGCTATTTTCCATTGAATGAACCGAATTCCTTTGCAGTAACAAAAAGAGAAAGAGAAAGAACCACATGTATTTCAAAAATTTTGAAAATGCATCAAGTCAGGAATACTGTCTAATTCATTAACAATATGGAAATGTATTATCAACCAAAATTAATTAATTAAGGGTGAAAGAAAACCTTTTTACAAAGGCACAGCCAATTTTTGCAAATAAAATATACCCATATCATATGCTCATTTAGCTTACAAAAATTAAACTGCCTAAGCTTGAGAAGAGAGAGATAGGCAGAGGGCAAATTTAAATAGTGTGACCCTATCCAACCTTTCCCCAAACAGTAATCTTATGCTTCTGAATAATAGCACCAGAGATACATGAATACGCCTTTCTCCTTTGGTCTTGTTTCTATGTGCCCCTTACAGTGGGAACATTTGCCGCACTGAGTGTGACTCTAGTGCGGTAGGCGTTAGAAACAGTAGACATTATCCGTAGCATATGGTCCTAAAAGGAAGCCAAGAATGCTATCTAGGCTCAACCAAAGTCCTCACAGTCCATCCTGACATTTCAGGAAAAACGGGGGTTATTAAGAGAAGATGTATGAGGAATGTCATACTAAGGAAACTCCAAACATATTTTGACTCTGTATGAGTTTTGCCTATCTACTCACCTCAGAGTCTGGCCCCCAGGCAAGGAGCAACTCTGTTGTCATCCTTCAGGAGCATATAAAGCATTGTGTTGTTCTAGTTTAGCTAACTCAGCTACAAGGCCTAATGTAGTCCAAGGTTTTAAGATTGAAAGGAGAGAATCAGAAACAATAGTTTTTTGTTTTTTTTTTTGAGACAGAGTCTCACTCTCTTTCCTGGGCTAGAGCGCCGTGGCGTCAGCCGAGCTCACAGCAACCTCAAACTCCTGGGCTCAAGCGATCCTCCTGCCTCAGCCTCCCAGGTAGCTGGGACTACAGGAATG
>NW_012138553.1:0-1940 GCF_000956105.1 Propithecus coquereli | reverse complement strand
AAAACATGGTCAAATAATAAATTCTATTTCATGAATACAAATATGGTTTAGTTTAAAGAAATCTATTTATGCAATTTGCAGCACTGGTACTGAAGCTCATTTGGTCATATTGACAGATGGAAGAAAATATTTGATAAAATCCAACCTTTTCTTCCTAAGTAAAAGTGCTAGCAGACTGAAATAGAAGGATACTTATTAAGTGCAATAACAAATATTATGACACAGCAACATAAAAGTATATTGACCATTGAACCTCCAGAAACACTACACTTACAATAAGCAAAAAGGCAAGGATGTGATCACCATTGTTATATAACATAACCCTATAATTCTAGTTAATGCACAGAGAAAAGAAACATAAATTAAGAGGTATCTATTGGAAAGGAGAAACAAAAGTTATTATTTATAAATAAAGGAACAAATTACAAAATACTCAGAAATCAATAGCTTTCTATGTCAGAAATAACTACTTAAAAATGTAATGATAAAAGCTCCTTAACAGTAGCAAAAATAAATAAAATAGCTACTAGGAAACAATATTAATAATATATAGACTCTCTATAAGGAAAAGGATGAAAGTTTGATGTGGCACTTTGACTAGCAACATTTTAATGGATGGAAAGATAAGATGTACTAAGATGCCAATTATTTCCGCATCAATTCTATCAAATTCACAATAGTATTATTAATTGGAACATCAGAATGTGGTTATAAAAATCGCCTAGAGAAATAAATGAGTGAGACCCCTCGGAAAACATTTAAAATAAGACCAATGATGGAGAACTCAAACTGTTAGGTATTATTCAGCAAATGATCCTGGGAATCTTAGTCATCTATTTGGAAAAGACTATATATTTTAAAATTTGGTTCTTATTTCCCATCATATACCAAAATACATTTGAAAGTGTTTAGAGAAATAAAGAATGAAATAATAGGCAAGCTAGGAGAAAATCTGGCAATTATTCATTCAACACCAAAGTAGAAGTGGCCTGAGCAAAAAAAAAAAAAAAAGCAATATTAAATATTGTGTAGATTTTACATTATGGATTAGGTTACCATATCTTTATTTTCAATAAGCAGTCTAAAATGACTTCCATTTACTCAGCACCTACTACGTCAAACCCCAAAAGAGTGCTTCATCTATGTTATCTCATTAAATCCTCACCACGACTCAGCAAAGATAGATTTTTACAATCTCCACCTTACAAAAATCAAACCTCCAATAACAAATTACAATAGATCCCACTCAGTAATCTCCCCTATTCACTTGCCATGGATAACAATAGATGGCAGAGCTAAAAACCGTCCCTCGTTTTATGTATGCAATTCTGAAGCTTATGGCCTTTTCACTAAATAATACGGCCCCAAGTTTTTGAAGTATTCAGATGGGAATAACTGTGAGAAATAGTGACAAGTTGGGGTGAGAATTATGTAACTGACAGTTGTTGAGCGCAGTTCATGTCAACTATTACATGCTCGGACAGTGTCAGCAGCCTGCACTTTTTCCCTCTCTTCTTCCCGTTATAGCCATATTAAATGATGCAAGAGTTTTTTTCTGGCAGTGCTCCAGTGGCATCTTGAAAATTATTAATCAGCTTGTTAATTGTTAATTCAAGGCTGGAATCTCCATTGTTCTTAGTGCCTAAACTTGGAAAGGGAGTCAGGTGTGGCAAGGTCAAACCTCTTTTCCAATGTGATACAGTAATGGGCTGCGCTCTCAGATGCTTTGGGATGTGTTGATTTGCTGCCTCGTCGTAGGACTCAGAAGTTGTACATTTAGTTAAGTGGAAAATAGCAGTATTTTTCTAATGTAATACTCATTTTATAATCACATATGCTAACAGCTACAAAAATGCCTAATTTTACTCTTAGAAATAATATACCACCTAAGGGGTGCAGTGCACACCATCTGGGGGATGGACACACTTGAAGCTCTGACT
>NW_012138552.1:2294-4155 GCF_000956105.1 Propithecus coquereli | reverse complement strand
TTTTAGGGCTCAAATTGAAACTATCTCTTAAGTTCTGTCTGTCTTACCTCCTTAGGTATCTTCAACTCTGCTTCATTCTCTCTGTCCTGTCAATCTTCTTTAGTTTAGACAGTGATTGACTGATAGTTTCTCACTTGTATTGTTACAATAAATCATAACTCATGTCCCTGCCTTGTTCATTTCAAATTTATCTGCCACTTAACTACCAAAGGGTTCCATCAAAAACCCAAATACCTCCTTTGCTTGTTTAAATCCTACAGTGATGCCCACTTCCTATAAGCCTCTCGGACTCTATATTCAAAGCTTTTCATGATCAGGCCTACCATCAGACTCCTCTCGCATCATTCCCTTATACTTGTACTCTTCCAGCTTTCCTAAACTACTTGTGATCACAGAGCCTCCTTAGCCTGGAAATCCCTTTTTTCTTGTCTTGACTCTACCTTCTGCTGTCCCTGTGAGCTTCCATTCATCCCTCAAGGATCAGCTTAAGTTCACCTGTTCTGAGAAGCCTTCCCTAGGAACAGTTTT
The DNA here is from genome assembly GCF_000956105.1 of Propithecus coquereli. Taxonomy (NCBI): domain Eukaryota; kingdom Metazoa; phylum Chordata; class Mammalia; order Primates; family Indriidae; genus Propithecus; species Propithecus coquereli. The sequence continues at coordinate 3,627 of NW_012138552.1, read as the reverse complement.
ACACCAGTTATCAAATGTAACACACAGTTTTGTACCTCTTTATTCATTTGTCTAAATCTTCCACTGGGGTTGTAATTCTTTGAGGACAATGATTTTGTCTTAGTCTTTATTGCAGTGGTACCTGGCATATTGCTTGGCACTTAGTATTAAATAAATTCCTGATTGAATTAATAAACAATAAATAAATAATAGATCCTTTCATCTTAAGATTTGTACATAAAACCCAAAGGAAAAAAAGACATTCTATGAAAAGACATCTGCACTCTAATGTTTATGGTAGCACATTTCACAATTGCAAGGATGTGGAAACAACCTAAGTGTCCATCAATACACGAGTGGATTCATAAAATGTGATATATCTATACCATGGAGTACTACTGAGCCATAAAAAATGAACTACCCATTATATTATCCCAAATGGAACGGGAGCCTATTCTTCTAAGTGGAGTATCACAAGAATGGAAAAACAAACACCACATGTACTCACCATTAAATTGGTACCAATTTAATGGCACTAATTTTGGCACAACATTTATGTGCACGTATGGAAAGTAACATTCATCAGGTGTCAGGCAGGTGGGAGAGGGGAGGGGGGATGGGTAAATTCACATCTAATGGATGCGGCGAGCACTGTCTGGGGGTTGGGCACACTTGTAGCTCTGACTCAGGCAGTGCAAAGGCAATTTATGTAACTAAAGCATTTGTACCCCAGTAATATTCTGAAATAAAAAAGACTGTGAAGGGGTAAGAATGTCTTAAAAGAAAAAAAAAAGATTTATACAGAAAGGACAGTATTTGTGAATTAGATTTCTAGAGATTAAAGGTAAATTGTCATTTGTTTGTAAGTATTCTGAATAATCACCTCAACCTTGTTTCCGTTGAGTGGATAAAAATATGGCTAACGGTATGGGGAAGGTGAAGTTGCCTAATGGTGAAATGTGTGATCATACATCAGTAAATAAATGATTCTCTCTTGTGTCCTAAATTTTCTAATTTAATTTTCTAGTTAAATTTTTCTATATAGGCACAGTCTCATGCACTAATGAAATGAATAAAAAAATAAGATTTGTGTTGCTTTGAAATGTAAGCTAACAAAACTGGGATATACACTTAAATAGGTAAAAGGATTTTCCTTTTCCATGTTAAGGTTACATTAAAAGCTGATAGCACAATAATGCCTTGTTGCATTCACACCTATTTCTTATATTAGTTTTCAACAAATAAAAACCTGTTCTTCTGTTCTTTGATCACAGATTGTAAATATTATGGCAAAATGATTTTTTCAGTCATGATTGTGTTTTTTTTAGACAGCCACAGAAGCTGTGATGTATTG
>NW_012138552.1:0-534 GCF_000956105.1 Propithecus coquereli | reverse complement strand
GTTGTAAGTACAGAGCACCCAATTAATTGTAGTATTTTTTTTTCTTCTTTGTGAAATTTAACAATAAGCAATTCAGAGTAAGATGATTCCCAGGCGCAGGGATGATGATATTGATGACTCAAGTATCTTGTATCTTTCTTCCCTACCCATCTTAGCATGCTTGCTTGTCAGTTCATGATGACATCTCTAAGCATCACACCTTTGGGAAAAAGAGTAAGACTTAGAGTACAGGGATAAAGAGCTTCTTTTTTAAGAGTTTTTTCCCTTTTATTTGGAGGAAGTAGCCTTTCCATGGTATACTCATCCTGTTTCATTAGCCAGAACTGTATTGTAAGTGCAATTTTAAGCCAAGGGGAAGGAAATACCTTAGGCCACAGGCCAAGGGGAATGAAACAACCAGGACTGTTTTTGACCTATTATGTTTCCATCTCAGGAGCACCTAAACCTTCTTGAAGTCAGGATATTGCCACCCATAACCCATACAATTTGAGCTCCTCTCAGCATGATTGAGGTGGAAGGTGGCCGTTGTTGGCA
>NW_012138551.1:12542-13691 GCF_000956105.1 Propithecus coquereli | reverse complement strand
GGCTGGAGTGCAGAGGCTATTCACAGGTGTGATCATAGCATACTATGGCCTTGAACTCCTGAGCTCAAGTAATCCTCATATTTCAGCCTCCCAAGTAGTTGGGACTGCAGGTTTGCACCACTGCACCTGACTCTGCATTTAATTTTTTAGGGTTTTCTTTTTTTGATTGAGATAATTGAAAGACTACTTTTTGAAACTTTAGAGTTGATAAGGTACAGAAATTGGAAGAAAAGAGATACAACCCTTTTCCACCAGTTGGCAAACCGTTACAAAATTTGCTGATATTTTTCAGGAATCATAATGAAAAACAGTGATTGCAAGAAGTTATTTGTATACTTTGCTGTGCAGTGTGAATTCTCTGTATCTTACTTAGTCTTCTGAATTGATATAGATTATGAAAATCTGGAGCAGAGTTGTGTTTTCACTGCAAATATATTTGGTAAAAAAAAAAGATTGGGAAAGTACTTGGTACATTGTTGAGTGTAATGTATTGGCCCATCTCCAGGGATAATGTAGTCATTTTCTAAGGAATTATTGTGCAGTGAATTGTTTAATTAGTTTAGCAGTGTCTTTTGGTTTCATCAAATTCACAAATGAACTTAAAAGCTAAAATATATTATTAACGTGACAAAATTATATAGCTGTTTAGTTCTAAATAGATGATAAAGACTATATCTCTTCTTTATTATTAAGAAAATTCTATCTTTAAAGGACTTTTCTGTATAAGTTAAGCATATTATAGTTTTATCTGTTAGGTTTTTAAATGTAAAAGTGGGCTGGGCGTGATGGCTCATGCCTATAATCCTAGCAGTCTGGGAGGCTGAAGCAGGAAGATTGCTTGAGTTCAGGAGCTCGAGAAAAGCCTGAGCAAGAGTGAGACCCTGTCTCTACTAAAAATAGAAAAATTAGCTGTGTATCATCACATACACCTGTAGTTCGAGCTACTCAGGAGGATGAGGCAGGAGGATCACTTGAGCCCAGGAATTCGAGGTTGTAGTGAGCTTACAGTGACACCACTGCACTCTACCCAGGGCAATGGAGTGAGACTGTCTCCCAAAAAAAAAAAAAGAGGAAATTGAACCCTCCTTCTCACTCCTCCCTCTTTAAAAAAATAATTAAAAAGAAATAAATGTAAAGCTAGTAAAAAGT
>NW_012138551.1:0-390 GCF_000956105.1 Propithecus coquereli | reverse complement strand
TTACTTTATGTAATTGAAGTAGAGCATGAAATAGATAAAGAAATGTTAAATTATTTTAATACCTTTTCTGAAAAATATGTTATCTTCATAGAATCCTTATATAGAATTTATGAGTAATTTATATTGAAGGGATAACCTTTCAAAATCTAATAATTATGTACTTATGTGGAAGGAAGGAATTATTAAAGTCACATTTAAATAGATGAACGCCAGTTCTTTTTGTAAAAACTATTAACCAATGGGATTTTAGATATAAATTCTCACTACAGTAGATTGCTTTTGATAATGAAGGAAATTCGGTATGCAGTGTTGATGATTGAATAGTCAAGACACCAAATTTGATTTTGTAGTAGAAATAAGAAAAGTTGTGAATATTGAAAATCCTAGTGG
>NW_012138550.1:10459-11092 GCF_000956105.1 Propithecus coquereli | reverse complement strand
TGGAATATCTTTATCCATTTCTTCATTTTCAGACTATATGTGTCTTTGTAGGTGAAGTGAATTTCTTACAGGAAGCATATAGTTGGTTCAAGCACCCTTACCCATTCAGCCAATTTATATCTTTTAATTGGAGAATTTAATTCAAGTTTTTTATTATAGGTGAGTCCTATCTTGCTATGCTGCACCTTCTCAAGATATTTTTAAGAGTAACTGTATCAACCCTAGGTCTCCTGTATATTCTGTAAACATTTTTGCCTTTTCCCATTGAAAAATTGTTTAAGTGCAGAGCATTTTTCATTATTTAGAGACACTCAGTTTATGTTTTTTCTAAAGATCTCCTTAACACTGCCATTGAAAGTTTATGTGAATTGCCACCTATATTTTCTATCTAATATTGTATTAGAATTTTTGTTTTAATATTTAGAGATTTAATCCATCTGAAATTCTTTTCTGCAATGATGAGTAACCACCTATTCACTCTAACCCTGGGCTATTCAGTTGTACCCCCACCATTTATTAAATAACCCATCCTTGCCCCACCGATTGGAAATGTCGATTTTGTCACATTTTATGTTACATGTATACTTACAGGTATTTCTTGATTCTGTATTCTTTTCCACTATTTATATATTT
>NW_012138550.1:0-1689 GCF_000956105.1 Propithecus coquereli | reverse complement strand
GTGTGTGTGTGTGTGTGTGTGTGTGTGTGTGTGTGTGTTCATATGCATATAGCGTAGGCACTTCTAGTTACCCAGCAGAGGGCCCCGGAGGAGATGGACAGCCTTCTTACGGTGCTGACGGTGCTCGTGGTGTGTGGACAGCAGCATCTGATGGGCTCCATCCAGCAAAGATGCAACATGGTTTTGCTTTTTGTGGGAGTATATTGATTTTCTTTCTCCTGATAAATGTTGCACATCATCTGGAGGCTTTGTTAACATCTTCTTGAGAGAAAACAAACTTGTTATTGAACATGATAACAGACTCATTGACTTTTTAGATTTGATTTGTTTGACTAGATGTAACCTCATTTTAAAACCGGCGCTGTTAAATTAACAAAGCCCACACATATTATACAATCCAGCAAGTTGCATAGTTATTTTACATTAGAGCTGATATAGTGAGGTTCTGGGTTTATATAACACCAAGGACGTCTAACAGTTCAGCACGAAGGCTGAGACACAGCAGTGAAGTGACAAGATGAGCTTGGTGTGGCTGTGGCCAAGGCTTTACTCGTGTACTAGGCAGACAGTGTCGTCCCTACGCTTTGGCATGTTTCAACTTGGAGATTACAACTTTACGATTAACATCATCCATTCAGAAGTTTCATTATTAATAAGACTTAAAACTAATAGTTGTTTCTAACAAAAGAATCTGTATCTCACCAAGTAAGGAACTGTTCCAGCCTGGACGGTCTCTGAGGAGAGAGGAACTGGGGAATGTCCGCTGCCTACAGACACGGGGTTTTAGGTCTGTGAGAGACACTTAGATTGATTGGAATTGACAGGTTGTCTGTCTTAACTTGGTAACTGTGAGAACTTCTTTGATATAGATGTGAGATGCTTATTACTAGTTTATCTCCTAAGCAGTGACCATGGCGCTCTATCCTCAGTTAATCTCATCAGAAAATTTGGATGGATAGTCTTTGGACAGGTATAGTTGAGTTTAAACTCGATACACAGACAGTGTAAGTATTTATGTATCTTTAATACATTTTAAAGAGCAGTATATGAATGTATCTTTTTTTTTTCTTTTTTGGAGGCTAATTAGAATGTGTCACCACTAACAAAGAGTGACACCTGGAGACTTTTGATTCCACAGACTGAATCTGCCTCATCATGGTGTGGCAGTCATTTGCCAGTGGCTTTCGGACCCACGCTGCCTGTCACCTCTGTGTGTCGGGGCTGGCTGTGGCAGGAGACAGGAGGGCAGAGAGGAGGCGGAGGCCAGGGATGCCGCTCTCTCTCTCCAGAGGCATCTCTGGCAGTGGCTGCATCTCGTTCGTTGTCCCAGCTCCCACCAGACAGCCCATTGCTGAACAGCAGTGACTCTGCCAACTTCTCCCCGGGTTCCCAAGCCTAGGTGGCAGCTGCCTCCAATTAGGGTGATCTCTGGGTGGCTTCCTTCCCCTGTTGAGCTCCTCTGTGCTTCCACCACCATTGTAACTAGATTTTAGGATTCAGTTCCCTCAGGTGAACTACCTGCTATGGGCTCTCTTTCCTCCTAGACCCTGAGCCATGCAAATGGCCACACAGTTATTTGTTAAGTATAAACCACCCCACCCACTGCCACCTCCTTAGTGGGTGTCCTTTCTATTAAATACTTTATCAAGAGAAAGATATTTTTCTTTTGGGGATATTAGGTAAGAAGGA
>NW_012138549.1:11084-12522 GCF_000956105.1 Propithecus coquereli | reverse complement strand
GGACTACAGGCATGTGCCACCATGCCCGGCTAATTTTTTCTATATATTTTTAGTTGTCCAGATAATTTCTTTCTATTTTTTTAGTAGAGATGGAGTCTCACTCTTGCTCAGGCTGGTCTTGAACTCCTGAGCTCAAACAATCCACCCGCCCCGGCCTCCCAGAGTGCTAGGATTACAGGCATGAGCCACTGCGCCCAGCCTTAGAGCTCTTCTTATTCAACAAAGCCAAACTTTGGCTCTGCTAAACACTGTTTCAAAAATATTTTTAAGATCTATTTTGAAACCCAAAGTTATACAATGTTCTCTTTTTTTCCCTAGACTGACTTTTACCATCCACATGATTCCATGGATGAGACAGCCCATATACAACTAGAGCTCATAACTCAAACTCAAAATATCCATGTTGCATTGGCTTTTCCAATCTGCTTGTCTGTTTTGAAAAAGTTGTCTTCATATCTGTCTCCATTCTCACTCTGTAAAACCTAAATTGAGAATTCCTCAGAAGGGATTGCATTATTAGACACAAAGACAGTACACCAAACTACTCAAGTAAAGGGTTGGTTGGTTCATTGTAAGAATTTTTATGTCATAATGTAAGAGGAAAAAAGCTCATGGAAGTCCAGGACCAGGAACTGCAGTAGGCCTCACAAGGAGAGAAATGCTAGGGCTAATCTGTAACCAAGGAAGCCTCGCCATCTTGGCCACCATGTGCCACTCCCACATTGACGCTACTCAGTCTCTCTCTGCCTATTTGCCTCATTCAGTATCTGCCAGCTTCTCTTCACTCTGCTATCACCTTTCTGTTATCTCAGAACTTCATTTCACACAGGGCATCCTGTTACTTGAACACTAGTATTTCTGCATATTCAATTATCTTCGATTACTGGGCCTCATCAGCATCTTTTTCTCATTCCTATGAGAAGGAACAGACTAGCCATCCTTCAACAACACCCCATTCCCAGTCCAATCACCTAGTTCAATCACGTGCCCAAGGTTACCTGGCCAGCTAGGGCCATGACAATTCAAGCCAATTCCACTCACACCAAATTGCCTCTCAAATCTTGGTTTCTACAAACTAAAATGCTCCTAAAATTTTTTTCAAAGTTTTATCCTGATCTCTCATTTTTTTTTTTTTTTTTGGCCCAAGATTCCCCTGAGAGCTCTACCAGAGAAAGATTTGATTCTTGTTTCCAGAAAATTGGGAAGGTGGGGTCAGCTTTCTTAGAACCCAAAGGCAAAAGGACAGTGCCCGGAAGTATTAGGGCCCACCCTAGGAGAACCCCAGCCCAGAGGTGAGTGTGCAGATGAGGATAGCAGGGTCACAGAATTCTTAGGACAAGTTTGGGATTATTTTGGCCCAAGTCTTCACATTTTTCTCATAGGAGATAATAAATGACCAAATCTGAGCTTATTCATGGCAGCATCACCATGAGGAAAC
>NW_012138549.1:0-319 GCF_000956105.1 Propithecus coquereli | reverse complement strand
ATTTTAGATAAATGATTTATATCAGGAAATAAAACATTGTGATTCCTTGATTCAACTTCAATGTCATCAAGATAGAAATGACTTTCCAAAGATTTCCGGAGTATTTCCAGATATTCACAGATGTTTCCATTCAAATAAATTGATAACGAACTTTTTTATTTCAATCCCATCCTGGTAAGTACTGTACTTAAAAGTTTGCAAGGATGTTGGCTGCTGCCCTCCTCTTACATATCAGCAGTTTAGCTAAGAAAGCTTTGATTTTTTTTATCCATAAATGTTTCAAAATGTATTTCTAAAATATAAAGATTTTTATATATAA
>NW_012138548.1:35788-36500 GCF_000956105.1 Propithecus coquereli | reverse complement strand
TTCTAAATAGTGATGCTACCTCATCTCTTGGGTAAGCAAATTTATGATGAGGATTCATATGTAGAAAGTGACAGTCTGGCTGGTAAGTGAAAATACGTGATTTGAAAAATTACTTAAACAGAAGAAGGAAAGAAAGAAGGAGGGAGGAAGGAAAGGCCAAAAACCAGCAAGACAGTAATACAAAATTTATGTAGATAAGTAAAAGTTGATATTCCTAGAGGTGTGGAGGGGAGCTGGAAGAAGCTGGCAGAGTTAGGGAAATTTCCCACAACTGGACCCTTAAAACTTTTAAAGTAGTCTTCATTAATGAACACACTAAATTCTAGGATTATAGCCAGATAAGGCCACCATCACTAAGTTTCCTCTAAAAATATTTACACATTGGTCATTCAGTTTGGGTCATTCATTACATATTGTTATATCTTTAGGCTTAAATACTTTATGTTACACATTTGCAAACAGAACAACAAGAACAAAAAAATAGTGAAAGCTTCCTCCAAAATGTATGTGGTTCCATTCACCATTTAATAGTTTAGAAAAGAAAACAACAATTAGCAATTATTTTATCAGTATTAAATTGTGCTCTGTTCATTTGTTACCTTTTCCAAAAATGCCTCTTCTATTTTCTTTTCTCAGGAGTCCTCTATGATAATTTTCTAAATTCCCTGTACTATTCTTTGTTTTTCCTTTTAATAGAAATCTTTAGTGCATA
>NW_012138548.1:32181-33018 GCF_000956105.1 Propithecus coquereli | reverse complement strand
ACTCCTTAATATGGCCATTCGGAAGGATCCATTATCTGCAAAAGGATCATTGTCCTGCCGCCTGTATGAGATTTTGGCTGTAGCTTAGATTACCTCTCTGATCTTATTTAGAAAATTAGTCATAAAATATCAACAGCCCCAATGTCTTCCTCCAAAGAGTGGTAATCTCATTACCAGATTCAAAACCGGTATCTTTTGACCACTCTAAATAGCTTTGACCTAATTCTTTGCCTCATTGTTATGCAGGCGTTGTCATACTGCATTTCATTTCCAAATCTGGTGAATTGGTTAGTTATCTCTTCTAAATGTAAGTATTCTCACAATTATAATTTTTTAACAGCTTTATTGAGGTATAATTGACAAATAAACATCGTGTATACTTAAATAGTATTACTCACTGTTTTGACACACATACATTGTGAAATCATCATTATTAAGCTAATTAGCATAGCCACCACTTAACATAGTGACCATTTTCTTCTTTTTTTGGGATGAAAATAGTTAAGATCAACCCTTTTAGCAATTTTTAAGTACACAATACAGTGTTGTTCACTATAGTAAACATGCTGCGCATTAGATCTCTAGAACTTATTCATTTTTGAGCAGCATCACCCCGTTAACAACCCCTCTCCTCAGCCCCTGAAAACCACTATTCTACTCTCTGCTTCTGTAAGTCTATTTTAGATTCTACATACAAGTGAAATTACGCAGTATTTGTCTTTCAGCACCTATGTTACTTGGCACAATATCCTCCAGTTTCATCCATGTTGCCGCAAAGGACAGAATATTCTTCTAAGGCTGAATAACATTTTGTTGTAAAATACATATACCACATTT
>NW_012138548.1:29605-29926 GCF_000956105.1 Propithecus coquereli | reverse complement strand
TTATGTTTTACAACATAATTAATAAGGATCCTGCAAAAATTAACATTACAGCCATTTCATCAATAGGTCAATCACAAACCTTATGTGATTTCTATGTATTGCTATAATGTGGGCAAAAGATTGTCTGATATAGCTATATATTCATGAACGTAGATACCAAAGCCACAGATGTTTTCTTGTTTATTTGTCTGTCCCTATCAGTGTGTCTGAATGATGATATCTACTACATGAAGTATGATTTATAAAAATGTTATTAGTGTCTGATACACTGTGATAGAATAGGTCACCCAATTCATAACTTGTTAATTATATTAGGGCACA
>NW_012138548.1:26056-27645 GCF_000956105.1 Propithecus coquereli | reverse complement strand
GCTCAGATTTCATACATCAAAATAATAAAGTGTGATACACTATTATACATTATACGTAAATTCAACTAATGGTATTTGCAAACCATCTCAGAGGAATGGAAAGTGAAATTTATTTTTCTAAGCACCTTCAAGGTTTTAAAGTGCTGTCATTTTTAAAAAATACGGACTCAATTTTACTGTAGACTAAATTTTGTGTCCTCCCCATTCATGTGTTGAAATCTAACCCCCAACGTGACTGTATCTGGAGACGGTGTCTTTAGGAGGTAATCAACATTAAGTTAGATCGTTAGGGCGGGGTTCTAATCTGATAGATCTATGGGATTTTCATTTTTTTAAAAACAGATTCTCTCTCTCTATCTTTTTCTCTCTCTCTTTCTTTCTTTTTCTCTTCAAAAATGAGAAGCCAGCTGTCTGCCAGCCAGGAAGAAAGCCCTCACCAGAAAACTAGTTGGCTGGAACATTGATTTTTGATTTCTCAGTCTCCAGAACTGACTTATAACAGAAACTAAACAAATTTCTGTTAATTCACCCAGTCTAAGGTGCTTTGTTACAGTAGTCCAAGCAGATTAATACAAAATCTAAAAAGACTTAAATTTCAATCCGTGTTAAACAAATTAATTCTACACACTATTCTAAACGTTGACATTTGCAATCTCTGTTCAGTAAGTAAAACTTCTGAAAAACACATTTATTTCGTTGTTAGACATCTCCCTTTTTCTCTCTTATGATAGTCATCAATTTGAACTAATAATAGAATTCGAAATAAAAAGAAAATATAATAAAGGGAGGAAAAACATTTCCTTTGTTTTAGTTCAACATAACCAAAACTAAATTATAATAAATGATTGTCAATTTTAAATTAAGAAATATAATGGATTCTTAGGAACATTTTTAGAAATCAGTGTGTTATATTCTTTAGATGCAGATTTTGTTCTTTACTTCACACAAGTTCCATTCTGTTTTATAATCCCTAAAACATTTCAACAATTCTATTTATTAAAATTAGATCTACTTAAATACCTCTTCTATTATCCTGGATGGAGCTGGAGCCTATTCTACTAAGTGAAGTATCATAAAAATAGAAAAACAAGCACCACGTGTATTCACCATCAAATTGGTACTAATTGATCAACACTTACATGTACATATGGTAGTAACATTCCCTGGGTCCTGGGCAGGTGAGAGGGGGGAGGAGGGGATGGTTATATTCACACCAGATGGTGTAGTGCTCGCTGTCTGGGAGATGGACATGCTTGTAGCTCTGACTCAGGTGGGGCAAAGACAATATATGTAACCTAAACATTTGTACCCCCATAATATTCTGAAATTAAAAAAAAACATAAAAATAATTAGATATACTTAAAAATCACATGGCACAATAAACTGACAAACAACTAAACACAGATGCACACGTACATGCACACACGCTATTCTCTGTGGAGGCTAAGTCCAAGATTGGATAGAACAGCAGATTAATTCTGCAGTTAAGTGCTATTGAAATTTCAGTTAACAGCCAAAATGTACACATAAACATGGCCTGATTTTTCAGAATACACAAAAAAGCCCAGTGAGATATACTTAAAGATCAG
>NW_012138548.1:14069-14396 GCF_000956105.1 Propithecus coquereli | reverse complement strand
ATAGCTTTATATAAAATGTATTTCTTAAATAATGAAATTTTAGTAAAAATTACTCCTCAATTCATGGGATGCAGAATGGATATTATGTTTACAGGCATGGAAACAACATTAATCTTGTACATCTCCATCAGAGCTCTTGGGTAACCTCATGCAGTGTCTATGAGCAGTGATATTTTGGAAAAAAATTTTTTGTCTGAGCAGTAGGTCTCAACAGTGGGCTTAAAATATTCAGTAAAACATGCTGTCAACAGATGTGCTGTCATTCAGGCTTTGTTCTTCCATTTATAGAGCACAGCCATAGATTTAGCGTAATTTTTAAGGACCCTA
>NW_012138548.1:11244-12068 GCF_000956105.1 Propithecus coquereli | reverse complement strand
GGCAGGTATTTTATATGTGCTATTCATTTCTTTATTTCCAGAAGAATATCTGACACATAGAAAGGGCTCAATAAATATTTTTAAATGCATTTTTTGTCCTCATCGAGGTCCTTTGTAGCCTCTAACTCATACTTAGAAATTGACCTCTCATTTGCAAGCCATAGAAATAAAGTCCCGTTGTATGTTCAAATGAGTAAAAGCCTGTATTCAATGGCAAATTTTGAAAGCCAGATGAATGGCCTAATACTAATATATGGAGGAAAAAGGAGCATGTTTTCTGCAGTTTAGTAGTGGAATTATTTTACAAAATTATTTTAGAAGCCTGCACTAATGTACTGTAATGGGCACTTGTACATTACAATTATACAAACACTTTGGTAATTCATATCCTCTTTGTGATTCATGAATGGATCATTTAATTCCTTAAGAGCATTATAGCATTGCAAGTTTTCATGCTCAATAAATCTACTGAGATTGCCACCTTTTCTATTCAAATGGAAAAAATTATCTTGTTTTTACATTTCAAAGTTTTTTCCTAGGAATAAATTATATTATGTTAGTTGCTAAGTTTTGTTAAATTTCCAAGTCTGCCATTGATAAAATCCTTTTCATAGACAAAATAATTTTATACAAAGCACAAAAGTTACATAACATTCAATTGTCATACTATCTATGTGCCTATATCACACAGTGAAAACACCTGTTATAACTCTAAGATAATCATTGTCAGAGAATTTACTAATTCTATCATATTAAATTGAACATGACAAAGGTTTTGGTTTTGCTGGTGTGGAAACCACGTTAGAAAAATTATACTTTCAATG
>NW_012138548.1:8451-9355 GCF_000956105.1 Propithecus coquereli | reverse complement strand
GAGGAAGAAAATAGCAGTGGACGTAAAGAGGTGGAAAAACATACCATGCTCAAGGGTCAGCAGAATTAACATTGTTAAAATGTTTATGCTATCCAAAGTGATCTACAGATTCAATGCAATCTTTATTAAAATACCAATACCATTTTTTTGCAGATCTAGAAAAAAAATAATTCTACACTTCATATGGATCTAGAGAAGATCCCATATAGCAAAAGAAATTTTAAACAAAAAGAAGAAATTGGGAAGCATCAATTTACCAGACTTCAAGTTATACTACAAGGCTATAGTAACTAAAACAGCATGGTACTGGTGTGAGAACAGAGACATAGACTAATGCAACAGAACTGAGAACCCAGATATAAAACCATCCTCATATAGCCATCTAACCTTTGACAAACTAGACAAAAACATACACTGGGGAAAAGAATCTTGATTCAATAAATAGTTCTGTGAAAATTGGATAGACACATGTAAAAGACTGAAATAGGATCCACACCTCTCACCTCTCATAAAAATCAACTCACAGTGGATAAAAGACTTAAAACTATGGCATGAAACCATAAGAATTACAGAAGAAAATGTTGGAAAAACCCCTATAGACATTGACTTCAGCAAAGAATTTATGAAGAAGTCCCCAAAGGCAATCACAGCAGCAACAAAAATAAATAAATGAGACCAGATCAAATTAAACAGCTTCTGTACAGCCAAGGAAACTATCATGAAAGTAAACAGACAACCTACAGAATGGGAGAAAATACTTTCATATTACATACCCAATATAGGGCTGATAACTAGAATCTACATAGAACTGAAGATAATTAGCAAGAAAAAAATCAAGCAGCCCTATCAAAAAGTGGGCAAAGCATATAAACAGAAACTTTTGAAAAGAAGATAGACTAATGGC
>NW_012138548.1:5189-6058 GCF_000956105.1 Propithecus coquereli | reverse complement strand
GCATATTATCCTTCTTTAATAGTTATCAATTTGATATTTAAAACATGTTCCTATTGTTTTAACTTACATTGTTATGAGGTAGAACAATTTTTCATAGAGACAATTTGTATGTTGTAGATGTTAGTAAATTGTCTATAACTTCTTATTTTTCTTATTGATTTTTCTCAAATAAATTATTTTTGAATTCATCTTATTTCATTTTTTGTTGCTATAACAGAATACTTGAGACTAGGGAACTTAGGATGAGCAGAAATTTATTTAGCTCATGATTCTGGAGACTGGGAAGTCCAAGAGCATGTTGCTAGCATCAGGCAAGATCCGTCAAGCTGTGCCATGGCATAACAGCAGGCAGAATGGCAAAAGAGCATGTGTGAGAGTGAGAGGCACTGGGAGCCAGACTTGCTTTATAACAACATATCCTCTCAATAACTAACCAATTCCTGTGATAATGACATTAATCCATTCATGAGGGCTCTGTCTTCATAATATAAGCATGTCTTATTAGGTCCCAGCACCCAACATTGTTGCACTGGGAATTAAGTTTCTAATACATGAACTTTGGGGGGCACATTCAGACAACAGCAGAATGCAATAGGACATCTTTGATTTATCTATGTCTTTCTCTCTGCCAAGCACAGTGCTAGTCACATACCAAGCACTAAGATACTTTTAATTGCCTATACTTAAAACTGCATATCAATAGGAATGAAATTTAGGACTCTTCTGAGATAGCTAATTATCAATTATGTCCATTAATTCCACCAGTTAAAGGGGAACTGCCATAATATTGAATTTCAAATTACTCCACATACATTAATTATAAGAAAGTATTGGAAACCAATGAGCAAAAAAATCCCCTTCAATGCATT
>NW_012138548.1:1640-2849 GCF_000956105.1 Propithecus coquereli | reverse complement strand
TTAATTTTGTGCAGTTATTCACATGTTTATAAGAGCCATGGGTTTCTGAAATGAGAAAGGGCTTGCTGTTGAAAGGAAAAGGAAATTCAGGCTCAGGATAATTGTAGACAAAGTGCATAATTTGACTGCTCATGGAAATTACAAGTAAATGTCCCACAATAATGAAAAACGAAGTGGAGTCCTTGTAAATTCAGTATATACATAAAATGGATGCAAAAAAAATCCAAAACATTGTACTGTATTTTATTGGCTTAAGAACTCTATCTATAGGAATATCTTGATAGAAATATTAGCAGTGTATTTAAAAAATACACGTTGAATAAACCACAAAATTATAATAAGGTTTTTCATCTTTCTAGCTCCCTTATTCTAAATCTTATTTAAAGCAAAGTAATAGATTTGAGTATATCACTCAGGATGATAAAACATTCTTTTGATTAATTTTAAGGCCAAAATTTTAAAAATATTTAGATATTTTAAAAAATAGCATATCTTCTTATATTAAGTAACAGAACAGTAAACAAACAAATTAAGGAAATCTAGAGGCTTTACTATTGCTTTTACCTTAGTTAGAACCTCATATCATAGAACCAATAATCACACTTGTGAGCATGTACTAAACTGAAACAACACCGTTTCTCCTCTTTGAGGCTTCTCAATGCCAATGAGTCTTGCTATCAAACTGCAATTCATACCTGCTTGCTAACAATACTTAGTAATTTAAATTCTGTGAAGACAACCAGGTACAATTTGAAAATATGCATCTTTTGAAAGGCTATTATTATGTGACATGCAGCCATATTATATCAAATTACTAAATTTTTTGTATTCCTCTATCAGTTTGTGTAAGTCATCAAGTTGATGGTATGTTCAAATATAAGTGTTAAACTAAAATGACAGATTGTAAGGGTGACAAAATTTTCTACAAGGTAAACACACTAGACAATAGAGATATTTCCAAGCCCCACACCAGAAATATAGTTCTTTAGGCAGCTATGGAAGGCAAGCTTCAACGATTTCTCAGATGCTCAGATGCATATTTTAATATTTTCCTATGTGGTCAGTTTCTATTCCAATCCAAATCCATATCCTCCAATCTTAAAACTAACTGACGAAAGCCTTTCACTTTCAATAGATGAATTTTAACTTCTTTATTATAGCTAAATTATCCAATGTGAAACCCCTGAATTGTAGGTTTAAGAATTTTTC
>NW_012138548.1:0-280 GCF_000956105.1 Propithecus coquereli | reverse complement strand
TATAATTGCTATAAATATGCTTGAGAATAAATATTGATCAATATTAGTGAGTTTACAACACCGTTGTTGACAGCAGATGTGTGAATATATAAAAGATTAGCCAACATTAACTCTGAGTGATCAGCAAGCCCCAGGATTTTTTTCAGAATATTTTCCTACGGCAGTGGACCCAGTTAGTTACTATTAGTAAACTGATAATCAAGTAAGAGAGTTTCTAAGTCATTATTATTGATGGTATTAAAATATCAAATAGATGATTGTACAAAATGTATTTTAGAAG
>NW_012138547.1:14136-14558 GCF_000956105.1 Propithecus coquereli | reverse complement strand
AAAAAAAAGATTTCAGCAGGAAAAAAAAATCATGATGTTTGGTTAGAACTTGCTCTACTTTTGTTTTTTCCATATTGATTTCTGCCTGTGATTCAAAATGTTTGTGTCTGAATGGAGATTTCCAGATCACAGACTTTTGATTGAGTGACAGTGAGTCAGATTCCCACCTGTCTTATCTTTAATATTTTCTTTGCAAGTTAAATAGAAAGATGGAAAGTACTTTGGCTCCAATATAGAATGGTTTGAAAACACCAGCCTAGAAAAAAAAATTGACTGGAAAATAAAAGCATAGGGAAAATCATAGAGTTGGAAGACAACTTAGACAAAGTCTAATCATGTTGGAGAGATGGGGGGTGAGTGGGGGCAGCCCCTCCCCCTCATTTTATAGATGAGGAAAAGGAGGCCTGGAAAGCAGAAGTGAC
>NW_012138547.1:0-2696 GCF_000956105.1 Propithecus coquereli | reverse complement strand
ACTTACAGTGTCCCAAGGACTATGTTGAATGCTTTTCATGCATCGTCTCACTTGATCCTCACGGCAATCTGAAGAAACAGGTACCAAACATGACACTTGTCACCAAGAAAGGACTCAATAAATATTTTTTTAGAGGATCTCAATTTTTCAGAGGAGAAAACTTTGGTTCACAAAATTTACTAATTCATTCTTTCTTTCATTCATTCATTTAATGAATTTTTGCATTTAATTTCCAAATAAAGACTTCAAGCCCCCTGAAGGCTGAGCACACATCTTTCCTGTTCACCAGCATCCCTGGAATAAACGTATAAATAAATTTAGACCAATAGTTTTCAATAAGGGATGATTTTGCCACCCAGGGGACATTGGGCAATGCTCAGAGGCACTTTTGCACGTTACAACTGGCTGGGGCTACTGGCATCTAGTGGGTAGGAGCCAGGGGTGCTGCTCAACGTCTTACAATGCATAGGGCATCTCCCCATAACAGATGCTAATGTGAAAAAATGTCAATGGTGTTGAGGTTGAGAAATCTGATTTAGATAAACAAAAAAATAAGTGAGTAAATTAATGTAGTTGCTCCATGGTCTTCCAGAACGTAATGTGTCCTGCAAGCTCTATCCAGTCATCAGAGGTTGCAAGTGCTCATCTTTTTTGATTCTGATCCTTAGCATCATCCCTTCCGGTCTCTAATTCTTCTTTTTGTGCCCGAGGAGACTTCCCCAGGCAGAGGTGAGATGATTGTGTTCCACTAACTTTGATGACACAACTAAATAGAAAACCAGGTAGAAATCCTGAATCTTTTCTCTGCAGAAGGTCATCTCTTAGTCCTACCTCCATATAAGAGATTTTACTAAAACAATCTCTTCGGATAGATCCAGGTAGTCAAAATGAGAAGAGAAGCCGATCGCTACAGGTTTAATCTCTGATTTGTTCCTGGTACTTTTAAACTTTCTATTTTATTTTTTCTTTTACTCATTTTCTAACCTACTAATTTTATGTTTCTAAGTTATTCACATTTTTGTAAGGTACCCTTAATACTCTCTGGCGTAAGGCAGGGAATAAACAAATAAACTAAATAGCAAAGAGAAGTGCATCATTGAACATTTCTCCAACATTTTCATTTTCTTCATCAGTACGTCTCGGGCAGAGTGGGGATTTGTTTATTTATTTTTTTCCTGTTACAAATCACTAACCTCGTGGAGAAAGCTACAAGCAAATAGAAAGCAACCGATAATCAGCCTTTCGGGAGGTGGAGGTGGGGACAGGGATAGAGATCAGGGTGGAATATATACAAGATATTTGATTCACTTTAAAATTTTGAGCAAAAATATACAACTTTGCTTAATAAACACAAAAAAATATAATCATGTTTCAGGTACACGTCACGTAAGAAAATGAGATAGTGCATGAGGAAAAGAGGCTGGGGGGCAGAAAGATGACAAAGAGGAAAAGAGAAAAGGACACAAAGAGAAGCCCTCAGGGAGAGAGAAAGGCCAACCTCCCCTGCCCACTCAATTCATGTTCTCTCCAACACCTACCTTCTTGTCCTTCTTCCCCAATGCCCCACTCTTTTCTCATTTCTCTGTTAGGCAAAAATTCTGGAGAATGTCTGTCTGTACAATTTTATGGTAAGACTTAAGAAATGTAAAATGAAAGTAATCATTTTTCAACTTCTCAACCTTTTATTGCCTACAGGAAGTGGAAAGGGTTTATTCTTTAATTATTTGCTAAATAGTTTCCCTTCTTCGCATCCTCTCTCGAAAACCACCAACAATCCTCTTTCCCTTTACAGAATGAACTAGAACGAAACAAGCCCTATCTACCCACCACTTAGTTTCTCTAAAATAAAAAAAGGAAACACATACACACAGAAGCCAACTAAGGTGAAGTCAGCAAAATGTGTTCAAGTATAAACCAAAAATTTTTAATTCAATTTTTTTTTGGCAATGTTGTAATTGGTTTTCTGCGATTCTCAATTCTGTGGGTAAAAATGGTTGGCAATTTTCCACGCCCACCTCACCCTACCCCTGTCTTCATGCACATATACTAAATCCCGTAATTAGTTTGTTGGCTGAGCTGACCAACTCTTGAAATAATAGGTACATTTTTTTTAATCATGAATGATGGAGCTTGGAGGTGAGTTATCCCGTGTAAGAATTCCTGGCAAATTAATTGTTGTGCTATTTCACTGTTGAACATTAAATATTTGATCTCCCATAATTTCAACATTAAAGGCCTCTTCTAGTTTGTTGTGTTTGCATCACCAAATCACAATGTCTTTGACTAGCCAAAGACGTATTTAGCTCTTTCAAGATTCAGATAATAAACACCTCTAAAATAAAACGTAAATGTACCCTTGTACTGAGTATACAGTTGGCAAAACGATTTTGTGAAAGGATGTTACAGAAATCAGGTGATTCTTTGAGGGAAAAGAATGGTGCATGTATCTTATAATTATGGTATGGGGAATTTTGAAGTGCTCTGAAAGAATTATTCATTTTCTTGTGAAGGTAAGAATGATTCTTATTGCTCTTGTCCCTAATCCTGCCTGGTAACGTAAGGATGAATAAATAATAACACAGGAAATCGAGTAGAAATTTACAAGCCACAGCTATTATATGATTTGCAGCTGCAGTTACTGTGTGGAAAGCTGTTGCTATATGTGACTCTGTCTCTAAGAGTGTCACTGTGTCTTC
>NW_012138546.1:11050-11720 GCF_000956105.1 Propithecus coquereli | reverse complement strand
ACTACCATGTGCAACTATATGGCAATAAATTGGAAAACCTAGAAGAAATGGATAAATTCCTAGATGCATACAATCTACCAAGATTGAACCAGGAAGAAATCAAAAACCTGAATAAACCAATAACAAATAATAAGATAGAAACAGTAATAAAAAATATCATCAAAGAAAATGTAGGACTGATGGTTTCACTGTGAAATCTACCATGAATTCCTAGAAAAACTAATATCAACACTACTTAAACCATTCCAAAAAATTGAGGAAGAGAGAATAGTCGCAAACTCATTCTATAAGGCCTTTATCACTCTGTTACCAAAACCGGACAAAGAAACAACAACAAAAAAGGGAACTATAAGCCATTAAGTCCGATGAACATAGATGTAAAATTCTCAAGAAAACACTAGCAAATTGAATTCGACAACACATTAAAAAAAGTTATTCATCATGATCAAGAGAGATTCATCCCAGTGATGCAAGGATTGTTCAACATATGTAAATCAATCAGTATAATACATCATATCAACATAACTAAGGACAAAATCCATATAATCATTTCAACAGATGCTGACAAAGCATTTGATAAAATTCAACGTCAATTTATGCGATGCGGTGACTCACGCCTGTAATCCTAGCCCTCTGGGAGGCTGAGGTGACGGATTGTTTGAGCTCAGGA
>NW_012138546.1:0-421 GCF_000956105.1 Propithecus coquereli | reverse complement strand
CAATACATGTATTTAAGAAAATGATAAATATATATGCACTACTTTTTTTGAGTGATTCTAACTATAAGATAATGATTTTTTCATACCAAGTCATTTTTAAGTGATTGAAAAGTAAAAATAACTGTTATAAGTAAGGAATTATATATTATATCTCTTTCCATCATGTCTATCACAATGTGAAAAGAAAAAAACTGTTGAGTTGAAAAGAACATGTAAAGCAAAATGTATTTGTGTCAGCAAACAGTCCTCATGGCTGTGAAATCCTGATTCACTTCCTTTCATTAATTCCCCCATCGAGTAAACTGAAATTTAAATTGCCATCTTCAAAGTTTAATTTATTTTCTTAGTCATGCAGTTAACTACATTTATAGAGGCCTGACTCTTCTAGAAAGAAAAAGTGCTGATAGTAGAACCAATATGA
>NW_012138545.1:2963-4136 GCF_000956105.1 Propithecus coquereli | reverse complement strand
TTACAGTTATTCTTAATGATTTTATCTTTTTTGTTGAAATCACAATATGACTTTTTTCTTTCATTGTGTCTCCTATCTAGATGTAGTTTGCAATATGAAAGCTATTGACTTATTTGGCAATTAGTAAAGAATCCCTATAGACTTAACCCTATGTTTTACTGATTTATTTGTTCACCCTTCTTGAAACCACTACTTTTCTTCTCAGTTTATTTTTCTCTTGCTGGTATACATTATTCAGTGACTCTTTCAGAAATGGGCTATAAGTGATTTTTTAAAAAATTTCTAGTTGTTGGAAGTCAGAAAATCTGCTTATTTTTCCCTCAACCCTGAACAACAGTTTGATTGGGGAGAGAGGTCTAAGTTCAACATTGTTTTTCCACAGCAGTTCGAACATGCTGCCTATATTCTTCTTATGTCCAATCCAATGAAATAGTAATTGTCAAATTCATCCTTCTTTTTGTAGATTATCTAAACTTTTTCTTTTTAGGATTAAATGTTGAATCTTGACTATAATGTGTTACATGTTTGACATATATTCTTCCCACTATTCTGGAAACTCTTTTCGTCAAAAGAGGTATGGTGGTTGTGGTTTTGCTCCCCCAGGGGATATTTGGCAATGTCTGGAGACATTTTTGGTTTCACAACTGACAATCAGCTCTGGGTAGGGAGTGGAGGAGGTTGGTAGATTTGCTTCTGGCATCTAGTGAGCAGAGACCAAGGGTGGTGCTAAACTTCCTACAATGCATAGGGAAGCCCCTCACAACAAAGGATTATCCAGCCCAAAATGCCAACATTGAGAAATCCTGAGACCCTAGTATTTTAGTTCTAGCTTTGGTCTGGCCAGTTAGGGGCAAAGTGGATTTGGCCTCAGCCTCAGGCCCACAGTTTCTGTCTGGGGGATTCAGTCCTGGTTTTGCAACAGTGGTCGTCCAGGCATGTGGCGGTGCCAGGCTCGGTATATGGCTGTGGTTTACCCCACTCTTTCCTACTCGTACCAATGCCTCATAGGTTTTAGTCAATGGAGAGGTGATTTTCTTGTTTTTGAGCATGGCTATGTGTACAGTAATGTTTTAAAATATCTTTTCCATTATTTTTATGAGTTTTGTTTTAGGAGAGGGGTATTTCAGCATGTGACCTTCAAGGTCTTTGTATGAAGGTAGAAAGTCAATGAAA
>NW_012138545.1:0-903 GCF_000956105.1 Propithecus coquereli | reverse complement strand
ATGTTTCTCTTCCACATTTTTTCCCCCGTAGTCTTTCTGCCTAGTGATCACACTTATCTTTCTGATTCTTAACAAGGGGAGCTCAGCAGAGTCCTTCTGTTTACCTTACGATGGTATAGAGGGCTGTCTTTGACAAATTTCTTCTACTGGGTAGACTGTCTGTCTTCCTCTCCAATGTGCGGGTAGTATCTTCCATCTACTTTTCTGTAGCCCAATCTGACCTGGTATTATATGGGGCCCTCACTGTTAACCTGGTTTGTACCTTTGACTGTTGCCTATGACATTCCATTAAACCCAGTGAATGCAATGAAGGAGGCAAAGAACCCAGGAATAAGACAGAGTCCCCTTCACTGAATTCATGGGAAATCCTGGAAAACACTTCCTGTCTCTGCAGAAGTGCTTGGGGACAGTCAGGGACTCCTCTGCTTGAGGGTCTCCCTGGTGTTTCCCTGAGCTGCCCACTCAATGCCTCAGCTGCCACCCTTTAAATTGGTCATATTAACCAGAATTCTAGTTTTCTTTTTTAAAATGCACCCTCTGTACTCATTACTATTTTGGGTAGGTGAGATAGTAGCTATGCCTTTATATAAATCTTTTCTACTCTGTTTTTAAAGTTTTCATGTACATCTGTTGGATGTTATGGTAAGGTTGAGCTCCATTCTTTGCTTCTCTGTTGCCGGTAAACTTTTGGTTATATTTTTACTAATTTTGCTCATTCTTTTATGTATTGGTAAAGAGAGAATCTATGATCCGGGCTTATTCAAGAATTTATTTATTCAGAATTACCTATTTTAATATTAATCATTTTAAATGTTTCCCTCTGTACTATTCTAGAGTAAGTGATTTGCAATATATCCTAAGTTAGCTGCAAATCATTTCACAGTAGACTAATTCCATGCTTTC
>NW_012138544.1:11769-12858 GCF_000956105.1 Propithecus coquereli | reverse complement strand
TCTTAGTTCTCAAATTCTTCCCACAACCACACTCACATTGTCACCATCTCTAATGAAAGCAAAGTTATGGCCACAATGACTAAAGGCTCTAATTGCCTTATGGGAGCATTTCTATGAGATGATGAAAAAAAAATCATGAGTTATAAACTAAAATAAACTGAAAATTTGTCCTTCCTACTAAAAGATACAAAAGTGCACAATTGTTAAACTGTGATACAGGTACAGTTTTTTCCAGCACTCTGGTGATTAAAATTAAAGCAAATAAAAAAATACAAATATCATCTCACAAATTATAAGGAGTGAATTTTAGTCAGTGATTGAAAAATATGCAGAAACCATCAAGCCTCCCTCTCAGAAAAACAGAGTGGACTTCCAACATTCCTGACTGCAATTCTTGTTTGTCATTGGGAACTGACAATAGATACTTAAATCCATGGTAATGATTGACCACCACCAGTGGTTCACAAATGAAATCTTTCCTGGTATTCTGTAAATTCCTGCGCACTTTGTATCTACAATACACATATACACATGCACACATATGCACACCCCTCGCTCTTTCATTCTTGCAGGGACTGCTGCAACCAACATCAGTTCAAAATCCCAAAGTTTAAACAATTACATTTATTGAGCACCTTCAGGTGACAAAACTCTTTAATCATATACATTACATTTAATACTACCAAGAACTTGGGTAGCTACCCTTTTCTTCATCCTACAAATAGGGACACAAAGGCACAGAATGGATAACTTTGCCCACAATAACATACTTGGGATGTGAATTCATGTAAATGACACAGACTGTACTGAAATGGAAAATGGTTTAACTTCATTATATGCCTGTACTTCCAAAGTTGTCTGCTTATGCCCCTATCCCATGTTCCAGAGGACACAACATCTGCCAAGAATCAGACCAGGTTTTCCATTCACCTGTCTGGACTGGATCTGTGAATCTCTAACCCTGTACCACTCCCCAGCCCTAACCCAGATTATCTATATTCCCCATAGTGTCTCTTTGATGGCTTGGTGGCCACTCACCTGCTGAATTAGTGCCTAGCAGAGTTCCTGCCACATAATAGGGGCTTGATA
>NW_012138544.1:0-464 GCF_000956105.1 Propithecus coquereli | reverse complement strand
TTACATTTAAGAAGCTCAACAAACCTGGGTGGAATAAACACAAGAAAATCACACCACATATATCACAATTAAATTGTCAAAGGCTAGTGATAACGATAAATACATAAAAGGATCCAAAGAAAATTGGATACACTACATACAGAGAAACAAATATGTGAATGATCACATACTTCTCAAGTCAGCACTCAATGGAACCATGATGAAAGAAAAACTTGTCAATCTAGAATTTTATACCTAGAAAACATCTCTTTCTAAGAAGAGCAAAATAAACACTTATTCAGAAAAACAAAAGCTGGGAAGATTCAATGTCAGCAGACATGAAGTATAAGATATCTTAAAGAAAGTTCTTTAAACAGAAGGAAAATGAAAATTGAGTCCACAAAAAGGAATGAAGAGCTTGAAATTCTGTAAATATATGAGAAAATATAAGATAAATAATTTCACATTTTCAATTTCTTTAAAAT
>NW_012138543.1:3826-4307 GCF_000956105.1 Propithecus coquereli | reverse complement strand
TCAGGCTGGTTTCGAACTCCTGAGCTCAAACAATCCGCCCACCTCGGCCTCCCAGAGTGCTAGGATTACAGGTGTGAGCCACCGCGCCAGGCCTGTTGCCTAATTTTAATCTTTTTTTTTTTTAACATACAAACAACTTTTAACACTAAATATTTAACTCCTTTTACAAACATATTTTAATCGATGGCTGTGTTCTCTGTTGCTTCTTGTACCCTACACCTTCCTTAATTTCCTCACAGTTCATCTTTGAATAGTGTTTTTAGGGAAGTCGGTAAGTAGTAAATTCTATCATTCTGTGTCTGAAAAAGGTCTGTGGTGCAATTGTTCAGCTGTATATAAAATTCTTGGTTGAGAATTATTTTCTCTCAGTACTTTAAAAATATTACTCTACTGCCACCTGGTATGCAATGTTGTTGATGAGAAGTCTGATCTCAGCCTAACTATGGTTCCTTCAGTGGTCATCTGCTCTTCCTCCTTTTCC
>NW_012138543.1:0-1221 GCF_000956105.1 Propithecus coquereli | reverse complement strand
GGAAAAGGTGCATTCCAGATGTGGGCTCCACTTAGAGAAATAATGGCTTTGGGATTTTGTGCCTTGGTTGTCTGTGATTCTCATCTGCAAGGCACAGAGAGAGGTGTCTAGTGGATCCCTGCCACTAGCACACTTCTGTGAGTGCTCTAAGTGCTACCTTGGTTCACTGGGCACGCTCTAGCTCACTGGGCTGCAGTGCTCTGCAGCTTGGTGCAGCCAGACCAGTGCATGGACTACTGCAGCCTTAACCTTCCAAGAGCTGCGCTGATTGCATCTAGGAGCATGCCGTCGACGGGACTATCTGTCTTTCTAATACTGACTCATATTGAGATGCTGATGAAACCCTTCAAATAAGCAGGAGTCAGGTGTACGGAGCTGCCCCCCTACCTAGCACATGGAAAATGGACAGACCATTCTGTGCGCTTTCTGTAGGAGTGGCAGTGTGATATCATTTGAATGGGTTGCCAGTGCATCCTACGGGGTTTACAATTTTACTATTCTCAATCTTAATATAACCATGGAAATATATTTTAACTTTTTTCTGCTTTCTATGTAAATACCAGAAGGAAAAAGTGCTTATGAAACGTAGGACAAAGATCAGAAGGACCACTGCAGATTTTACTTAATAGTTAAATTAAGAAGCAAAGAGACTCGGACTTAGGAGGGTAAGGGGAGCAAGGGCAACATATGTAACCTAAACATCTGTACCCCCATAATATGCTGAAATAAAAAAAAAAAGAAGCAAAGAGAAAAGAATCATTCCCCTCAAACCTGTTCATTTCACCTGTTAAAAGAAGCCCAAGGGGTAGGCCAAGTCTCAACACAGTTTAGTATTTCCTGCAGGCAGGACTGACCAGAAAACTCAAGCTCAAACAGATTCTCCCAACCAACAGGAAGCTTTGTGACTGTAAGAATGGCAGAAATTCCTGGGAAACCAAGAGTGTTCTTTAAGGGTTTTTATACCATAAACGTTATTTATGACCCCTTTGGGCCACACAAGTTTCTAAAAGCCACAGAAATTGTCTTAGCCTCATAGCATTCTGATGATTTTGCCTTCCTAGCTGAAGAGGTTCTGAATTCCTTCTTCTTTCTTTCATATCCAATAGTGTAATAGTTTTGGCTTAAAAACCCAAAACAAACCACAAAAGTCACACTTTCAACTTCTGGTTATCCAGGGTATAAACACATGTTTGTGGATGTTTCCAGGCCATCCACAGCCTC
>NW_012138542.1:2097-3695 GCF_000956105.1 Propithecus coquereli | reverse complement strand
TGAATAAGTCCTTTATTTCCAGGAGTTCGGTTTGATTTTTCTTTAATATTTCAATTTCTTTCAATTTTTCTTCCAAATCCTGGATTTTTTTTGTGGTTTCCTTGTGATGGTTATCCATTTTTCCTTGCACATCATTGAGCTTACTTACAATCCATGTTTGGAAGTCTTCTGTCATTTTAGTATTCTGGACCTGGTTAGTGTTCATTGCTAGAGAGCTGGTGTTCCTCTTTGGGGGTGTGCTTTCCATTTGATTTTTCATACTTCCAGAAATCTTTCGCTGAGTCCTTCCCATCTGGATCCGCTGTTACTTTTGTTTTGTTCTGCTGCTAGAGGGGGCCGCTAGTATGTTGTCCAAGGTTCTCTTGACGGGAAGGGTTACTTGGGGACCTTGTTTTGGTGTCTTGCTGGGGGTTTTGATTCCCTAGTCACGGATTTCTCTGTTGGTAGCTGACCGGAGGTGGAAATGCAATCCTATCGGATGACCTGAACTGGTCTGGCGAGGAAGTCACTGGGCTGTCAGCTATTGGTCAGTGCCAAAGCCCCAGGGACTGGCGCTTGTAGCAGAGGGGAAGTGGCTCTTTATGTCTCTCTGCTGCAAGCTCAGAGGCCGCGCAAAAGACGCTGGCCAGGGGGAGCGGGTTCCTCTCCAAATTGCCCAAGGCCCCAGTGCCTTCGGCTTCCATAGGCGTCTGCCCCTCACAACTGAGGAGGCACTCAGAATTCACCGCTTAAGGAAACAGGCCTGGTTAATTGCCTTTAGGTCCTGGAAGTGCAGAGCTCGTTGCGAGGGCTCCCAGGCTGGGGGAAGGGAGCCGTTCCGCACCATACTGCGACCTGCTGTGGGCCCTGAGCTGGCGCTCGCCAGCCCCCAGAGCGCTGGCTCCAGAGGGAGGTGCTTACGGCCTGGGAGGTACCCGATCAGGGAGTCAGTCGAGTCACCAGGGTGCTCCGCCGTCTCCTTTATGTCTCCCTCCCCCAATCTCACACCGGTCCAGCAATAGCTCTCACTTCTACTGGCCCACCCTGAGCAGTCCCAATCGCCAGCGGCAGTTTCCAGGTTAGAGTCCTCTACTCAGTAATCACCTCCCCGTTCAGGACCTGCTGGGTGCCAGAGACCAGCTTCCTGAGTCCTAACTGCCTCCGGAGGTAGCCCAGACCAGCTCCTCCCCTGTCCAGTGCAGTCCTGACATGGGTCGGGGAGTTCAAGATGCTTACCGCTTGTGTCCCCTCTCCCGTGAGCCCCACGTTTCCTGACACAATTCTACATCCACTTCGCACAAGCCCCTGACTCTCGGTGGGC
Source organism: Propithecus coquereli (assembly GCF_000956105.1). Lineage (NCBI taxonomy): Eukaryota > Metazoa > Chordata > Mammalia > Primates > Indriidae > Propithecus > Propithecus coquereli. Next base: position 2,395 of record NW_012138542.1, on the reverse strand, counting down.
TTGTAAGTCAGTGGGGAAGCTAGACTGTCTCGTGAGGGACTTGTCCCAGTGCACTTACTGGCCAGGCTGTCACCGCGGTCTCACGCTCCACTCTCTATTGTCTGTCCGCACTTTCCAGGTTTTGCATTCCAGTCTCCCGTTCACCTATTCTTTTTTCTGATTTGTGTGTCCCCCGCTTAATCTCCACCGATTCACCTCGCTGCTTTTGCGGGAGAGCGATCTGATCATATGTGGCAGACCGAGATCTACATCTCTTTCTCTGGAAGCAGGGATCCAGGAGGCTACCTTAACTTCGCCA
>NW_012138542.1:0-342 GCF_000956105.1 Propithecus coquereli | reverse complement strand
AACCAATATATGCATTATGGGAATTTTAGAAGGAGCAGAGAAAGGAGAAAGGTGGCAGAAAGCTTATTTAAAGGAATAATGACAGAAAACTTCAATCTGGATAGAGATATAAATATCCAGATTTATGAATCCCAAAGAACCCCAAATACGATAAACATAAAGAGATCTCCACTAAAGTATATAATAATCAAATTCTCAACAGTCAAAGACAGAAAATTTTAAAATTAGCAAGACAAAAGTTATTCGCCACATACAAGGGAATTGTTATAAAATTATCAGTGGATTCCTCAGCACAAACCTTGCAGGCCTGGAAAGAGTGGCATGATATATTCAGAATCCTGA
>NW_012138541.1:11673-14800 GCF_000956105.1 Propithecus coquereli | reverse complement strand
CAAAGGAGCTTCATAATAAAGATTTATTTTTGTATTTATCAGAAAGCAAATAAGGGTATTTTTCCTTACCCTTTTCACCTATGTCAGTTATATTCATTGGAACAAAGGGCAAACCATTAGAAGAGATTACTTACGTTCATTTTAATAAAGTAGAATAAAGACATAAAACCCATTATGTTTCACTGGCAGCATAATCTCATCCTGAAAGGTTACTCAAAACTCAATGACAATTCCAAGGACATTCTGCTACAAAGGCATGGAAATTTCATCCCTGCAGAATTGCTAATATTATTCTGTGCATTTCTATACCTGTGTTTATGCATCTGCATTATAACCACACTGACCTCCCACGTTGAGTTGGAAGAGAAAAACATAATGAACAAAGCTTTCCATGTTCTATAGCTCTGATGCAAGATGGACTATATTGAGATGCCAATGTTAAACCAGCAACTTGAAAGATAAAATGAATAAATAAATTTATAAGACAAAATATATACCTTCTCCTCTGACTCATGATTACAGAGATGGTAATAAAAAAGGAGGAAGAAGGACAAAGCCTCTTTCCTACCCTCATAGCATTGGTGAAGTCAGGCAGCGAGGAGTTGGGGGAGTGGGAGAGATGGGAGGGCACAAGAGACGCTTCCATTTTATGAGTTATTAATCTCTTCAAGGAGTAAATATATACACCTATAAGCTTGAAGTGACCTCATATATTTTTAACCTAGACTCCACAGACGTGTGTAGAAATCCTATAATCTGAAATGTTCGGAGTCAACATGGTAAAAATCAAAGGAAAATGTCAGAGTCCTGAAGGTGAGGTGAAGTAAATTTAAAGAAGTCTTACTCAGAATGCTCACTGAGATGTCCTAATCCATCCACAGTAGTCATGCAAGCAGAGGCTGTTTACTTCTGGGTCTGGTACTTAAAACTGGCAATTGGACAACATAGGTGAGGAAGTTTTTCATTTTGTCTCACCCTCTTTTTCTCCATCTGAATAAACAATTTTTTCTGACTATAATAATTTCTATATATTTTATCAGTATCTATATTTACTATTTCTGCATTTAGTACTGTGGCTACTCTCTCCTAACTCCCTAAATCATTCAAAATATTTTAATAAGTAGCAATTCTGAAAATGCTTTTACCATGGGATTTATTGCACATGAAGAACATTTTTAAAAATACTTTCCCTCCTTTGCCTAATAAACTAGTTACACAATGATTCTAAATCCAATAACCTATCCAAAACAAGCCTATGTTTTTCATTGACAGTTCTGCCAATTCAACTTAATTCAAGAAATATATCTTGATATACTGTGAGCCACACACTTGGTGAATAAAACTGTGTAAGATATGTTCCCACCTTGAAGATGGTCAACACTCTTCTATGGTAATTGAATAAAAAAGAAAATTTAGCATGATAGAAATAAGTTGGACACAAAACTTCCAAATTAACATCTTTAGAGGCAAAGAAAATTACAACAAGTCTTAAGGAAATAAATCAATCAATGTATATAACAAAATTAATAACTAACACCCTCTGTTTCACTTCTGGTTAGATTTTAAACACTGGATAAATAGAAATAAAGTGTTATATTATCTTTGTATACCCCCACAGAATTGGGTACAGTGCTGGTCACATGGTATTTGACAGGTAGTTCTAAATTGAGAATTGTCAGGGAACTTTGTAGTTTAAAGCCGAAGGAAAGAGGAGTATCTGAAAGCATTTTCTGCCAGCAAATAAAAGCATTCCCTTAATCTTACAGAAGGAAATGGTGAACATGGCAGGCAGGAGGAAAGGATGGCCAAATAGGTAGGCATGTGGCCAATGGAAAAATTTCAGGATGTTGAAAATGTCTGAGTAGATAAAATTTGTTGGCTTCCATTTTTAAAAGGGTAATTTAAGCTTGTCATAAAATCTGTTTATATGACTATACATCTCCTTTTTCACTGTTTACATTATTAGTTACTCTACCTCAACTTTGCATTTGCTCAAATAAATGTGAAACTAGTACATGGATAAGAGAAAAAGCTATTAGACATCAAACAGGAAAAATATGGCCTATCTCCTGAAAGATAATGAAAACCAAATAGATCTTCCTCCTTTCAAGAGAAAATGTTTCTTCTCCTATCCAACCCTGATTTAGACTTGACTAAATTCTTCTTGGAATGAATATTTCAGACCCAAACTCACCATTAGCAAGATTTTCAGTTTGCAATATATGCTGCAAATGAATCACCAAGAGGATAATAGCAACTTCCCACTGCTGAGACAAAGTTCTAATACATATTACCTGAAAGCTGCAGCAAAAAATCTCCTTTCACTAAAGTACAAAGTGGCAGTAGAGTAATAAAAGGCAAAGCTACCCACATCCCTCTGAACTTTTCTCCCAGGACCAACCCAGAAGGACTTTGTGGTCTTGATGCTAATTCTTATAGCTTCTCATAAATGCTGCATTTATAAATATCTAACGCTTTAAAAAACTACTCAAGATATATAAAGGTCATCATGAAAATGCTCAGCCCTCCTTTTCATAGCTCTCATCATTACCAATCCTCACTTGTTTGGCAGATTTAAGTTCAGAGTTGCATTTCCCCTAAAGGCTGTCTCTAACTACTGAAGGTGATATTATAAGCAGAGGCACTGCTTCCTATAAAATGGACTTATTCTCTAGATCACAGATCAGCTAAATGTGGCCCACCATATGCTTTTTTTTTTTGTAAATAAAACTGTATTGGAACACAGGGGTGCGTTCTCCATGGCTGCTTTCATATTACAATGGCAGAGTTGAGTAATTGAGACAGAGACTGTATGGGCCTAAAAGCTGGAAATATTTACTATCTGCTCCTTTATAGAAAAAGTTTGCCGATCCTGCTCTAGATAATAAAAGTGCCATATCTCTGCAGTGCTTATTCTGTGCAAGCTACGTTATAAAAAGACTGGTATAACTTCATGAAATAAGACATACAAATGGCCAATAAGTACATGAAAAGATGCACATCATTATCCATTGGGGAAATGTTAAGCTAGAACCACAATGATACTGCTGCACACAAATTAGAATGGCTGAAATTAAGAAGACTGATCATAAGAAGTGTTGGCAAGGATGTGGAAGAGCTAGAACTT
>NW_012138541.1:0-968 GCF_000956105.1 Propithecus coquereli | reverse complement strand
AGTAAGGTTTTTAACCTTTCATTTTATTATGAAATATTTTAGGAATTGGATGGTATTCTAAGGAAAATAGAAATAATTAAGCACAATAATTAAAATATGCATGAAGAGTACTTAGTTAGCAGAGCATCAAATGTACTTATCCCCTCCTAAAGAGGACATGATAGCTTTTTTTAAGGATAGCTTAAGTACGTAAGTATAATGCAAGTAAAGGAAGAAGTAGATGAAGGAAACAGAATGGAAAGGCTCAGAGTGCAACAAACCTCTTACTCTTTGATTTAGCTTAGAGTCAACCCTAAGTAACAGTATTCCTGAAGATGCATCAATATTAGTAAGGGACAAGTATAACAAAATAAAAGGAATAAGGTTCTCCACATAAGACTTTGTTTTTACTGCCACTTGTGAAAATCACGATTATTTTCAGTATTTAAAAAAATCAGATAGGTTGCCATAGCTTATGCAAAAAAAAAAAAAAAACTGCATGAAAAATGCATTGCACGCCTATAGTGTGGTGGCACGAGTGGTTTTCCTTTTCTCTTTCTTGCTTATCTGTATCTTCCAAAAATTGAAAAAATGGATATTCAATTACTCAAGATGGGCTAGGTTATGCAGCCCTGACAAATAACCCCCCAAACCTCTGTAGTTTAGCACAACAAAAGGTTATTTTTACATGTCTACCTATGCTACATGTCCAACCTGGGTCAGCAGGAGTGTTTCTTCTCATTGGTCATTCAGAAACTTGGCTAATAGAGGCATCATCTGACCAAGTACTTCCACAACTATAGCAGCAGTAGAAAGAAAAGGCAAATCTCAAATTTTCTCTTAAAGTATGGAATACTTTGGAATAACACATATTCCACTCACATTTCATAAGCCCAAACGAGTCACATTGTCACATTTACTGTCAAAGGAAATGGGGAAGTACAATCCTACCATATACCCAGAGAGCAGAGAGCCAGGAATATTTTCTA
>NW_012138540.1:13328-13656 GCF_000956105.1 Propithecus coquereli | reverse complement strand
CTTTCTAATTTTAGTAGAGGTGGGATCTCGCTCTTGCTCAGGCTGGTCTCGAACTCTCAGAGCTCAAACAATCCGCCCACCTCGGCCTCCCAGAGAGCTAGGCTTACAGGCGTGAGCCACTGCGCCCAGCCTCATTGCATTACTTTTTTGCTTTTTTATTTCTCTAAAAATGTTTCTGTATGGTACCAATACTTCCAAAGTTTACTTTTGTTTCAATGTCCATGTCATAGACGGGTCCATGTTGTAAAAGAAGTCAAAGGCAGACTTGAATGATCAGAATCCTTTTCCAGATTGTCTAATGTCAATCTGTTCTCTGGCACTGCTTCCT
>NW_012138540.1:0-2133 GCF_000956105.1 Propithecus coquereli | reverse complement strand
AAGAATGACAGAGAAGTGAAATAGTCTTATTGCTAATATAGGGAAAGTGTTAGTGGTTTGGATAGATGATCCAACCAGACACAACATTCCTTTAAGCAAAAGCCCAATCCAGAGCAAGATCCTAACTCTCTTCAATTCTGGGAAGGCTGAAAGAAGTGAGAAGCTACAGAAGAAAACTTGGAAGCTGTCAGAGGTTGGTTTACGGGGTTTAGGAAAAGAAGCCATCTCCATAACATAAAAGTGCAAAGTAAAGCAGCAAGTGCTGATGGAGAAGCTGCAGCGAGTGATCCGGAAGATCTAGCTAAGATCATTGATGAAAGTGGCTGCACCAAACAACAGATTTTCTTTGTAGAGAAAACAGCCTTCTTTTGGAAGAAGATGCTGTTTAGGACTTCCATAGTTAGGAGAAGTCAATGCCTGGTTTAGAAGCTTCAAAGAACAGGCTGATTCTCTTATTAGGGGCTAATGCAGGTGGTGACCCGAAGTTGAAGCCAATGCTCATTTACCATTACAAAAGTCTTAGGACCCTTAGGAATTATGCTAAATCTACTCTGCCTGTTCCTTATAAATGGAAAAACAAAGTCTAGGTTAGATGATAGCACATCTGTTTACAGCATGGCTTACTGAATATTTCAAGTCCATTTTTGAGAACTACTTCTCAGGAAAAAAGATTCCTTTCAAAATATTACTGTTCATTGACAATGCAGCTAGTCATCCAAGAGCTCTGGTGTAGATGTAAAAGGAGGTTAATGTTGTTTTCATGCCTGCTAATACAATGTCCATTCTGTAGCATGTGGATCAAGGAGTAATTTTGACTTTCAAGTCTTTTTATTTAAGAAATACATTTTGTAAGGCTATACCTGCCATAAATAGTAATTCCTCTAAGGGATCTGGGCAAAGTACATTGAAAACCTTCACCATTCCAGGTCACCATAGGATTCACCATTCTAGATTAAGAACATTTGTGATTCGTGGAAGGAGGTCAAAATACCAACATTAACAGGAGTTTGGAAAAAGTTGATTCCAACTTCTTGTATGACTTTGCAGGGTTCAAGACTTCAGTGGAGGAAGTCACTGCAGATGTGGTGGAAATAGCAAGAGAATCAGAAATATAAGTAGAGCCTGAAGATGTGACTGCATTGCTGCAATCTCATGATAAAACTTAAACAGATGAGGAGTTACTTCTTATGGATGAGCAAAGAAAGTAGTTTCTTGAGATGGAATCTATTCCTGGTGAAGATACTTGAACATTGTTAAAATGATAATAAAGGATTTAGAATATTACATACACTTAGTTGATAAAGTAGCAGCAGGGTTTGAGAGGATTAACTCCAATTTTGAAAAAAGTTCTACTATGGGTAAAATGCTATAAAATAGCATCACACGTTATGGAGAAATCTTTCATGAAAGGGAGAGTAAATTGATGCGACAAACTTCACTGTTGCCTTATTTTCAGAATTTGCCACAGCTACCCCATCCTACAGACCCACCATCCTGATCAATCAGCAGCCATCAACATCGAGGCAAGACCCTCCACCAGCAAAAAGACTGTGAGTCAGTAAAGGCTCAGATGATCGTTAGTATTTTTTAGTGATAAAGTATTTTTTAATTGAGATATGTGCATTGTTGTTTTTAGCCATAATGCAATTACGTACTTAATAGACTACGGAATAGTGTAAAGATAACTTTGACATGCACTGAGCATTCAAAAAATTCATATGACTTTTATTGCGATATTCTCTTTACTGTGTGGTCTGGAATGGAGTCCACAGTATCTCCCAGGTATGCCTGTACTTCTGACATGGGCCACCTTCCTCAGCCCAAAGAGAAGTTGTCTATATACATAATTTGGAACAAACTTTCATTCACTCTTTAATTTCTGATATACAATTCACAACTTCAGGTGTGAAAGGAAAAGATAAAGACATACATTAAACTTTGTGGTCTGTTTCATAGCATTGCTTAAGAAATAGAGTGTTGTATCTCCTATATTACTCCTGGAGGATTTCAATACAGATATTTATTGATTTTTTTCATTTCTATTACAAGCGAACACTTTACGTGCTAAGTATATATTTTACTATATATTTTGCAAACTTCAGCTGTAGCATCAGGGATCCTTTGTAGTTGTTT
>NW_012138539.1:12294-19922 GCF_000956105.1 Propithecus coquereli | reverse complement strand
TGGCCCTCCTGGACCTCCCTATCAAGGCCTGCTCTGAAAAAAAAAATACTACTACAATTACTACTACTAATAAAAACAATAACCATGGCTACCTTTCATTAAGCATCTACTGTAGGCTGACCACCTGATACACATTATATTAATATCAATTTATTTTACAGATAAGAAAACAGATTGAGCAATGTCATGCCATGATTTAACATTACATCTATCTGACTCTAAAGCTCATCATTTTGCAGGGCAAGTATACATTTCAGTAAAGGTGTTAGCAATTAATTCTTTCTAGTAATAGTGAGAAGAGCAATATTCCCTATTAAAGGAATTAATACCCTTTATTAAAGGACCTGAAAGAGGTCTCTGTAAGAGAAATGTCAATTTTCATCAATAGATCAATTACCTTCATTGAGAAGAGTACAAATTTAGAGAAACATAGAGTACCTTCCCATCACATTTTCCTTCTTGGCACTTAACAAAATGATATTTTAATAATTATTTGCCTAATTATTTGTTTAATATTGTCTTCTCTTTTAATCTGTAAGCCCTACGAGCCACAAATTATGTCTGTTTTGTTTCTATGTATAGCATATAGCATATATGGCATGGAATTTGGCACATACTAGGTATTTAATAAATATTTGTTTAAAAGAATGAATTATGAACCATAAACTGAAAGATGAGAATGTATAATTGGTTCATTAGGTCTCCTTGATACACTAATACTTACCTTACAGTCTAGCTTTTAGAAAATTTTTATTTAAAAACAAATCCAATTTTATTCACCCTCATGTAGTAAAGAGAAATGAAAATGCAATGAGGGGGAAAAAAGCACACTGAAAGATCCTGTTCATCATTACCTGGGACAGCTCATGTTCCTAGTCACTAAAAACCCAGCAAAAGTCCAACCTCATCCACCAGGCTTCCTCTCTGTAGCCACTCCAGCTCCATGTGATCCTTCCTGTCTGTAACGTCCTTCAGCCATCACTGCCTTTACCACTCATTTTTAGATTGATTCAAAATATCTGCATGCTTTATTTATGTCTTATCTATCCAATAATACTCTAGGTTCCTCCACGTCGGGTCTTCTCATCTCTTATACTTGTACCTCTTTCATTGTCCCTTGAATAATCCTACACCACAGTAGGCATTCGAATTTTTTTAAATCAAATACAAATGATAGAAGGAACATGGTGCTAACTAGGCCAAGAGATCAATCTGTTTGAGGCAGCGAGCAACATTCTGTTCAAAGACTAAAGCAAGGGCTTGTAAACAGAGCTCCAATTTGCCTACAGGTTTTTCTAAGACCCTGGCTTGGGGAAGGTGCAAATATGTGCACTCTCAACACACATCCACCATCTCCTTTACTAGAACTAGAGCAGCTCTGTCTGCTTCACCCCGTTTTATTTATTTAGGCTGTCTCACCCCACTTGCCTCACTTGGTCCGTGGCCCTGTCCCAGGCCTCAACTAAGTCAATCAATTCTATATGTTTTGTTTTCACATATTATTCATTTGAAAAGAGCAATATGTTGTTATTATAAGTGGTATGTGAGTGTGTTTAAGGGGACTGAAGACCACTGGCCTACAAAATTCGCCATGCTCCAGATGCATGTCTTAGAATTGTATCCTGATGGCCTCAAGGTGTTCTGCAAGGTGTATGTCAGTGGTTCTCTAAGTGTGGACCCCAGAACATCAGCACCAGCAGCACCTAGGAACCAGAAAGCCTTTATGAAGATATATATTTATAACCAATTATTTCGTTGGTAACAAAGTAAAACTAATATACTAGAAAGAATAAGCTAATATTTTTAAGAGATTTATCTTAAATTAAAAGCTTCATAATGTGAAAGATTAAGAAGATTTCTCTGAAATTCAAAAATAGAAATGTAAATTCTTAGGCCCCAACCTTATCGAATCATAAACTAGGAATTAGGCCCAGCAATTTGTGTTTAGCAAGCCCCCTAAACTTGTTTACAACGCACACTCAAGTGTGAGAACCACTGGGGTAGATAGGCCCAAAATATGTCACAAAATGGATTTATTATTGATTTACATACTATAATGACATTTTTCCTGCTATTTTTCTGTATTTTCCAAGTTTTCTACGAAGAGTATATAATTCTTTATTAAAAAGTTACTTTTTGAAATAATAGTAATGCTTTACATAATGATAAGAAAATCCACAGAATTCATTATCTCAAGAGGCTTTACCAATTGAAAATATGAATAGGTTTTTACTAAGAATTGGTTGAATTAGTACTGATAGTGATCTAATATGTATCAACTATACATATAAACTATTTTTATATATTAGAAATTTATATCACTATACCTACTATGCACAAGGTACTATTAGGTTCTGTGTGAGCTGCAAAGTATTAAAAATGACCTCTTCTCCCAAAAACTTCCAAAGCAAAATTGGAAGATAAAACATATATATTTCCCTAAACACATACAAAATATGGAGGTAGATGCAAAATATTCTGCCAGAACATCAGCTCCATGAGGGCAGGGACTTTGGTTCTTGTATCATCAGCACCTAAAACAGGGTAGGGCATATAGTAAGCTTTCAATAAATGTTTATTGAATAAAAGGATATATGTATGTCTGTATGCATGTGTGGGGTGAAGGGAAAACTTCCCCTTTGCCCTCTAAAGGTTCTCTGAAAATCAACTGACAAAAGATAAGGTAGATTGAGGCATACAAATTTATTCGATCATAGTTTTATGTGACATGAGAGCCTTCAAAATGAAGACCCAAAGATACAGGGCAACTGTCATTTTATGCTTACGTTCAACAAAGTATGGACAGCTACATAGAAATATGATTGGACAAAAAGGGTATGATCTAATGTTAATCAGATGATTAGGGAAACCCAGCACATAGGTCAATTAATTTCTTTACAACTGGTTTTCACAAGGAAAGGAGGTGGGGTGAGGGGAGGGATGGGGGAGTTAAAAATAATATTTTTTGGTTTTATAGCTGGCTTTGGGGAAAAGGGGTTCTGGTTTCTGTTACCTGCCTTGGGGAAAAGGGGTTCTAGTTTCTATGGCTAGCCTCTAGGGAGAATGAGAGGTTAGAGACAGGACAGGGGCAGGTCAGAGAGAGTTGCTTCTAGGGTCTTCATTTTGGAGTATCATTTTCTAAGCCCTTATATATGCATGTATGGATATGTAATACAGTTAGTAAGTACTTGAGTATTTAAATAAGTATACACATCTAACTTGAGTCAAGTTAAAATCATGACGGAAATGAGATTTTTAAAAGTGATATGGTAGCTCTATATGAAGCTAATGAGGTATGTAGCTCAACAGACAGATGTATAAACATTTTTCTGGAAGCATACAGTGGAAACTTATCAGTGATTACTTTGGAGGAAGAAAGACTAGCAAATGAGTGGTGAATGGAAGAACATCTACTTTTTATAACTTTCTGTATAGTGTTAATATTTAATTATGCATGTAACTTTTATTTTAAAATGCTAATTTTAAAAGAGGGCATAGAAAATCTTAGTCCTACCTGATTCTTTCAAGTAATGCTTAATAATTGAAGAAACTCCTTGAGGTGCCACAAAGTTACAGTCTCCTTCTTTCATCACCATTCCTTCAATAGGAGAGGTGAGAGGTTTCAAAATGCCGTGAGCAAACAGTTCATCATAAAAGCTTAAATAAAACAAATCAATATATATACAATGTAAGTATATATCATGATTGGCTCTAAAATACTATATTCTCTTCCAAAAATTCTCAGAGATTATAATTCTAAATTGTAACTAGAAATCTTCATATGTTCAACTCAATGTATATTTTGTGTTAAATAAAACTTATAATTCGGGTGAAGAACAGAAATGTTTTGAGAATCCACAGATCTTTTGCTGACATTAGCCAAAGGCCTATTTCTCCATAAGTACATTTCAAAATTAAGATTAATGAAAACAAACAGAAATGTATTTAGCACATAAATTTTAAATTTGGTTAAGCAGACTGACTCTCATCGCAGCTATTTTTTTGCCCTCTTCTTCAACACCAACTTAGTAATTGATATATATTCAGCCTTTACTATGTTCCATATATTATCTCGTCTAATCTTCTCAACAACCCTGTGAGGTAGGTGTTATAGTTTCCTACTTTACTCAGGTTAACCTTTTACTGCTAACATCATCAACAAGAATCATATCACAGTAATTTCACGATGCTACAGGAGGCAAAGTTTAACCACGTTAAATATTGATGATTTGTATCTTTTTACAGCATACAGCTACTGAGATTGATTCCATTCCTTGCAACTAACTCACCTTTGGTGTTTTTTGGCATAATGAGGAGTGCAGGTGATGTACTGAGCACCCAAGTCAGCTGTACACTGTGAATTGTGAGGACTGCTGGCTGTAGTCATTCTTCCCCCTTGAATTAATCCACAGGGAAATGTTTTAGAGTATTAGAATGAGCCTTTGCAATTCACGCAATTTACCCCAGCTTACCTCAAATGGGTTACTTTTAAAATATATTTTTTGTCATTTAACATTTTCATAAGTAGTTAACAGAGACAATTTGGTCACTGATTGTGAGATTTAAAAAAAAAAAAAGGAGTCATGAACTCACTTTTAAGTGTAGGGACTAACCAGGAAAGAATTGTCTTAGCTAGAAAAAAGAGAGATAACCAAAACAAAAGTGGTTAGTACCTGGTACAGATTCATGAGTGATGGCTGGCATTGATTTCACAAGGTATGGAAACAAAAAATGTTGAACAGTGTTTGCTGAATGAATGAGTGAAGGACAGTAAGTACAGATATTTCTTCTAAAGGCATAGAAAGAGATTACTATGGAATGAAAGGTGAGAGAAGATAATTCTTAATTTTTTTTTTTCAGTCAGGGAAGACATAAATAGGAAGATGTAGGAGAGTAATATCAGTGGGGAGACCCCAGGTGAGAGAAAGATGGTCAGGAATCCAGTTACCTATATTTATAAGGTACAAGAAATAATGAACATAGAAATAATAGGAATGGAGATGATGACAAACATGTAAGGTACATTACAAAAATAGAGCCAATGATTCTTAGAACTGGTCTGATATGATGACTGGGTGAGTTTGGAGCCATACCTGGCTCCAAAATCCAACTGTGAGTTATTGGGAGAATGGTAATGCTATTATGAGAATTACAGCAAACTAGAGTATGAACACATTTAGCTAGACATGGATGTAGTTAATGAGGAGAGATAAATTGATTCATTCAATTCAAGACATAATGAGTTTAAATACATATCAAGTAAGATGTCCAAAAGGTAATTTGAAAATAAAGCTATGTAATTTGTGAGAGACTGAAACCATGAAAATCACCAAGAGCCGATCTGGAGTAGAGAGAATATAAGGACAAGAAGAAACCTTGGGAAACTACAGATTACTATTAAGGAGGGATTACTGATGGAGGGCAAAAAGGCTATACTATCACACAAGTCAAAATGGAAATATCAAGAAGGAAGTGCTTCAACACTGCTGGCATGAGGTTCAAGAAATACGATATATGCAGGAGTAGTAACTGTATCTTAGCTATTTTATATCTCCCGTGGAGATACAGCTATTTCTAAAACCTCTCACTGGTACTTATACAGGAAAAATGAAATGCTGAGACACAACTTTAAGCAAATGAAAACCAGTCATACGGTTAGACACCGTGCCAAATAGTTTTTTTGGACTGCATTAGTTCATTTTTAAGTGTTGCTTCTGATCCATGAATATGTATCTGAAGGTTTGTGTGCATCTGCCTTGATCATAACATTTTAAAAGTGTCATAGCCTAAAATAAAGAAATTACTCTAAAACTTAGAGATGTCTTTACTGTTGTATTCTATCACTATCTCAACTGGCTTGCTTTGAATAATACCATCATCAATCTACTTTTCTGTTGCTCAAATGACCAGTTACATAGCACAACCAAACTGTTGTAGTTTCAAGGAATCAGGAATATTTACATTTTTATTGAGCAAACAGAATACTATTCATGGCTTTGACCTTGGGTTACTGATGATCTGAAAAGTGATTCATGGTGAACAACAAAATTATTTCATTAGCTTATAGATTTCTATAAGATGTGAGTCTATGCTTTAGTTCGACTTGCTATCTTTTGTCATTTTCTATTAACTCACATGCCGTATGTGATATAAATATATTAAACATGTTTCAAGATGTCTTAGAGGTTTTGGCTGGATCTAGGCTTAAATTTGGACAAGTTTAAATAACCTACTAATGATAATAAATGTAAATATAAAATGTCATAAAGTATTTTTGAAATGTATTAAAACTTAAATGTCAGAAATGGCATGCTAGCATATTTTGGAATATGATTTACATTACATTTTTTAAAATATTATTTTAAAATCTTTAAATAAATATAAGCTAAAGAACTGGTGGAAATATTTGCTCGTACAAAAAATTTCCCAAGGTCAGACAAATGTAGACAAATATCAAAAATTTTATGAAATATGTATATAGTAAGCCCATCACAGTCAATAAATAATGAGACCTGGACAGTAGTGAACAAAATATTGGATTTGTAACCAGATCATTTGGATTTTAGTCCTAAAATATACCCAGAGGGCAGCAGAGTTGTAAGATATGTGGAAAACTACACTGAATAACTATTGTATTGAGAAACAGAACATTGACCAAAGTCTCAATTCTACAAGTATTCCCAGCAAGTTTGCTTCTGTGCTTACGTTTATGAAATAATCAGTCTACTTCTCTTTCAGATAAGTATAATCTATAATTCATACAGGAGGTAAAAATAAAGATTCATTAATTTAAATGTGCAGATTTGTAAGTATTAACTATCCTACCAAAGTCACATATGACACATTTAAATGCAAACTTGTAATGTGTAGATATTTTCTAAGTCGTTCCTTATTTATTTATCTATTCTTTTATTTATTTCCTTATTTATTGACACTCCCTAGTAAGCAAAGTAAATCATGCAAGTACCATGCACAATAATTACTGTTTTGGTTTGAAGAGTTTGTTCTAAAGGGTATCAGATAGCAGAAGTTTGTATATATATGAAATTTTAAACCAGGATAAGTTAAATTCCATAAATTTGAAGTTATCTAAAATAGCCTACTTATAATCATTAGAATATATGGCAAATTGATTTTGACACTGAGCTCAGCAGGGTACACACACTGGTTGATGACCCTTTTTAAAACAGCAAATGGAAAAAGCTAGGTTTATAGCCTGGACACCAGTTCTGTTTAAGGCAATCTGAAGCTTTTTCTGGAGTCTCTCCTCTTTTTGCATGGCTCCAATGCATAGTGGATACCCCAGAGGCCATCACCGTGCTTTTTGCCCTTGACCTCCGACATTAGATTCATACAGAAGCAGACAGTTGGCACAGCTGTAAGTAAGTCAGATCCCATCTCCTTTAAATTGAAACTTGTAATGAAGTAGTGTAACTGCCAAAAGTTGCTGAAGATGAACTATGCTGGTGGCTACACCCCAAAGAAAATGTGTACTATACATGTCCCCAGGAGTTGTCCTGGTGCCTGCCCTTCTGGAAGATGTTTAATATATCCCAGTGGTTTTCCAAAAAACTGCACCCCACATTTATGTTTTTCATTTTGTTGGTTTGGCTTCTTTCCTACATCTA
>NW_012138539.1:0-993 GCF_000956105.1 Propithecus coquereli | reverse complement strand
AATGAAACATACTACCATTATTTATTTATTAAAGAATATTGAACATGTCTACTAAATATTAGTATTGATTAGAAAACTCCCAGAAACCAAATATTAAGTTCTTTTTAGTCATTTAGTAGTTTTTGTTTTCAAGTTAAAGGAACAGAATTATACTATTTTTATGTAACACCAAGATATTATAATCGAACTGCTTGCATTTTTCATCACACTGCACCACCTCAGAGTTCTCATCTGTAAGGTAATAATATATATTGAGTAAAACTAAATCTGGCTTCCATCCTTAATTAAGAAAGTGCTGTTATATGCAGCAAGATATATAACAAATGCCTTGCATTTCCCAATGCCCAGTGAAGACATAAATTCCTCACTGCCTGAATATTAATACTGGCACACAGGCACATAAGGACCAGAATCTTCATCACCAGCCCATAATTTTTGATTGCTCGTAGTTTGGAAGGTACTTTAACTAGGCACTCTAATGGGTGCATACATAAGCAAACATGCTGATGATGTTGCTTTTACGCTTGAGGATTCCATATGAGCGAAATAAGCCTTAGGGAGATGACAGAGTAATGGAGAGGACAGCATTATATGAACTAAGGAAAATTACTGAACATCTACAGACATAATTGAGTATTGCCCCTCAGATAGAACTCTCTCTATATACTCTTCATGCCAGAAACTATTTTATGATACACAGAAAATAGGCTCTCTTTCTGTGAACAAAGATCATGTTTACAACAGAACTGAGAGGGGACTGATGAAATTGTTTGATAGCACTGAAACAAATTCAAGGTCCAAGCTCTGGTAAAAACATCCTAAGGGTATTTTGAAGAAAGAATACTAAGATTACTGGGCATCTACCCAAAGGAACAAAAGACATTCTATAAAAAGACATCTGCACTAGAATGTTTGTAGCAGCACAATTCACAATTGCAAAGATGCAGAAACAACCCAATTGCCATCAATACATGAGTGGACTAATAAAATGTG
>NW_012138538.1:1547-2671 GCF_000956105.1 Propithecus coquereli | reverse complement strand
ATCTTGACTGGGTGGTGATTACACTGGATATGCAATTGTCACAACACATTCAACAGGCTGGGAGTGGTGGTGAGCGCCTGTAGTCCCAGCTACTCAGGAAACTGACGCAGGAGGATCACCTGAGCATAAACTACAATTCAGAAGAAATGTCATTTCTTGAAACGATAGCATAAATGAGAGAAGTTATTATCAGCTAGCAAAATGCTCTTTTTAACTAGAAATCTTAAAAGAAACATTGTTACTATCCAAGAAAAGAAATTCCTGGAGACCCATCTCTCAAGAAAAATGATCAGACCTAAGTTTTTAAAATTAGTTCATCTCCTCTTATAATTCGTTTATATCTGCTATATGAAGTTGTCCCAAGAAAGTCCAAGATGGAGTTCGGCTTTTTTAGACTTACTCTGGAGGAATATGAGCACTGATAAGCAAGCTGCCTCAGCCACCTGCTTCCCCTCCAAAGCCAGTGATGGTGAACATCACTGGGCCGATGACATTAAGTCTCTTTTGTCATTTCTAACAATTTTCCAAAAATAAAAAGTTACCTAGAGTTCTCATCATTTTTATTTTATTTCTTTGTTATTCTATTCTTGAATCAAGCTGTCTTTAGCTTTTACATTTTTCAAGGAGGAGAAATCTTTGTGAGTTTGAACCATATGAAATTGTTGATGTTTGATCATTTTTGATCTATAAAAACAGCATTTTCATATGGTAAGTCTTCTTAGTGTCTGGTCGAATGTTTATCCTGTGACACTATACATGGCCGGTGGTTGCGCGCAATCTTGTCTGCGCTGCAGTCTGGTGGGGAGGGCAGTGCCTCCTGGGGGATGGAAAGAGCGTCTGCTTGTCGTAAGGAGATCCAGGCTGGGATCCTGGCATGCTAGTGACCCGCCACGTAAGCTTGGGAAAGCCAGCTCCTTAGAGCCTCACTTTCTCATCTGTAAAATAAGCTTAAGAATTTTGCTCCTAGGGTTTTTGTAACCATCAACTAAGATAAAAGCTGTCGTATGTATAAACATCCGACATGCACCAGGCACTCGTTACATGTTAATTGTTGAATCTCTAAAATCATTAAAAAAATACTGAGTTCTTCCCAGCTCTGAAAGTAAATAAACATCCTGAATATC
>NW_012138538.1:0-1497 GCF_000956105.1 Propithecus coquereli | reverse complement strand
GATGGGGTCTTGCTGTATTACCCAGGCTGGTCTTAAACTCCTGCCCTCAAGTGATCCTCCTGCCTTGGTCTCCCAAAGTGCTGGGATTATAGGTGTGAGCCACCATGTCTGGCCTGTATACTTTAGATATGTGCAATTTATTATATGTCAATTATACTTCAATAAATCTATTTTAAAATTCATTAAAATTTTCAGTTCTATAAGTTTTAGTTCTTTCTCAAATCTTGATTGATCTTTGCTCATTTTAAACACACTAAACATTGTTATTTTATATTCTATAACTAACAATTTCTCTATCTGAATATATTGCTTCTGCTGGTTTTTAGTCATGGTGTCTCGATTATTGTATGTATCGATTTTTGACAATGAACTGCTCCTTTTCCTTGGAGCTTTACCTCTGAGCATTCTTTGAGGCCTGGATAAAGGTAGGATTTTTCTGAAAGGTTTGCATTTGCTTTAGTCAGTAACTGGGTGAAAGACACCCACTCTCCACTGTGCTTTGTGGATCATGAAGCTGTGTGAGGGCTGTCTAGTGGTTACAGATTCTTAGGGTCTCTTCCTCCACTTAGCAACATGATGGGGAAAGGCAGGTTTCACTATTGCCTCTTCCGCGTGTGCGTGGGTATGTTTCTTATTCACTCACACTGAGGTGGTAGGTCTTTGGGGTACTGGATGTATATGGGCATCTCCTATTGGACTCTCCACATTGGGATGGTCGTAAGTCTTCATCTCCTAATGCTGGACTTCAGCAGCTGCCAGAAGCAAGTGTCCAGGTAGGCAAAAACATTCAGGGCAGAAACCAGCTTCGGTGTTCCTTCATTGCCCAAGGTTTGTGCTTTCTCTTTATTTTTGGTCACTGTAGCTTCCTTACTATTGTACCAGCTCAGCAATGCTTTTAAAAATAGTTTTTGTGTTTTACCTTTTTACATGTTATCAGAAGAGTGGTTCAGGGTGTCCTGTCAGCCCATACTGTTGGAAATAGAGCAGCTCCCACGGTGTTGGCTTGTAGCTCTTCTGGCATGGAATGTGTTTTCTCTTACTGTTATTTGTGCGCTTTGGTAGCCCTGTTTTTCTGCCAGTCTTCCTATCCCTAATTGTTCTGTCCTTTTTGCTTTGTGTGTAAATGTGTGTTGAATTGAACTGAATTGATATGGTTGAATTTTAATCATAAGATTAATTCACATTTTTAGACTAAAATAGCATATTGTGGTATTATTGCGGGAGGTCGGGAGCTGGAATATATTTTAGATATCTAATTGGCTTTTATTAATTTGTGAGATTTAGTATTAATAATTGTTGGCATATGAAATATTCCGGCTCCAAAATACAATGAGATGTTAGAAAGGCTTGATTTTACTGAAAATTTTATGTGATAAAAATAAGCATATATGTTTATAATGTATCTTGATATTATTATCACCTATTTTTTGTTTGCTAAATAAGCAAGTAAAACTACTCACCAAATCTGAAAATTTATAATCTTGAAGATGTAGGAAA
>NW_012138537.1:87904-89322 GCF_000956105.1 Propithecus coquereli | reverse complement strand
TTTGTTGCTGCTGTGATTGCTTTCGGGGTCTTCTTCATAAATTCTTTGCCTAGGCCTATGTCTAAAAGAGTCTTCCCCACATTATCTTCCAGAATTCTTAAGGGTTCACGCCTGAGGTTTAAGTCTGTTATCCTACGTGAGTCGATTTTTGTGACAAATGGGAGGTGCAGATCCACTTTCAATCTTCTGCATGTGGATATCCAGGTTTCCCAGCACCGCTTATGGAAGAGAGATTTTTTTTCCCAATGTATAATGGTGTTTGCTTTGTCAAAGGTTAGATGAGAACGTGAGGATGGTTTTATATCGGGATCTCCGTCCTATTCCAATATCTCTCTTATTGTGGCAGTACCATGCTGTTTTGGTTACTATATCCTTATAGTAAAGATTGAAGTCTGGCAAGCTGATGCCTCCCAATTTGTTCTTTTTGCTCAAGATTGCTTTGGCTATATGAGGTCTTCTCTGGTTCGAGATGATGCATAGAATTATATTTTCTAAATCTGTAAAGAATGATGGTGGAATTTTGATAGGGATTGCATTAATTCTGTAGATCACTTTAGGTAGACTGGACATTTTAACAATATTGATTCTACCAATCCATGAACATGGTAGGAATTTCCGTCTGTATACATCTTATACAATTACTTTTCTCAGTGTTTCCTAGTTCTCCCTATAAATATCTCTCACCTCCTTCATTAAATATATTCCTGAATATATAAATGTCTTTGATGCTATTGTGAAAGGTGTTACATCTTTGATTTCATTTTCAGCTTGACTTTTATTGGCGTATATGAATGCCACTGATCTGTGTGCATTAATTTTGTATCCTGATACTTTACTGAATTCCTTTATCAATTCCTGGAGTCTCTTGGCTGAATCCTTGGGATAATCTAGGTATAATAGCATATCATCAGCAAAGAGTGAGAGTTTTCCCTCTTCTGTCCCCATTCGAAAACACTTAATTCCCTTCTCTGGTCCGATTCCTCTGGCAAGGACTTCTAGCACTATGTTGAGTAGATGTGGCGATAGTGGGCAACCTTGTCTGGTTCAACTTCTAAGTGGGAATGCTTTCAATTTTTCCCCATTCAATATGATATTGGCTATGGGTTTGTCATATAAGGCCTTCATCATTTTAAGGAATGTCCCATCTATGCCTATTTTGTTGAGGTTTTTTGTCATAAAAGTGTGCGGATTTTATCAAATGCTATTTCTGCATCTATTGAGAGAATCATATGGTCTTTGTTCTCGCTTTTATTTATGTGATGAATTACATTTATAGATTTGTGTATGTTGAACTAGCCTTGCATCCCTGGGATAAAGCCCACCTGGTTGCGGTGAATTATTCTTTCGAGGTGCTGTTGAATTCTGTTTCCTAAAATTTCGTTGAGAATTTTTGAATCTATATTCATGAGGGATATTGG
>NW_012138537.1:83991-86234 GCF_000956105.1 Propithecus coquereli | reverse complement strand
GTAACTACACTGCCCTGTAACAGCTTGAGATGGAGGGCACTGTGTTGAGCTGTGGGGCTACACTCTCTTTCATTGGTTGTCGATTATGTGGAGGAACCAGTTATCGAAGTAATCTGATGCCTCTGTGTTGGTTTCTGTTCCCCGGGTGAGGAATTCTAGTGTCCCAGTCTTTTGTAAGGATCTTGCTACTCCCAAGGGTCACTTGGACCCTAGTCCTCCTTAAAGTGGTGGTAGAAGCAAGGCAGATCACAGCTGCTGCCTACCAGCCCGGAAGTGTGTGCTTCTATGGTTGCCTGACCTGCTGCTAGAGGGAGCCACTAATATGTTATTCAGGATTCTTCCACCACACTTGTGAGGCTGCTCCTAATGGGAGGGGTTACTTGGTGCACCTACTGTGGCCCCTGGCTAGGTTTTTCCTTCCCTGACCTCGAACCCCACTGTTCACAGCCACCCAGATGTGGAGATCAGGGTCCACACTTATGATCCTACTGGCTGTCCTAAGCCAGTCTGACAGGCCGAATCACTGGGTTGTCAACTATTGATCTGCACCAAGTCCCCGGAGATTCATTCCAGTCACACAGGGAAAGTGGCTTGTGGCTTGTCTTTCCTCTACTGACCTACAGGGTGGAGCCCACCACTTCGGTGTGAAAGTTGCTGCACTAGGGGGAGGGGCGAAGCCCGAGTCTGCCAGCGCTCCAGGGCCTGTTAGTCCCACAGGTGTTAGCCTCCTGCAACTGGGGAAGCACTCAAAATTCATCCATCAAAACGGGCCTGACTGGCTGAGTCAACGGGACACCCGCTGTCTATTGTGTGTCACCCTCCTGCAATCTCATGCCTGTCTGGCAGGAGGTGTTGCACTTTCTGACCTGCCCTTAGCTGGCCTAGTTGCCCACAGCAGTTTCCAGGGTAGAGTTCCCTTTTCAGTTTTCACCTCCGTTGTTCTGGTCCCACTGAGTGCCAGAGGCGAGGTGCTTGTCTCCTAACTCCTTTGAGCAGTAGCTCAGCCCAGTGCCTCCCCCACCCAGTGCAGTCCTAGCACAGAGCTCTGGGGAGTTCAAGATGCTTCCCTCTGTTGTCCCCTCTCCACAGAGCCCAACCTCTGTGCCAGGATTTTGCACAAACTTCAGGTGGGTCCCTGTCTGAGTGGGTGTGGTTTCAGTGGGGAAGCAGGACGTTCTCCTGTAGGTCAAATCCCACTGCCCTCGCTGGTCAGGTGGGCACAGCTGTCCCACGCTCTATTCTCTATTGTTTACTTTGTACTATCCAGACTTCGTGATCCTAGCTCCCATTCACATTTTTTCCCCCTATGTTGTGTGTCCCATGCTGTTCTCTGAAGTTTCACAACGCTGTTCTTGTGGGGGAGCAATCCACTCATGTGTAGCAGACCGAGTTCTTCATCTCTTTCTCTGGGAGCAGGGAGCCAGGAGATCACCTTCACTCTGCCAATTTTCCTCCTTTCATATATTCACTTGATCTTAGCCAAAAGGCCAAGAAGTGATGCTACTCATATACTCAAAGCCTGTGGTAGGAGGACTCCACACTCCACACAGGGCCACAAAGGGGTTGCACTCAGGAACTCAGTGAATAAGCAAGGTCTATGGGAAGCAGGATTTGTAGATCAAGAGAGAGGGGTGACCTCTAGTTCCCATAGGAGGGTGTGATTGGCTTGAGTTTTGGGGAAACTGCAAGTCAATCAGTGTGATGTAACTTAAATTAAGCTGCATGGGGGGATAGAAGAGGCTACCAAATTGAAGGCTGGTGGAGAATGGAAACTGAGGAATAAACAAAATCTGCACCTGGTCCCCTTGATGAAGATGGTTGTCTGGCTAGGGGACCTTATCTGCAAGTGCAGAGTATAGAAGGGAATTTCCGGTTAGGACATTTGAGGCTTGCTGGCTTCATGTAAGTCAAGGTAGAGAAAAAAATCAAGGCAGCACACAACGTGAGGCATCAATTTTAGGCCTTACACTATACTGAAGTTTTCCATTCTAGGGTTTTCTCTCTCAATTTTAAGACGCATCATGTGAGGGTCTGTCCTTTTCTCACCAGTCCCACAGCCTCATCCAGCCCTCCACCCAAAGCGCAATTGATAAGTTATATGGGCCGGGTTCGATGGCTCAGGCCTGCAATCCTAGCACTCTGGGAGGCTCAATTGGGAGGATTGCTTGAGCTCAGGAGTTAGAGACCAGCCTCAGCAAGAGCCAGACTCCATCTCTACTAAAAATAGAAAAAATTAGCCCAGC
>NW_012138537.1:68478-72118 GCF_000956105.1 Propithecus coquereli | reverse complement strand
TAAAGAGGAGCAAATGAGGAGCATTTCAGCCTGCCGCTTCAGGCACGGGGCACGTAGGTCTCCCAGGACTGACAATAGGGGAGCTATCTGAGTGTTCTGGTTATGTGCAGGGTGGTCCCCCACAATGATCACAGTTCTCACCGGATTCTTCTCCTCATCTGGAAATCGTCCTCTGCTGACCAGCTGCCAGCCCCTTAGGACAAGGCCCCCACCCCTGAGTCTCCCGAGCACGAGGTGAAGGAGCACCTCGGTCTTTAGACCTCCCGGACCTTCAGAACATAGTGGGAAGGGGCAGAGTTCTGTGCGGACCCAGTTCTGGGGCTCGGAGGCCGCTCACTCTTAGAAGGGTCCTCTCCTTAACTCCGTAGTGCCTGGGAATTCTCCCTCTGCTGACCTTAGTCCACCAGATTCAGACCGAAGCCTTCGTTCACTCACTGAGACCCCGCGTTAAAAGTGAATGGACGTCGGGCCTACCGGGGATTCCGGGCCCAGTAGCGGGGGTGGGTTGGGGCAGGGCTCAGTGTGGCCTACTCTTCTCAGCCGGAGGGGCTTACAGTTTCAGGTGAAGTGTCTCCACATTTCTAACTCAGGAAACCCACCAGGACAGCTGAGAAGACCTCGGACACCTCCCTCTGCCGACGTGACGCCACACCTCTCAGACCAACGCCTCACTCGTCACTCGCCGCAGCCTGGAGGAGGAGGAAGTTAGAGCCAACCACTTCCGGCCACGCCCCCTCCACAGACATCACGGCGGCAGGGGTGGGGCTGTGTGTGTGGGGCTGTGTTCTTGGGGGCGGAGCGGTTCCCAGAGAACTCACGTAAAGTCCTTCGTTGATTCTTTGCAGGCCCTGGCAATTCTCCCTCTGCTGAGCCGAGTCCCCAGCCTCGGACCAAGGACCTTGTTTACCTAAAGGCCTAGAGTACTAAGTAACGTGGAGCCTGAGCCCGGCACACATGCCTGGGACCTTCCAAACTGGCAGTAGGTGTTGTTAGGTAGGGATCAAACCTGCAGGTGTTTGGGCAGGTCAGGAGGGTGTGTCCTAGGGGTGGAGAAGGGGATGGGGAGAGGGGAACCAATCAAGGGAAGGCACAGTAGGAAACCGCAGAACAGCTGATAATCAGTTGGTACTATCCCACACCTCCTGCAAGCCCTCCCCTGGATCAGGTCAATAAAAGGAACCGCCTGGGAGTCCTCGACCTCATTCTCCACTCATGGAGACTGACCTGTTCTTCTCTCTCAAACGTTATCTTCATTTTGGATAGCTTCCTTCTTTACTTTCACTTTGTATGGTTTCTTTCTTTTCTGTAGTAAACTGTTCGTGTGGGATTGCTTTGTATTTGTCATCACTTGGTCATCGGCTCAACTTGGTACCAGAACCCACTCTTGACACTGGGAACCGAGCAACAGGGAACATCCATATAGACCTAACAGGGTGGAGCTGTGTGGCTCTTCCTCTTCCGGAATGGATGGTGCCGTCAGTCCTCACTCAATGTCTTATCTTGACTCTTTACAGGTTCTGGGCCACCTCCCCCTCTACTCACTTGAAACCGACTCCTCAGACCAGAGACCTTAACTCCCTGAGACTCCTGATGTGAAATACACGTACACCTCATCTGATCACTACTGCCTGGGCCCCCCAGACATGGCTGCTTCAGGTATGTCATGTTACCAGATGGGGGAAGGAGAGGAAACTCAGGACAGTGGGTCTTGTCTTTTCTGAGGTGTGGAGCTCCTCAGTCCTCACTCAGGGTCTTCGTGTTGACTTCTGGAAGGGTCTGGATTTTCTCCCTTTTCTGATATGAATCCATCCCCTTCCTCCAATGATGGCCTGCAAAATAGCTAAGGAGAAAGTGAGGGGAATCGTTAGTCTGACAGCTATATCTGGGGCCTCTGTTGGCTGACATCAGTGTCTGCATTAAAAACTTTCAAGAATGAATTTCTACCCTTATTATGTGTGACTCAATGCAATGCTTGCTATTCTAATTTAGTCCATTCTTCATATTTACATATTAACGTAATAATAATTTAAAGGTCATTCCTTATCCACCAAAGAGGTTTTAGGTGGTTATTAGCATAATGTCTGGACTCTCACTTCCTCAACCAACGAAAAGTTTTTGTTGTCCTAATATTACTCGATGGTACTGGCCCATGGGGTCTGAGTTCCTGCCTCAGATTCCTTCAGTGAAACAATAAAAATGCGTTGTCCCAGGTTACAATAGAAGAAACAAAGGCCAAACTTTAAAACTCTTCTTCCAGCAGATTCTGTCATCTGCCTCTGTTGCAGGCTACAGACCTGTCTCCATTTCAGAACACACACCCACCTGCCCATGCACAAGTTCTAGTTCAATATAGACTTAGTGTGTCTCAGGGGTCACATTTTTGTTCTTTTGCTGTTGTTGTTAATACTATTTATATTTTTATTTTTTGATTGTTCCATGGTTGATTCTGGTTGTGGGAAATGGCAGCTGGAGTTTGGTTGTCATCTTCACAGATTTGAGTAAGGCAATAAGTATGTAAAGGTTTAAAGAGAATTGACATCCTTGTAATATTCTCTGTCCTAGTAAATAAACATAATGCACTGCTCCATTGGAGACTTCTTTTTCATAAATGTTTCATTAAGTTTTTATAATTGTCTCCATAAAGGACTTGTACATTCCACTTTGTTTTCTTTTAGGTATATTTTGGCTATCATTGTTGTTCTGTAAGGTATATTTTCCATTACATTTTCTAATCAGTTTTGCATTTTATGTGACTAGACTCTTGACTTTCCCACAGCGATCTCTGTCCATTAGTTTCCTTAATTTCCTTATACATTTAAATATTTTCTGCACCAATTATTTTGTTTTGTTTTTAAATTCAGAGATCATATCATTACCACTAATATTTCATTATTCTTACCTCTAATTTACTTCAGCACTTTTATTGTAGTTGTGGACTAGCTGTGTATTTTCATCCAGTTGTAAACAATAGAGTTGATGCTATACAGCTGTGTATTATTCTGGACTCTATTAAAGATATTTGTAATGTTTCGCATTTACTATGTTCATTACAGATTTTACAAAATGGAAATTCTCTCCTAATCTAAGTTTACTAAAAGATATTATCGTTGACTGGTGCTGAGGGATTTTTTAAGGGTTTTTCTTTACCCCTGTGCATGATCATGTTTTTTCACCATTTTTGATAAACTAGTGATTTCCAGTTGATGCTATTTTGTATGTGATATCATCTTTGCATTCCTTGGACACAGCCTGTTTCTTCATTAATTCACTCCTTTCTTAGATAGCCTATGAATTTATTCAGGATATTTTGTCCCCATGTGAGTGAGCTTGTCTCAAGTGTTATTTTATTGGGGCATCCTCATCTAGTCTATGTATCAAGGAAATTCTCCTGTTAAAATGGTTAGATAATTACCAATCTTTGTATATGGTTTGGAAGAGATTACATGAGATGATGCTTAGTTTTTTCTTCATCATTTGGTGTAATAGGCCTCCAAGCCTGGCTGGTCTTGGAACATTTTGATGGTGCCTTGGGTTTGGGCTATCGTTTTGTTTTGTATTCTGCAATTGAAGATTTTTATTTCTTTATGAAGCTTTTTAGTCATTTATTTTATTTTATTTTATTTTGAGACAGAGTCTCACT
>NW_012138537.1:45865-67738 GCF_000956105.1 Propithecus coquereli | reverse complement strand
AGTTTTGTACAACTTTATTTATAAATATCATTTATCTCTGCTTCTTTCATTTGTAATTGATAATACTTATGTAAATTGCTGTATAAATCCTTTCAAAGAACTGGCTTCTATTAGTTGCCTCTACTATTTTCTATTTCATCGCCTTTGCATTTATCTTCATTATTTTCTACCTTCTACTTCTTTGTGTTTAATATGCTGTTCATTCTACAGCTTCTTGAATTGTTCGGATATTTTAAACATTTTATCTAATAAATCTATTTAATGTAATAAAGCTCGCTTTGAATACGGCTTGGGCTGTTTCCAACAATGGTGCTAAGAGAGCTTTATGTGTAGTGCTCAAATTTTTTACAAGTTGAATATATGTGTTTCAATGCTCTATAATATTTGGAATATATAAATATATGTGTATATTTTGTGGTTGTGTGTTTATGCATACAAACACTAAGGGGTGTAAAAACTATTAAGGGCAGAAATAAGAGAATTATTTAAAGTAGGTTTCAGGATCCATGGGGTATTTTGCTGTGTTATATTTCACTTATTTTTCTTTATTTCAAAATATTAAAGGGTTTCAAATATTGAGGTTATATATATTGCTTTTGCACTGTCTGGGTCAGAGCTACAAGCGTGCTCATCCCCAGACAGTGCATACCTCACCCATTAGGTGTGAATTTACCCATCCTCTCTTCCCCCCTCCCTCCTGCCTGACACCCGATGATTGTTACTTGCATGTGTGCACATAAGTGTTGATTAATTAGTACCAATTTGATAGTGAGCACATGTGGTGCTTGTTTTTCCATTCTTGTGGATACTTCACTTAGAAGAATGGGCTCCAGCAACATCCAGGATAATATAAGAGGTGTTAGCTCACCATTTTTTTGTGGCTGACTAGTACTCCATGGTATGCATACACCACATTTTATTAATCCACTCATGGAGTGATGGGCACTTGGGTTGTTGCCACATCTTTGCAATTGTGAATTGTGCTGCTATAAACATTTGAGTGCATATATCTTTAGTATAGAATGTCTTTTTTTCCTTTGGGTAGATACCCAGTAGTGGGATTGCTGAATCAAAAGGTACTTCTACTTTTAGTTCTCTGAGGTATCTCCATATTACTTTCCATAGAAGTTGAACTAGTTTGCAGTCCCACCAGGCAGTGTATGAGTGTTCCTACCTCTCCGCATCCACGCCAACATTTATTGTTTTGGGGCTTTGGGATAAAGGCCATTCTCACTGGAGATAAGTGATATCTCATTGTGGTTTTGATTTGCATTTCCCTGATGATTAGAGATGTTGAGCATTTTTTCATATGTTTTTTGGCCATTATTCTGTCTTCTTTTGAAAACTTCTGTTCATGTCCTTTGCCCACTTTTTGATAGGTTGTTTGATTTTTTCTTGTTGATTTTCCTGAGTTCTAAATAGATTCTAGTTATCAGCCCTCTATCGGATTTGTAGCACGTGAAAATTTTCTCCCATTCTGTTGTCTGTTTGCTCTTGTGACAGTTTCTTTGGCTGTGCAGAAGCTTTTTAATTTGATCAGATCCCATTTATTTATTTTTGTTGTTGCTGTGATTGCCTTTGGGGTCTTCTTCATAAATTCTTTGCCTAGGCCAATGTCTATAAGAGTGTTTTTATATTTTACTTATTAATGATAGAAGACACTTGAACAAATTTAACTGTTAGTGACACAATGCCTTTTTTTAAAGGAGTGAAAGTGTTTCACGTGAGAAAATCAATAAAAATAATTGGCCAACTGAAAATATTTATGGAAATTATCCAGGAAAACACGAA
Organism: Propithecus coquereli; assembly: GCF_000956105.1. Lineage (NCBI taxonomy): Eukaryota > Metazoa > Chordata > Mammalia > Primates > Indriidae > Propithecus > Propithecus coquereli. The sequence continues at coordinate 65,947 of NW_012138537.1, read as the reverse complement.
CTGCTTTAAATATATAACTTAGGGTGGGGGGATTTTTTTAACTGATAGATAATTTTTTAGAGCAGTTACCAAGTTTACAGAAAAATTAGGTGGAAAGTACAGAGTTTCTGTATACCCCCTTATCCCTTCACACAGTTTCTTTTTTTCTCTCTTTTTTTCTTTTTTTTTTCTGAGACAGAGTCTCATTCTGTCACCCAGGCTAGAGTGCCCTGGCATCAGCCTAGCTCACAGCAACCTAAAACACCTGGACTCAAGAGAGCCTTCTACCTCAGCCTCCTGATTAGCCGGGACTACAGGCGCGAGCCCCACGCCCAGCTAATTTTTTTTGTTTCACTTTTAGTTGTGCGACTAATGTTTTTCTATTTTTAGTAGAGACGGGGTCTCGCTCTTGCTCTGAGCTTGTCTCCAACTCCTCAGCTCAAGCAATCCTCCCGCCTCCGCCTCCCAGAGTGCTAGGGTTACAGGCATGAGCCACTGCGCCCAGCCCAGTTTCTTATTATTAATACCTTACATTAGTGTGGTATATTTGTTACAATTGATGAGACAATATTGACATATTATTTTTAACTAAACTCAATAGTTTACATTAGTGTCCATTCTTTCTGTTATATATTCTATGGGTTCTAAAAAATGTATGACATATATCCACCATAATAATGGCATACAGAACAGTGTTAACATACTAAAACAATTCCTCTGTGCTCCACTTATTCATTCCTTCCTCCATCCCCCTAATTCCTCCTTTTTTTACTTTCTTCATAATTTTGCCTTTTTCAGAATGTCATATCGTTGGAGTCATACATTATGTAGCCTTATCTGATTGGCAACTTTCACTTAGCAATATGCAGTTAGGGTTCCTCCACGTTTTTTCATGGCTTAATATCTCATTTCTTTTTATTGCTAAACAATATTTCATTGTATGCATGTACCACACTTTGTTTATCTGTTAATCTAGTGAAATATCTTGGTTTCTTCTAAATTTTGACAATTATGAATAAAGCTGCTTTGAACATTTGTATGCATGTTTTTGTGTGTATATAAATTGTCAACTTGGTTGGGTAAATACCAAGAAGTGTAATTGCTGGATCATATGGTGAGAGTATTTTTAATTTTACAAGACACTACCAAACTGTCTTCCAAAAAGGCTATACCATTTTGGAATTCCATCCATCATTGAATGAGAGATCCTAATCCTTTTCAGCATTTGGTCTTGTCAGTGTTTTGTATTTTAACCATTCTAACAGATGTGTAGTGATATCTCATTGTTGTCTTAATTTGTCATTCCATAATGATACATGATGTTAAGCATCTTTTGAGTTGTTTATTTGTTGGGAATTGGTATCATTTATTCCTAAACATTTGGTAGAATTCACTAGTGAGTCCATCTGTGTGTTGTTTTCTGTTTGGCAAGGTTATTAATTATTGATTCAATTTCCTTAATAGATGTAAGCCTATTTGGATGATCTATCTCTCCCTATATGAGTTTTGGTAGATTGTGTCTTTAAAGGAATTGGTCTACCTCATCTAGGCTACCAAATTGGTGGGTGTAGAGTTGTTCATAACATATGTTTATTATCTTTTTAATGTCCATAGAATCATTAGTGATGGTCCCTCTTTCATTTTTGGTATTGACAATTTGTATCTTCTCTTTTCTTAGTTAAGGAGAATGGAGGTTTATTAATTTATTTTTATTTCAAAGTATTAAGGGGAGTACAAATGTTTTGGTTACATGGAATGCGTTTGTAGTGCTTGAGTAATACTTATAAGTGTGCCCATCACCCAAATAGTGTTCATTGTACCCATTAGGTAGATTTTTGCCTGTCCCCTTCTCTCCCCTCCCTCCTGCTTGATTTCAAATAAGTTTTGCGTTCCTTTGTGCATATTTGTGCTCATCGATTAGTTACAGTTTAAAAGCGAGTACATGTGGTGTTTGTTTTTCCATTTTTGTGATGCTTCACTTAGGATCATGGTCTCCAGTTCCATCCAAATTGTTGCAAAAGGCATTAATTCATCCTTTTTTTATGGATGAGTAGTACTTCATGGTATACATATGCCAGATTTTGTTAATCTACTCATGAATTGATGGGCACTTGGAATGATTCCACATCTTTGCAATTATGAATTGTACTGCAATAAACATTGGAGTGCAGATGACTTTTTTGGTAAAATGACCTTTTTCCTTTGGGAAAATACCCAGTAGTGGGATTGCTGGGATCAAATAGCAAGTCTACTTTTAGTTCTTTGAGGAATTTCCATACTGTTTATCATAGAGGTTGTACTAATTTTCAGTCCTTCCAACAGGTAAGTGTTCCTTTTTCTCTGCATCCATGCCAACAACTGTTACTTCTAGACCTTTTAATAAAAGCCATTCTAACAGGGGTAAGGTAATATCTCATTGTGGTTTTAATTTGCATTTTTCTGATGAATTAATTCAGGATGGATAAAAGACTTGTGTATAAAGAATGAAGCCATAAGAATTATAGAGGAAAATGTAGATAAAACTCTTCTGCATACCGGCCTAGGCAAAGAATTTATGGCTAAGACCCCTATGGCAATCATAGCAACAACAAAAATAAATAAATAGGATTTGATTAAACTAAAAAACTTCTGCACAACTAAAGAAATAATCAACAGAGGAAATATACAACCTACAGAAAGGGAGAAAATATTCATAAGCTATATATCTGATAAAGGGCTAGTATCTAGAATCTACAGAGAACTCAAGCAAATCAGCAAGAAAAAAACAAAACAACCAACCCCATTAAAAAGTGGGCAGAAGACATGAACAGAAGCTTTTCAAAAGAAGATAAATAAATGGCCAATAAACATATGAAAAAATGCTCAGGTTTATCAATTTTTAAAATCTTACCGAAGAATTGGCTTTTAGTTTTATAGATTTTCTCTATTGATGTTTTCAGTTTCACTGATTTCTGTTCTAATATTTACATTTCTTTTCTTCTTTGTATTTAATTTGCTCTTTTTCTAGGTGGAAGTTTAGATTATTATATTAGATATCCCTCCTTTTCTGATATATGCATTCAGTGCTATAAATTTTGCTCCAAACACTACTTTTGCTGTACTTCACACATCTTGTTGTGTTGCATTTTCATTTCATTTAGGTCAAAATGAAACTAATGTTTTAAAAAAATTTCTCTCAACACTCCTGCTTTGACTCGTGTGTTATTTAGAAGCATGTTATTTAATCTCCAAGTATTTTGGCATTTTCCTCATATCTTTCTGTTACCAAGATTTCTAGTTTAATTCCATTGTGGTTGGTCTTAGAGCATACTTTGTATGATTTCTATTTCTTCAAGTGTAATGGTATATTTTTATGAGACAGAATGTGGTTTATCTTGGTGTATGTCCCATGTGGGCTTGACAAAATGTATTTTCTGGTTTGTTGTGTTAAGTAGTCTATAAAAGTCATTTAGATCTAGTTAATTTATGGTGCTGTTCAGTTTATCTATATTCCTACTGATTTTCTGTCTGATCTGTCAATTACTGGTATAGATGTGTTGAAGACTTCAACTTTAAGAGTAGACTTGTCTCGTAAGTATTTGCCTTATATGACTCTTTTTTAAAAAAAATTCTAAGTATTATTGGGGTACAAATGTTCTTGGTTACATGGATCCCTTTTGTAATGCTCCAGTCAAGGTTAAAAGTGTGCCTGTTACCCAGAGAGTTTTCATTGTACCCGTTAGGTAGGTTTGTGTCCATCCGCTCTTTCCCCCTCTCCCCTGCTTGATTTCCTTTGAGATTTACTTCCCTCTATGCACATGTGTGCTCATCAGTTGGTTCCAATTTAATAGTGAGTACATGTGGTGTGTGTTTTTCCATTCTTATGATACCTCACTTAGGATAATGGTCTCCCATTCTATCCAAATTGTTGCAAAAGGCATTAAGTCATCCTTCTTTATGACTGAGTAGTATTCCATGGTATACATACACCACATTTTGTTAATCCACTCATGAATTGATCCAGCAATCCCATTACTGGGTATCTACCCAAAGGAAAAGAAGTCATTTTAGGTGACTGTTTTTAACACTGTGTTTTGTTAAATACCCAATAACAACTGTTATATCTTTTTTGAGAATTGGCCCTTTTATCATTAGGTAATGCCCCGCTTTAACCCTCATAATTTTCCTTGATCTGAATTCTGCTTTGTTTTAAATAAATATGGTTGCTCCATCTTTCTTTTCATTTGTGTTAAAATGATTTATCTTTTTCCATTCCTTTACTTTTAATCTATCTGTACCTTTATATTTAAAGTAGGTTTCTTGTAGACAGTATACAGTATGGTCCTATTTTTTTTAATCCTCTTCTGAAAATTTCTGTCTTTTTATTGGAATATTTAGACCACTGACTTTCAAAGTGATTATTGGTATAGCTGGATTAATATCTACCATATTTGTTACTGTTTTCTATTTGTTACCTTTGTTTTCTCTTTTTGTCTTCTACTCTTTTGCTGCCTTCTCTGGTTTTAATTGAGCATTTTCTACAATTCCATTTTCTTTCCCCTTTTAGCAGAGCAATTACACTTAGTTTTTTTACTTCTTTATTGGTTGCCCTAGAATTTGCAATATACTTTTGCACTAATCCAAGTCCACTTTCAAATAACTCTCTCTCACTTCATAGGTAGTATGCTTACTTTAGAGAAGAGCATTCTAAATATCTCCCTCCTCTCTCTTATAACATAGCTATCATTTGTTTTACTTATTCATAAGGTATAATCACAGGGTGTGATAGCTCATGCGTATAATCCCAGAATTTTCAGAGGTTGAGGGACAAAAATCACTTGAAGCCAGGAGTTCGAGACCAGCCTGGGCAACATAGCAAGACCCTGTCTCTACAAAAAACCCAAAAATTGGCCGGGCATGGTGGCACACATCTGTAGTCCTAGCTACTCAGGAAGCTGAGCCAGAAGGATTGCTTGAATCCATGAGTTCAAGGTTATAGTGAGCTAAGGACACACTACCACACTCCAGCCCAGGCAACAGAGTGAGACCCTCTTTCTACCAAAACAATAAATAAAATAAAGTTATAATCACTGAATCACTGAATACATTGCTGCAATTATTATTTTGAACAAACTGTTATTTAATATTACATCAACTAAGAATAAGAAATAAAAGATTTTTATTTTACCTTCATTTATTCTGTAATACTCTTCTGTCTTTATGTAGATCTCAATTTCTTACCTATATCATTTTTCTTTTCTGTGAAGAACTTCTTTTAACATTTATTGCAGGCAACAACCCAGAATAAGTGACTGAGGCAAAGATCTTAATCAATAGAGGTTTACTAAGCCAAAATTTGAGGATGCATCCAGGAAAAGCACACACCACAGACAAATCTGTGACTTTTTTTGCAGGGGAATTTGGTAGCTTCAGAATTTAAGGGGGATAGGGCACACAGAAAGAATTTTAAAAAAGCAGGGGTCTAGACAGTGAGATAAAATAGTTGCATTCTTGTGAGGCCCAGGAAATCTACATTTTTCATAAGATAAGGCAAATGTTAGAAGGTAAACGGGAGTGAAGGAAATATCAATTATGTAGATGTCCCTGGGTAGGTGGAAGAATGTTCAATCTTATCTTGACTATTTTTCTGTACCTAGGAAGATGAACTTGTAATTCATTATTAGTGTGGATTCAAACAGACTTTAGTTTTAGGACCTAGACTTAGCCTGCAGACTTAAAGTTACAATTTGCATGATCTTGCTTAAGGGAAGCCAGCAAGGAATTTCCTTATCAGTGACCTGTGTGGCCAGTCCTTTGCTGATGCCTGAGGCCTTTACCTTCACTTTTGCATAAGGAGTTGAGGGGAGTGTTCCTGAGATTTTTATTTGAGCCCCCCTTCTTCAAAATCCTTTGGAGAAAGCACTATAGAAGACATGAGTTCATGGTTGTATGTTTCATCTAATTCCACATCACTAGTGTAACAGAGGGGATGGCCTGAACATAAAAGGGCAAAAAGATTTTCTGTCTTTTTAAAACTTCCCCCACTCTTTTGGGAACTGCAGCCTGGCCTGCATCCCTCAGGCAGGTTAAGTCTTTTGTTAAGCTCCCAGATGGCACCAGCCCCCTAGGTGGGAGGCTGGCAGAGTTCACAGGCTTTGTTTTTGGCCAAGATGGGAAGATTATAACAGTTTACCACAGTAATTGCCTGAAGCTGAGAATCCTCCCTTTAAAAGCTCTGTATTTCTGCCTATGTTCAGGAAAATATGGGATTTTGAGATGAGAAGATCTACCATATTTCCTCCTTTGTCGACACAGTAAACTCTCTCTTTCCTTCCTCCCCAAACCACTTGTCTTCGTTATTCAGGCTCGTGGACAAGTGGCCGAGCTTTCAGTAACACTAGGAAGGCTCATTCTTAGGAGATTGTGTCCCACAAAGAAGAGGGAAATTACGTCAAGAAGGACCAATGCCAATTTGTAGGCAAATAACAAAAACACAAAAATAATGAGCAAGGCTAGAATCTAATAACGGGGTTGGTTAGTGTATGTCCTTCTGAAACAATTTTTTCTCTCTTTAGTTTCTCATGTTTATCAAGGGTCAATCATAGTAGGACCAATTTATTTGCAACATAAATTTTAGTTTTATTGTACTTGGCTAGATTATTTGCATGCGGTGCAGCAAGAATAGTTATTGGCCATATAGCCTTTCTTTTTTTATATTGGCTTTGCTGGAACTTTTTTTATAAGGAATCTCAGGTTAGACTTTTAAGGCTAGAAAGTCAAGTCAAGGATTTATCTGTGCCTGCAGATACATGTCTGCTGGTGACAAATTTCCTCAGTTTTTAGTTTTTATTTGTCTGAGAAAGTCTTCTTTCATCTTCGTTTTGAAGGACAATTTTGCTAAATATAGAATTCTAGGTTTTTTTTTTAACACTTAACATCTTTAACTCAATTCTCTCTCATCTTTCTGCTTACATTACTTACCTATTCTTGCATATTGTTCACCTTTTATATTATAGCCTTTGGCATAGTAATTATAGTTGTTTTAAATTTCTGGTCTGGGCCAAGCCTGGTGGCTCAGGCCTGTAATCCTAGCACTCTGAGAGGTCTAGGAGGGAGGATCCCTTAAGGTCGGTAGTTCAAGACTAGCCTGAGCAAGAGCGAGACCAGGTCTCTACAAAAAAAAAAAAAAAAAAAAAAAAAAAAAATTGGAAAAAATTAGCTGAGTGTGGTGGTGCACACCTGTAGTCCCAGCTACTCAGGAGGCTGAGGCAGGAGGATCGCTTGAACCCAGTGTTAGGTTTGTTCCAGGTGGAAACCCGAAAAGTAAGTGACCATGAAGCCTGTGAAACAAAAGCCCCAGGAGTCTGGAGAGTCCAAGGTTGTAAATCAAACTTCCACCACAGACAGCTGCAGCAACGCCTTCCCCCCCACCCTCATAAGGATGAAGCTACCCCCTTCTCCTATCTCTGCAGGTGTTACTCACTCCCCCCACCCCCGGAAAACCCTCTATAAAACCCAAGGCTTTCCCATCCCTCATGGTGGACGCTCTTTTGGCCTCCACCCATCTGCACCCAGATGCTCAAAATAAACAGGATTTTTGCTACACCTCTGGCTTCATGTGTCTTCCTCTCAGCTCCTGACCTAACACCCAGGAGTTTGAGGTTGCTGTGAGCTAAGTTGACACCACGGCACTCTAGCCTGGGCGACAGAGCAAGACTCTGTCTCAAAAAGCAACAACAAAAAAATCCTGGTCCGATAATTCCAAAATGCCTGCCATGTCCGAGTCTGGTTCTGATGCATGCTCTTTTTCGGCATGCCTTTCAATTTTTTGTTGAAAGCCAAATATAACGTACTGGGTAAAAGGAATCGAGGTAAGCCTTTAGTGTGAGATTCTATGTTTTACTGGCCAGGAATCAGGCTGTGTTTGCTGTTTGCTGTAGCTTTGGGTGTTAGAGACTAAATTTTCCTCTAATGTCCTCATTTTTGTTTCCCTGTTCTTCTTTAATAAGATCTGAGACGTGTAGTTCTTTGAGTTATAATTTTCTGTTGTGATATAGGAGCCCTGTTAATGTGGTGGTAAGTATAGGGTAAAGAGGGAAACATTCTATAACCCTATGATTAGGTCTCAGTCTTTTAGTGAGCCTCTGCCCTTAGGCTATGACTTCATAAATACTTCTCGGGTTTTACACTCACCCCTTAGGTAAAACAGGAAGTCAAGATGGCCTGTAATTGGGTATTTCCCTTCTGTCACTTAGAAGGCTTCAAGGGGCTAGAGTTGGGAATTTCCCTTCCTCCACGTTTTTTAGGCCCTGATGAAACCCTTGTTAGTTAGGCTCTGGTTTATAGTTTCTCTTTAGGTGGGCCTTGTTATAAAGAACAGATGGCTCTGGGCGTATTTCAAAATGACTTTTTCCTTCTCCTTGCTGGAAGTAGAAGGGCATTTTTATCTGATCCTTCAGTCTTCACTATGAGAACCTGTTAGTACTCCTGGAGGTAAAACTCACAAAAGTATGTGGACCCCTATTATGCTGAGCCCCACTGGAGTTTTTAACTATTGAGTTAGTCTATATTGAGGAACCAGCAATTTGTTAAACACAGTCTAAGTTTGCCTATTCTGGTACTGGCTTTAGCAGTGGTTTCTGCTTCTAGACTTCTCTTCCAGTGAGCTGTGGATTCTCTGTACCTTCTGGTCTGTCTGTCTCTCCATTTTTTTTTTTTTTTTTTGGAGAATCAGTTTGTCCTGTGACCTCAATGGATTTTCAGTTTGTTCAGCTCTTTTTTTGTTGGGAGGATGGAAGTGACACTATCTAAGCTCCTTACATGCTGGACTGGAAACTGGAAGTGATCAAGAAAAAATCAACTTCCAAGCTCAATTTGTCGGCACAGTTCATTTCCTTTTGTTGGCAGGACTAAGAGATTTTCTCTTCTCTGGCTGTTTCTTAGAGACCAACCTCAGTTCCTAAACACAGCCTGCAATTTCATGTCACATTTCCCTCTCCGTAGACCATTGAAAACATGGCACATTTCTTCTTCAAGACTAGCAGACTAGCAAGAGCCTATCTGATAGCAAAATAGTGTCTGAGATAATGTCCGTTATCAGAGGAGTGTCAGCTTACCTTTGACATATGATGTATCGCAAACACTGGAGTAACCTCCCATCATCTTTGTCATAATCTAGTCCTCAGAATCGAATCATAGGCCCTACTATCACTTACGGTAGAAATACACAAGTCATGACCACTAGAAGGTAGGGATCTTCAGGGACCTATGAGATTTTTTTCTGCCACAGTCTGCCCTCTAGGCCCCATTGTTTCATATTCCTGCCTTACACAAAAAACACTCGCCCCTTCCAAAGATCCCTAAGACTCTGATCTCATTATAGCATCAGGTCAAAATTAAAATTTCATCATCTAAATTAGGTCCACCTGCAGTGGATGAGGCTCTTGGCGTGTAGTTTTCAAGTATACCAAACTGGGCAAGATACACTTTTATGTGTAGACCTCTGAAACAAAGGAGACAAGTCATCTGTCCGAACACACCCAATGTACAATAGTGGGATAGGCATAACAGCTGTGGACATACTTGTGTAAAAACTGGCATAAATCGAGGCATGAAAGAGTAACTAGACAGCAGCAGTTCTGAAATTCCAATGAGCAAAGGTTGTCAGTTCCTTGATTCAATTTCAAAGCCTAAGAATAATTCTCTTGGCTAGTGGCTCCATCCTGTAGGTTCTTGGTTCTACCCTCTGTGTCATCCTTCCTTTTAATTGAAGGTAGCATGTTTGCAGTTGGGTATGCACAACAATTACTGTGATCAAATGCACTGAATCAAGTACAGGGAACACCTACCTCACCTCTCTCAGTGGAAAGTTTTGCTTTAGTTTATCCAGGATTCAAGAATAATTGCTAAGATCCATTTTGCAGTGTAGGTTTTAGCCTCTCAATGCTGGGACACATCATTTGAGGCTGCAGTGCCAGTTCATTACTCCCACACCTTACCTCACCAACCACTGGGCTAAATTTGAAATATCAGAACCACTGAAGAACTGCAGTTTTTCACATTCCCAAACAGATTTGTCTCAAGACACACTTCATTCCTGTCACCTACATTCTGACCTTCTCACTCCTCCTTTTAAATTATCCCTTTTTGCTACCATTATACCCCACTGAAGGAGCTCATGAAATTTCACCCCAAAATATGACTCCTTGGTATAAAGAATATTTTGAATTAAGGCCCTTCTAAATTAACAGGCCCTTGGAAGAGGCTTGTCTCTCTTTTCGGAAACCGGAAGAACAAAGGACTTCCCTTCGTCTCCCTGTTATCTCAATATATTTCAGGAAAGAAGATCAGGAATGCAACCAGACCTGGACTAAATCATTTAAAACATAATACCTGTCTCTCAGATTAATTTACAAGTCAATCTGTTTCCCCCATCCACTCATGCTCCCTAGCAACCATTTATTGCTGCGCATCTTTCCCTTTCCCCCAAAAGACAGGTATAAAAACATTTGAACTTCACTGGGATATTGGGTAATGACTATGATTCTCCCCATGCACATGGTAAATAAACCTTTCTCTTATTACTCTGCCTTAATTGTGAGGTGATCTTTCAGTGAACTTTTGGGGTAAAGGGCAAGTTTCCTCTCACCCTTACACCACCAACTCCCATCAGCTCCTTTAGCAGAAATCCTAACATCTCCATCGATGGCATGGTGTTTTACAAAAAGTCTATATTCAATTAATGTTTAAGGAATAAATGAGCCAATGAACATTGTTATATATGGAATATTTGTACCCCCTGCCAAATTTGTACGTTGAAATACTAATTCCCAATGTAATGGTACGAAGAGGCAAGGCCTTTGCATAGGCCTTTGTGAGGGTGGAGCCCTTATAAATGGGATTAGTGCCCTTATGAAAAGACATGAGGGAGCCGGGCGCGGTGGCTCACGCCTGTAATCCTAGCTCTTTGGGAGGCCGAGGCGGGCGGATTGTTTGAGCTCAGGAGTTCGAAACCAGCCTGAGCAAGAGCGAGACCCCGTCTCTACTAAAAATAGAAAGAAATTAATTGGACAACTAAAAATATATGGAAAAAACTAGCCGGGCATGGTGGCGCATGCCTGTAGTCCCAGCTACTCAGGAGGCTGAGGCAGGAGGATCGCTTGAGCCCGGGAGTTTGAGGTTGCTGTGAGCTAGGATGACGCCACGGCACTCTAGCCTGGGCAACATAGTGAGACTCTGTCTCAAAAAAAAAAAAAAGAAAAGAAAAGACATGAGGGAGCTTGTTTTCCATCTCTCTGTTCTCAGCCATGTGAGGATACCATGAGAAGACAGCCATCTTCAAACCAGCAAGAGTGCCCTCAGCAGACCCCAAATCTGCTGCTTTGATCTTATACTTCTCAGCCTCCAAAAGTGTGAGAAATAAATTTCTGTTGTTTAAGCCACTCAGTTTAAAAAAAAACATGCTATCTAATTTATTAGATTTACTTTCTCTTAAATTCTTGAATAAGCTAAATAAATCCAAGTATGCATGTATGTATATATAAATTTTACAAAACAACACACTAAAAATTTAGGGAATCTTAGAGTTGCACATCTTTCACTTATTTATCTCCATTTTTTGAGCCCAACAATTTAATGTTGAGTCGTCTCCTATTTCCAATGAAACACCTGCTTGTGTTACCCAAAGTTCAATGATTGTCCCTGAGTCCACATCAGAAGAACAAGGACAGTTTGAGGAGAAGGAAAGGAAGATTTATTAATTTTCCAGAAAATAAGGAGAATGGCAGACTCCGGTCTTAAAGTGCCATTATCCTATCTATAAGCAGAAATACAGAGCTTTAAAAGGGAGGGTTTTCAAATTCAGGCTATTGCTGTTTAACTACAGTTGATGATTCTGATCTGTCCTATCTCCAGGGAAGAAAATCATGTGACCTCCACCCCACACCTTGGACCTCAGCCAGGACAGTTTCATTGAGGCATCTCCTGTGGTACAAAGAACAAAGGATACTCCCCTGACCCTCCCAACCACTGGCCTGAGGCAAGGACACAGGTTTCAATTCTCAAAAAGAGTGGGAGTTGTACAGAGACAGTTCATAAAACATTTTTACTTTTTTTTCAGCCCATTCCCTCTGTTACACTTGATTGCCACATTGTCTTGTTTCAGATCATAAAATAATATGGAAGATTTTCCCATTTCTTTTCAAGATAGCATAGCTCCTACTCTTAAACCTGACACACAGAAATAAATATATAATCCAAGTGGTGATTCATGAATTTATATTTTGAAACTAGTTAGACTTTATATTAAAAAGAACATTTAGAAATTAACTGGAAAGGAAAAGAAAACCAGAATGAAGGAAAGGAAAGAAGGAAGGAAGGAAGGAAGGAAGGAAGGGAGTGAGGGAATTAAGGAAGAAAGGAAAGAATTAAGAAAGAACAAAAGACCAAAAGGAAGGCAGGCTAGAAGTAAGGAAGAAAAATCTTCAAGTTACTCAATAAAACATGAATACAAAGATGATATATGTACACTGTATTCTCTCCTGCCCAATACTGGCCCTCTAGTACTTACAAGGTTGACTGCCCTATTCAACCAGAAAGGGAAAAACTTGACTCAGATTTCACTAGGGGTGTAAAAGGCTGCTGTACTTGGCCCTGGAACATGCCCTAGCCATAGTAATAGAGGCAACTCTGGTTCAGGCTCTCTTTTCTTCATCTCACTGTGACTCTTCATAGAGGGATAAAAAGAAACAGGAACATATCACTGACCTTAGCCAAAAATTTTAGTACTTTTATTCTTGCTGCTTTCAGTGTGAAAGCAGGGCCTCCTAGGAATTTATAGCATGTAGGATCGGTATTGGGAACTTGCTGATATTCCAGGTACTTTTCCTATATCAAATATCTGGGGATGAGTTTTCTGGACTCCCCACAGATAAAATGCTTTGTTCCAGCATATGTTTTCATCATGTTCAAGAATTCTCAGATCTCCTCCTCATTGGTGCAGTTGCCCTTCATGAAGATCACAATCAGAAGAGTCATCAGGACACCGATCTTTGGCAACCCCTTCCAGCACTCCAACCCCCATCATTGGAGAGTTGCAGTTTGCTGAGAAAGGCATAGGAATGAGGGTGGCTCATGAGCGGTGGCTCATGTCTATAATCCTAGCACTCTGGGAGGCCAAGATGGGCGGATAGTTTGAGCTCAGGAGTTCGAGACCAGCCTGAACAAGAGCGAGACCCTGTCTCTACTAAAAAAAAAAAATGGAAAGAAATTATCTGAACAACTAAAAATATATAGAAAAAATTAGCTGGGCATGGTGGCGCATGCCTGTAGTCCCAGCTACTCAGGAGGCTGACGCAGTAGGATCGCTTGAGCCCAGGAGTTTGAGGTTGCTGTGAGCAAGGCTAACCCCACTGCACTCACTCTAGCCAGGGCAACAGAGTGAGACTCTGTCTCAAAAAAAAAAAAAAAAAGAGAAAGTCCAAATAAAAGTCAAATTACAATCGCCAGTGACCAGCTCCATGTATCAGAGCTCTTTATCGGATCACAGGGACATGTTCCTTATACTTTCTCTTGGCCTTTGTCAGCATGTGTGCCTTCATGATGGAATTTTTAATTTTATATCCGAGCAAAAGGAACTGCATAAACAAAGCCACTTTCTTGGTTAGAGGGTTTTTGCAAGAGTTCTCAGGGGCAAGTGGGGCTTGTGAAATGCCTAGATTTTCATCCTCTTAGCTATTGGCACATTCATCAGTTGTTTTTCATTGGTACCTGAAACACCCACAGAGCTATTGGTGGGGAAAGGGGTGATCCAAAGGGCCTGGAGAGTGCCGTGCATCCTAACGGCAGACAAAGTCTGGGGAATATGCAGAAAAAAAAGACTTCTGACACAGTGACGTGAGATCTCTAGATTCTGGGTACCCCTTTAGCCAAATCTGAAAAGAACTGTCTGGTGTCTCTCAAGGTTGAAAGCAGGGGTGAGGACGTGATTGTCCTTATGTTTTGAGGTTTGTGGTCACCACATTCTTCTCTCATGTAGATTTCACATGGGATCCTTGTTCCTTGATTAAAGGCTCTCTGTTAATATCACCTCCTTGCAAGCTCTGAGCTTTTGCCCAACCACAGATCCTATAGAGAATGGGTCAGGATTCCTATCTGGATATGACTTGGGGAATCTGCAGCAAAAGGCATGGAGCCCAGGACAGGTGGTGAACTGTCAGAGAAAAAACACACTGATCTATTCCTTCTCTTCACCAGCCAAGCTTTGTCTTCTCCACGTTCAAAAAAAATTAACTTTTTGTAGGGAAGGGGCAGAACTGGATGATTTTGTGAGGCCCTGATCTTTTCAAGTTATGTTTAACATTGCATAGTCCAGTGCAGTGAGCTTTATTTTTACCCTCAAATATGGTAAAATATGTATGTAAGAAATATCTACCAAGTGTATGTTAGTGATTTTGTGTTCGTATGTGCATACACAGAATCTCAAAAGTTCCATGAAAAATTACTTAGCTTTACTATGTGTGATTCACTGTGATATTCACGATTCCATTTTTAGTCCATTATCTATACTCCCAAAAACGATAAAGAATTCCACTACTCACCTTTAAAGAAGTTGTAGGTGTTTATTAGTATATCCTCTGGAGTCATAATGCCTCAACCATCCAAACTTTTGCTCTTCATTGTATGAGCCCATGGTACTGGAACCTGTGGTCTAAGGTGCTTTCTTGGATTCCTGTAGTGAAGCAGTAGAAATTCAATGTTCCAAGGCACATTGGGAAGAAACAAGAGCAGAACATTAAAATATTTTGTTCATCTAATCTTACTGTGTATCTTCTACTGTTAGGCCTTTTGTGGATGTTCCCTGGACCCCTGGTTTCCAGTGTCAAAAATGAGTACTGGTACTGAATCTAGCTGATGATGGAGTGATCACAAATACGAAGCAATTTCACACACAACATTTAATGCAAAGCAAAAGTGTGTCTCAGAGGGAGAGATGGGTCATCCTCTGTGAGTGGAGAAGACCCCGAAGTCTGAGCGCACACTGTTTTTTATATGCTCACTAGTTTGTTCTGCCTTTCTTTTGGCAAGATTGGTTGCTGTTTCCCACCTTTGGGGTGATTGACAGGTTGGGGTTACACAATAGTTTATATAACAGTTTCCTTACTATCCATGCGTCCTCCCAGAATCCTTCATGAAAACTCCATCCACACTATGCTAATTATATGGTAATGAGCCCCAGGTCAGTTAAAGGTCACCAGGAGCTCCTTACTGGTTCCTTATGGTTCCTAGCTGCAATTTGGTTCCTAGCTACAATTTGGTTCTGCTCTCCACCCTTAGCCACTTCCTTGCCACCTGTTGTCCTCCTTCTGACCTAACACTATTGCACACTATAGAACAACCCCAACGTCAAGACAAGCCCCTCCCCTCTACCACAAAGAATTTTTTGACCTATCTTTAGATCCATAAAGAAAGAATAGATAAATTGTGCTTTACCAAAACTAAAATCTTTTGCTCTACTGGAGATACTATTAAAAATGCATAATAAAAACCACAGATGGGGAGAAAATATTTGCAAATAACATAGCAGACAAAAGACTTGTACCCAAAGAAAAAAGAAAGAACATACTAAATAACACTAAGAAGAGTCCATTTAGAAAATGTGCATTCAACTTGAACACCCATTTCATGAAAGAGGACATGTGAACAGCAAATAGCCAGACGTAAATATGTTCAACATGATTATCCATTAAAGAAATGTAAATGTATGCCACTACCCACCTTCCATAATGGCTGAAAAAAATTACTGAAAATACCAATTGTTGGTGAGGATTTGAAACAACAGGATCTCTCACACATTAATAGTGGGAAGGTAAAATGATCCAAGATCTCTAGAAATCAATGCTCCAGTTTTTATAAAATAAAACATACATTTACCATATCATCAAGCAGGCCTGTCTTGGGAATTTACTGTAGAGAAAAGAAAATACAAAACATCATAAACAAACGTACACAGCAGCTTTATTTATAATAGCCCAATGTTGAAGACAATGGATGAATGGATAAAAGACTGAGGCATGCAGTGGAATACTACTCAGCACTTAAAAATCACTTCATGGAACATTACTCAGCATTAAAAAATGACAAATGAGTAATAACGTGGATGGATCTCAAAGTCATTACACTGAGTGTAAGAGCCAACCTGAATATTAGCTATTACACTCAGTGTAATGACTTTGAGATCCATCCACGTTATTACTCATTTGTCATTTTTGTGTAGAGTATTACATACTCTAGAATTCCATTTACATAAAATTCTCAAAATGACAAAACTGTAGTGACAGAGAATAGATCAGGTTGTCAGACATTAAGGTTTAGAGAAAAATGTGACTCTAAATGGGGAGAATGGGGGACATTCCGTGTAGCGAAGAAGTAGTTTCGTGGCTTGATTGTGGTAATAGTTACATGAATCAATACATGCTAAAAAAACAATTTCATAGAACTATTACCACTCTCATATCAAATAGGCGCACATTAACACTTTGCAATCTGAATTAAATTTCAGTTTAATTCATAAAGTTATACCAATGTCATTTTCTGTGTCTTGATAAATTTACCATTCTATGCAAACTGATATCTTTGTTTAAAGTTAGGAGAAGGTTACACAGGAATTCCCTGTACTATTTTTACAAATTCTGTATGACTCTAAAATAATTTCAAAGAGTTTAAAATAAAAAGAGAGGCTGCAAATTGTGGTACAATTACTAGTGTCCATCAATGTCTAGTTTTTCTCTCCTTATAACATTTCTACAGTGCATTGCAGTTAACTGGACCACCCGATTAGAATGTACTTGTGATAGAGGCAGTGATTTAAAATAAAATACAAAGCTATATAAAAGCAGTGGGATATGATAAAATTGCCTATGTAAACATAGAAGGATAGTCAAAGAGCAATCTCTAGGTTATGGCTGGTGGAAAAGGTCAAAGTAAAGAACAGAAAGAAAAACTATAATATGCAAAATGGAGAATAGACCAGCTTTTCTTAAAAAAATAGATACTATCATACAGGGAAATGATCCATATTACTTTCAACTCTTGTTGTTCAGCAGTCTCACTCTATTGGCACTTGCCAGCAATGGATGCAAAGTTCTCAGTAACACAAGATATCTCTTCATTCAACAGTAACATCTCAGACAGTGAAATGTGATTCACATTTTACTACAGATCATGGGAATACCATGGGAATAGCTAGTACCAATCATTTTTCAAAATTTTAAATCCATAAGGTTACCATTATAGGAGATTTTTGTCTACTCTTTCTGGGATGCAGTTTCTCCATCTGTACAATAAGGAGAATGATAAATCTACTTTAAGTACCTTCAGATTCTGAAAACATTTATGAAACTGTGGGGTAGGAAGGAGACTCACCTGTCAGGAGAAGCATCAACAGGAGCTCTCCCAAAAGGGAGCAGAATGGGGCCAACATAAAATAGCACAAGAAGAAGAAAAGTGTAGCAAAAGTGGTGTTAGGCAGTTAGGAGAATATCATCAAAAGCTCAGCAGAGTGGGAAAAATGCAATGCAAGAAGGGAGATTGGCTTGAAAGCTACACAGTCTGTGCATTCCTCTGGGCCACTAGAACCATCTAGTCCAG
Source organism: Propithecus coquereli (assembly GCF_000956105.1). Taxonomy (NCBI): domain Eukaryota; kingdom Metazoa; phylum Chordata; class Mammalia; order Primates; family Indriidae; genus Propithecus; species Propithecus coquereli. Next base: position 48,343 of record NW_012138537.1, on the reverse strand, counting down.
CAGAGAGCTGTGCATCTGGGATATCCATGAAACTGATACTGGCACCTGCAATGGCAAGAGAGGGTTCTTGACCTCTGCGTAAGAAGGAATTCAAGTACAGGGTCGCAAGCGAGAGAAAGAGCAGACATGAAGTGTAGGCAGAAGTAGAAAGATTTATTGAAAGTAGAGTACATTCTTAAGTAAAGGCAAAAGAGCAGACTGATCCAAGCAGGAATAGTGGTACCCCAGGGTTAGGGTCTGTTCTTTTATGCTGATCCCTCATTATATGCTTAGCTGGGGGTGGAATATTGATGGGTTTTCTGGGAAAGAGTTGGAGAGTTCATAGAACCAGGAACCCTCCCCTTTCTTGACCTTCTAGGGTAACTTCTGGGAGTTGCCATGTCATTTGTAAACTGTCATGAGCTGGTGGGTGTGATCTTTACTATGCTTTTTTTTAAATTTTTAAATTTTTTTATTTCAAATATTAAAGGGATACAAATGTTTTTGTTACATGTTAGTGAGGGTAGTTCATTTAGGGACACTGTCGCCTCAACTGTGCCATGCCCCAATTAAAGGAATTCCACCTTTAACCTTAGATAACGATGTTATGGCTAAAGCAGAATAACTAAAGGGTCCCTATTGATTACATTTACCTTAGCTAAGCACATTCACATTCTTCTGACTTTCTTTTCCTGTTGGCCTTCTCCTTCTGACTCCTGCCCTAACTGCCTGTAGGATATCTGACTCCTATCTCAAAACCTTATGCTGTATTTACTATAAGGATGAGGGGGAAGGTGTATACCAGGTAACAACGTGTACTATTCATATGTTTAAGGAGCCAAGGGAGACTTTCTCTCTCTCTCTCTTTCTTCTCTATTTCTCTATTGTCTGTATCTCTCTTTTACTTCTTGTAACATGAAGAAGAGCTGTGCCAGGCAGTGGCCTTAATTTTTTATCTCATGGGCTTTATAAATTACTTATCATATTTTTTAATCTCCATTTTGCATTGGATGTTAGAAAGAAAAGGACCAAATTTAGGGCCCAAATTTAGGCTACACAACAAACATTTTGCATACTCCCTCCTTGTTGAGTGCTACTGGCCATTACTACACTCATTTTCTGATCCTGTTTTTAATCATTTATGTATTTTAAATTCTTATCTTATTGTACAGTCTGTTTTTATGTAAACTTCCTTAAATTGTTTCTGGGACTAACAGGAACATCTACATTAATGAATAAATCATGTGGTATTACAATGGAACGAGAAAAGTGTAAGAAGATGACATAGAAACTTTTCCAGAGAATACAGGATACAAAAGGTTTAGGGGAAATATAATTTAACATGGTGTGAGGATTGCTATAATTTGATGTTCAAATCAGAGTAAAATATAGAAGAGTTAAGACATTTGCTTGTTGAGAGATGGAGGCACGTGGACCCAGAAGCTGAATATTTAATGTCAGTCTGAGAAATTAACGAAACAGAGCATTGAGGAGAAGTGGCTTTGCACACAGCTAAAAGTATAGGAAACTGTCTGTGTTTAGCAAGAAATATGCCATATAGGAGTTACATAAAGGATAAAAATGACAGAGTATATATTATAATCATGTAGAGTAACAACAGTTGTTTTATAATTCAGTGGTAATGTGTAACTGTTTAAAAGCAAGGAAGGGCCAGCAGATCATTGCGATCTGCAGCAAAAGCATATTAAAGAAACACAATAAAAAGTAGAACAATAAGTAAAGGTTGTTATTTGCAAGGATGAAATGATGGTTGAAATGTAAAACGGTATTGTGGGAAATACTTGTGTTTATTCATTCTTCTTTGCCTTTTTTTGGTAGAATGTCAACACATATTAAAAAAGAAAAAATAAAAATGTTATGAGATAATTGCACTGCAAATATGTAATGTCTTGTATATTGAAAAATCTGAAGAATCACATTCAGATCAAAGCATTGGGTAAAATTTAGGTAAAGAAGGTCATGTTTCAAAAAAAGTGCTCACTGGAAAAAAGAAGATACGCGATTCTTTTAAAAAGGAAAAGAAAAGAACAGGGAACAGTTAATATCATGGGGAAAAATATACTTAAACCCAGAATATTAATAATATAGAATCATATCACTGTGACCAAAATCATTAATAACTTTGTTGTCAGGGAAGTTTATGAATGAAAACTTTATAATAGAAGCATTTTGAGTGCAGAAAATAAGTATTTGACCGTAGCTAGCAACTAGAAAGGTAACATTTACTGTAAAGAAGAATTAAGAAAGTCATGAGTCCCAGTTCTGTTTACCTGGTATTCACTTTGTGAATGATACTCACGTATTAACTTAAAAAAAAGACTGTATTGAATAAGAGGCTATTAGAGAAAATTTGATTTATCTTTCATTATTCTTATGAAAATCAATGAGTTAAAAAAGTACATTTTCATGTTCCATTTAGGTTCATATTCCTGAAAAAAAAAGAGAAAAAAAGAAGATAAAAAGTACATTTTCAGTCAC
>NW_012138537.1:17046-45773 GCF_000956105.1 Propithecus coquereli | reverse complement strand
TTGAATATATATAGTATTATATAATCATAAACGTAGTGCATATGTGTTATCAGTGTTAGAAAATATTGAAAGTATAAATGATAAAATTAAGTAATGACAAAATTTCACAAGCAGGAGAGGAACATTGTTGATATGTTTATACTCTGCTACTTATATGTTTATATGAATATATATACTCACACATGTACATATATATTTGTGTGTGTATGTGTGTGTATTCCATAGTTTTTCCATCCAAGCTTTTATTCTAATGTGTTTAAAATGTTGATTGGCTTACAGTTTGGGGACATTTGCATGTCATAATAATTCAGATTTTAAATTTGGATTACACTACTTATACTTCTGAAGAAGATAAAGTAACAGGAAATAGATTTAATCACCTACCTAAAGCCACTAAAAAATCAGACCAAAATGACAAAATATGTCTGGCAAGTTTTAATATATATCAGGCAACAAAATACAGTGATTCCTGAGAGATTGAAAGCCAACAAGGTGAGAATATAACTGCCCCAGCTTGCTGCCTTGAGCACATAGTGCAGTGTAGGGTAGTTTAGGTGAAACCTGGCCATCTTCTGTTGCGGAGGACATGAAACTGAGAGTCAGAGGACAACCAGGTGGCCAGAGTTCACAGGAAAAAATACCTAAGAGGAAAGAGCTGCACAGAGAGAGTTCTGGCTCACATAGGGAGCTTCCTGTTCCCACCAGTCAGAGTGTAAACCATGTCATGCCCAGGAAATCAGAGACAGACAGAGAGAGACAGAGAGAGACAGAGAGAGAAAGAGAGAAGAGAGAACTCAGAAGTATTTAATCTCTGCAGTGATGCAGGATTAGTCCTAGATTGATGTTACTCTGGTCACACCCAATAAACCTTAAAAACAAGAAGTACAAGGATCATATTGTTTCTAAGAAACCGAGTCACAGAACAAAGTTCAACAATATGTACATATTGAAAAAAGAGTTTCCAGTACTCTTATTCTGTACAAATGTGAACAAGGCCAAAATCACAATGTTTGGCATACCACCAATTTGCTAAGCATGAAAAGATGCAGGAAAATATGTCCAATAGGGAGGATAAAACTATACGTAGATCACAATGTCACATTGTATCCCATAAATATACACAATTGTTATTTGTCAATTAAAATAAATAAATGTTTTAAATCATGGATCAAAATTGAACTAGAGATGATATAGATGATAAAATGAACAGAAAAATGGCATCAAAGTTATTGTAGCTATGTTCCATATGTTCAAAAATCAAGAGAAAAATAAAACATGTTAAAGAGAGACATGTAAGACAAAGAAACATAAATAAACTTCAAGTGGGACAATGTATTAGATAAAAATATACACTGGTTTGGTCTAATAGCAGATTAGATATGGCAGAAGAAAAGACTAGTTAACTCGTGTATTGAAAAATCACAATATGTTTCTATAACACATCTATGTATGAAAAACCCTACCATCAGCTTTAAAATAATAACTACCATATGCTGATTTTATTCACTACTGAGAAAGTTGCTAAATTTACTAGGAATTCTGTAAAATTGGTAATTGTGATTTCTCTGTACTGTTAGAATTATTTTTCTATGAGAATATATGCACCATTATCTTCATAATTAAAATATTTAAATACTCCTAACAGCAGAAATAGCAGCTGAGTATTAGATAAAGTAACTGCTTACTGATGCAACAGACAAAATCTGAAATATAAACAACACAATAAAAGTTTATTTCTCAATGAAGTTGGGTAGGGGCTGTCTGCTGGCAGGCAACCCAGGAAACCAGGTGCACCAAGTAACCCCTGCCATCAGAGGCAGCCTCCCAAGTGTGTTGGAAGAACCGTGAATGACATATTAGCGCTCCCCTTAGCGGCAGATTAGGGAACCATAGAAGCACACACATTCAGGCTGGTAGGCAGCAGCTGCCATCTGCCTTGCTCCTACCAACACTTTAAGGGAGAATAGGGTCCAAGTAACCCTTGGGAGTGGCAAGATCGTTCCTAAAGATCAGGGCAAGAATATTCCTCATCCGGGGATCAAAAACCAACACAGAAGCATCAGATTATCTCAATAACTGGCTCCTCCATGCAATCTACAACCAACGACAGAGAGGGAAACCCCACAGCTCAACACAGTGCCCTCCATCTCAAGCTATTAGAGAGAAGTGGAGTTATACACACAGGTGCGATTCACCATGTGGGAGCCTAAGCTGGGGGACCAAACTCACTAATCTCCACTGGCAAGAGGTGAAGACAACAGGTCAGAGGTAACCCAACTTGCCAGAGTACCTGTAAGGCAATACAAGACCAGCATGCCTCCTCCCACCACTGTTAAGGAACATCCCTTGGGGGCTTCAAGTTAAGGACACAAAACAGTCCTAGCACTCCCAGTTTTCAATCAATTACTCTGATGAGAAAGAACCAGACAAAGAACCCAGGGAATATGAAAAAGCAGAGAGAAGAGTCACCCCCAAAAGAAATCATGAGACCCTCAAAATCAGATACTAATTTAAATGAAATGATTAAATTGATGGAGGAATAATTCTGAATATAGATTGTAAGGAAACTAAATGGAACCGAAGAGAAAATAGAAACCCAATATGAAGAAACCACGAGAACAATACAAAAATGAATGAAAAATTCTCTAAAGAAATTTAAATGTTACAAAAAAACCAAGAAGAAATCCTGGAAATGAAGGAGGCCTTCAAGGAACTTCAAAACTCAGTAGAAATCCTTAAAAATAGAATGGATCACACAGAGGAGAGAATCTCAGAGCTTGAAGATAATGTCTATGTGCTAAATGAATCAGATGAAGAAAAAGAAAACAGAAGCAAGAGACAAGAGAAGAACATACAAGAAATGTGGAATTATGTAAAGAAACAAAATATAAGAATTATAGGCATCCCGGAGAAAGAAGAAGAAAATACAGAAGGGATGCAAAATCTATTTCTTGGTATACTGGAGGAAAATATGCCTGGCCTGACCAGAAACCTAGATATCCAGATACAAGAAGCACAAAGAACTCCTGGGTGACTCAACATGAAGAGGCAAACACCACATCACATAATTATTAGACTGGCCAAAAGAAACACAAAAGAGGAAGTCCTTTGCACAGTAAGATGAAAACAACAGATAACCTGCAAAGGAAAACATATCAGACTAACGGCAGACTACTCAAATGAAACCCTATAAGCCAGAAGGGACTGGAGACCCATCCTCAATCTACTTAAACAGAACAATGGCCAACCTAGAATTCTTTACCTGGCAAAACTGAGTTTCATCTACAAGGGAGAAATAAAGACTGTCCAGGTCAAGCAATCACTGATGGAAGTTGTTTAGACCAGAGCTGCTCTGCAGGAAGTACTCAGACCTGCATTATATGCTGAACAGCTCAATAGACACCCACCAAATTGAAAACACTCAAGAGTGAAAGCCTGGAACCCAGATTCCACAATGGCTCAAGAGGTAAAACAAAACAATAAGAACTTACCCAACAATATGAACAGAAATCTACCCCAAATATTAATCCTCTCAATAAATGCAAATGGTTGAATTATCCTTTGAAGAGACATAGACTGGTTTAGTGGATAAAAAATTATAAGCCAAGTATCTGCAGTCTCCAGCGAATGCATCTAACCCACAAAGATGCTTTCAGACTCAAGGTCAAGGGTTGGAAAACAAACTTTCAAGCAAATAGAAAGCAAGAGAGAGCAGGGGTACCGATTCTAATTTCAGACAGCATCAATTTTAAAATAGCAAAAGTAAAAAAAGACAAAGATAGTCACTATATAATGGTGAAAGAAAAAATCCAACAAGAATACTTAAGAATTCTTAATTTCTATACACCCAACACAGTTGCACCCAGATATGTAAATGAAACCCTGTATGAATTTAATAGCACGATAAACGGTAATGCCACAGTAGCAGGGGATTTCAACACCCCACTGTCTGAAATGGAAAGATACCCCAAACAAAAAATAAGCAAGGAAATAATGGACTTAAACAGAGCTCTAGAACAAATAGGTCTAACAGACATCTACAGAATATTGCACTCAAATAAAGCTGAATATACATACTTCTCATTAGCTCTTGGAACTTTCTCCAAAATCGACCACATCCTAGACCACAAATCAGACCTCAACAAATTTAAAAAAATAGAAATTGTACCATGTATCTTCTCAGCCCATTGTGTTATAAAACTAGAGATCAATTCCAACAGAAACGCTCACCGCTTCACAAAGTCATGGAAATTAAACAATCTAGTGCTGAGTGATTGCTGGGTGAAAGAAGAGATACACATGAAGATCAAAAAATTCCTCGAATTAAATGATAATGGGGACACAAGCTTTGAATATCTGTGAGATACAGCAAAAGCATTCCTGAGAGGAAAACTAATAGCATTAAATGCTCACATCCAAAAAGCAGAAAGCTCAAAATTCAACAAACTAATAAACCGTCTGATGGAATTGGAAAAGGAAGAGCAAATTAATTCTAAACCTAGCAGAAGAAAGGAAATAACTAAGCAGAAGTAAATGAAATTGAGAACAAAATAACTATACAGTAGATCGATAAAACCAAAAGCTGGTTTTTCCAAAAGATAAACAAAATCGACAGCCCTCTTTCTGGATTGACAAGAACTAGAAAAGAAAGGACTCTAATAAACTCAATCAGAAATGAAAAAGGAGAGTCACTACAGACATCATTGAAATAGAAAACATTATCCTTGAATACTATAAATATCTATATGCCCCCAAACTACAAAATGTGGACTAGATGGACAAATGCTTGGAAACACATAATCTCCCTAAGCTCAATCAGGGGGAAATAGAACACTTGAACAGACCAATATCAAGCATAGAAATTGGAGCACCAATAAAAAGTCTTTCAAAAAAAAAAAAAAAGTCCCAGACGAGATGGGTTCACACCTGAATTTTACCAAACATCCAAAGAAGAACTCATACCTATACTGCAGAAATTATTCCAAAACATTGAGAAGGATGGTATCCTCCCCAACTCATTCTACAAGGCCAATATCACCTTGACATCAAAGCCAGGAAAGGATATAGCAGAAAAAGAAAACTATAGACCAATATCCCTCATGAATATACATGCAAAAATTCTCAACAAAATTTTAGCAATCTGAATCCAACAGCACATACAAAAAATAATTCACCATGACCAGGTGGGCTTTATCCCAGGGAGGCAAAGCTGGTTCAACATATGCAAATCTATAAATGTAATTCACCACATAAATAAAAGCAAGAAAAAAGACCATATGATTCTCTCAATAGATGCAGAAAAAGCATTTGAGAAAACCCAGCACACTTCTATCATAAAAACCCTTAACAAAATAGGCATAGATGGGACAATCCTTAAAATTATTAAGGCCATATATGATAAACCCACAGCCAATATCATACTTAATGGGGAAAAATTGAAAGCATTCCCACGTAGAACTGGAACCAGACAAGGTTGCCCACTATCTCCACTTCTGTTCAACATAGTGTTGGATGTCCTTGCCAGAGCAATCAGACAAGAGAAAGGAATTAAGTGTTTCTGAATGGGGGCAGAAGAGGTCAAACTCTCACACTTTGTTGATGATATGCTTTTATACCTAGAAAATCCCAAGGATTCAGCCAAGAGACTCCAGGAATTGATAAAGGAATTCAGTAAAGTATCAGGATACAAAATTAATGCACATAGATCAGTGGCATTCATATACGCCAATAACAGTCAAGCCAAAAATCAAATCAAAGATGTAACACCTTTCACAATAGCATCAAAGAAATTTAAATATTTAGGAATATATTTAATGAAGGAGGTGAGAAATATTTATAGGGAGAACTAGGAAACACTGAGAAAAGTAATTGCAGAAGATGTATACAGACGGAAATCCCTACCATGCTCATGGATTGGTAGAATCAATATTGTTAAAATGTCCATTCTACCTAAAGTGATCTACAGAATTAATGCAATCCCTATCAAAATTCCACCGTCATTCTTTACAGATTTAGAAAAAATAAATCTACGCATCGTCTGGAACCAGAGAAGACCTCGTATAGCCAAAGCAATCTTAAGCAAAAAGAACAAATTGGGAGGCATCAGTCTGCCAAACTTCAATCTTTCCTAACGGGCTGTAGTAACCAAAACAGCATGATACTGGTGGAAGAACAGAGATATAGACCTTTGGAATAGGAAGGAGATCCCAGATATAAAACCATCCTCATGTTGTTGTCTAGTCTTCGAAAAAGCAGACAAAAGTATACATTGGGGAAAAGAATCTCTATTCCATAAGTGGTGCTGGGAAAACTCGATATCCACATGCAGAATATTGAAACTGGATCCCCACCTCCCATCTCTCACAAAAATAAACTCACATTGGATTACAGAGTTAAACCTATGGCGTGAAACCTTAAGAATTCTGGAAGAAAATGTGGGGAAGACTCTTTTAGACATTGGCCTAGGTAAAGAATTTATGAAGAAGACCCCCAAAGCAATCACAGCAGCAACAAGAATAAACAAATGGGACCTGATCAAATTAAAAAGCTTCTGCACAGCCAAGGAAACTGCCCTTAGAGCGAATAGACAGCCTACTGAAAGGGAGAAAACATTTGCTTTCTACACATTTGAGAAAGGGCTGATAACAACAATCTATATGAGAATTTAAGAAAATCAACCAGAAAAAATGAAACCACCCCATCAATAAAGAGGCAAAGGACATGAACAGAAACTTCTCCAAAGAAGACAGAATTAAGGCCAGCAAACATAAAAAAGTGCTCAACATCTCTAATCTTTAGGGAAATGTAAATCAAAAATACAATGAGATATCACCTTACTCTTGTGAGAATGGCCCTTATCAACAAGTCCCAAAAGAAATGCTGGCGAGGATGTGGAGAGATTGGAACACTCTTACACTGCTCGTGGGACTGCAAATTAGTACAACCCCTGTGGAAAGTAATTTGGCAATATCTCAAAGAGCTAAAAATAGAAATAGCATTTGATCCAGCAATCCCACTACTAGGCGTCTATCCAAAGGAAAAAAAGACGTTCTATAATAAAGACATCTGCACTTGAATGTTTATAGCAGCACAATTTATGATTGCAAAGATGTGGAAACAACCCAAATGCCCATCAATACATGAGTGGATTAATAAAATGCGGTACACACACACACACACACACACACACACACATATACACCATGGAATACTACTCACCTACAAAAACCAATGGTGATCTAATTACCCCAGATAGAGATGGAGCCCATCTTTTGAAGCGAGGTATCACAAGGATGGAAGAACATGCACCATATGTACTTGCCATCAAAGTGGTACTAATTGATCAACACTAAGGTGCTCACATGGTAGTAATATTCACTGGGTGCTGGTCAGAAGGGGGGGTGGGGAGTGGGGGGTAGAGCAGGTGGGGTGGGTAAACCCACAGCTAATGGAGACAGTGCACACTGTATGTGGGAAGGACACGCTTGTAGCCCTGGCTTGAGCGAGGCAAACTCATTTCATGTAACCAAAATGTGTGTATCCCCATAATACCCTGAATTGAAAAAAATAAAAATAAATAAACATGTTTATTTATGTTTACTCCAGAATGGAAGAAGAAAGCATAATGGTGGCAGACTGACTCTCAAGGGCCTATGCCTGGAAATGACAAATATTGCTTCAAGTCATACTTCAGTGGCAAAAGTAGGCATGACCCTTCCTAATTATAAGTGAACGAGCAATATATATATATATATATATATATACCAGTATGTCAAAGAAGGAGAGTGAGACACCATGTGGATGAGCACTTGTAGTCTCTCCCATAAACTGTTACATAGTAGGTGCTCAATTAAAGGACAACTATTAGAATTTCCTATGAAGACAACCCCCTCCACCCTTGGTGGAGTTTCTAAGAAAGCCAAATTTGCTTGAAATTCTCTATTTTTTTTTTTTTTTGACAGACTACTATGTGATAGGTGCATTCTAACACATGGTCACACCAAATTTTCCAAAAGACTCTGTAAAATCCCAGAAGGCAATGGTTCACCTTCTTCACTGAGTAGCACTTTTCTGCACTAATTTTGAAATAAATTCTAGAGTCTCAATAGGATGAGAGTATGCTCCTTTCTCCTCGTGGATTATCAAAATCTTAGCTTGTGAATTCTGCAAATCTCAATGTGACTGAATGTACAGGACACTTTTACAGATGCCGTTAGTCACAAGAAAAAAAAAAGAATTTTCCTCTGGGGCAAGTACTGAGATGAGAGGCAGCACACGGATGGTGACTTCTTTGTATCTTTTCTGTTCAAAGATAGCATGACTGCCAGGAAGTCATTTTTCCTTCTGGAAAGGATTCCAGAGGTGGAGTGGAGGTTTGAGGAATTCAGCCTTAGTAGATGTTGCTACACAACAATCTTTATGTTTTTTCCTCATATCCAAATTATAAGGGTAACTGTGTAAGTCCGTTTTCTGTTGCTTATAACAGAATACCTGAAACTGGGTAATTTATAAAGAAAAGAAATTTCTTACAGTTATGGAGGCTGAGAAGTCTCAAGTTGAGAGGCTGTATCTGGTGAGAGTCTTCTTGCTGGTGGGAACTCTCTGAAGAGTCCCAAGTTGGGGCAGGGCATCACATGGCAAGAGGGCTGAGCCTGCTAATGTGCTAGCTCAGATCACTCTTCTTCTTCTTATAAATCCAGCAGTTGCCCTCCCTTGATAACCGATTAATCCATTAATCCATGAATAGGATTAACCCTTCCATGAGGGCAGAACACTCATGATCCAATCACCTCTTAAAGGCCCCACCTTTCACTACTGCCACGTCGGGGATCAAATTTCAACATGAATTTTGGAGGGGAAAATATTCAAACCATAGCAGTGGCTTGGAGCACTCACCACCTAGTTAAACTCACCCATCAGTGTATTTGTTGAGAGATGAATCTCAAATAAGGAATACCATGAAAATTCTACTGCCTATGTCAGAATGATTTCAAAAACTTTACCTACAGGATAATATCCCAAGAACTAGAAGCCTATGTGCCAAAGCAAAGTCTACTCACTAGCCCATTTGGAAAATATTTTGAGAATGTAGTGGAAACACTCAGGTGGTCTAAAGTTTAGTGTTCAAATTGACCTTTTACATGGAAGTGTCTAAATCTAACTGTAACCATCTTTTTCTGCAAGGGTCTATGGTTATCACATAGGTTCCACATGAAGGAAGTGACCACCAGAAAGTTGGAATGCTCTGTGTCAGGGGAGGGAGGGTGGTTTTGCGGGAAGGAAGTTCTTTCCACTGGCAGTAGAGGGCATCCTTCAGAGGAGGAGGCAATGAAGAGCTGTCCAGCAGGTCAGATTCCAGAGTTGGAAGGGGGTCACATGGGGGAAGACCCAGGGGAAGGGTTCTGTAATGGGAGAACGTGCCAGAGCTAAGCTAAAACCAGCCCCTGGACACAGTCCTCTCTCAACTACGTGACTAGGGGCAGCAGGACCCTAAGTAAATGAAGCCCACAGACAGTCTCCAAACTGTGGTTCATCCTCATATTAACCTTCTTTTATTAGGAGTGCTTATAGTACTCTGGCTATAAGGTCCTTCCTCTGATCACCTGAAATACATTTCGAAGTAGTGAGAAGAAAAGTGAACAGAGACACAAGGTCTGCCTCAGGCTGGGAGGAGGGGAACTGCATGGGTTTTAGATGAATTCAGACCAGGGGTGTAGTGCCAACTCTGTCACTTAGCAGCCACGTGAACTTGGGAAAATTGCAAGTTCTTCATCTGCTAATGAGTCTGATAATGTCTATCTTGTAGAAATGTTGGGATATATGTAATGTTTATAAAGCACCTGAAACCGTGGTCTTTAAAGAATGACATTTATTTATACTTATTATGATCCCTGACAAGGCTACCAACCACTTTGAGATTTTATTTTTGCAGTCCTTAAGACATCAGAAAATATTTAAAAAACAAAATAATGCTTAGCAAGTAAACTGTGTTAATTTTCTCCATTTGAAAATACATTATTTAACTTAGAGTGAGGGAGTCTCCCCAAGCTGAATGCAACTCAGAGGTCCGAGAATTTGTACCAAGGAACAAATAACCTCCGTCCTGGGTGTCTTTTCATCTAAACTACCCATTTTCATTTATTTCATCACCATTAAAAATCAAGCCCTCTCTAGAGTTTGCCAAAATACAGTCAAGATAACCTAATTATCAAAATTTCCCCCTTTTTTAATGGCATGGGCTCTGGCGCTCCCAGCCCAGTTCAAAGAGTGTCAGCACAGTGGCTTCTGGATATCTCATGTCAAGGAAGTATCACCCTTACTTCTCAGAAACACCCTGGAGATAATGTGCATGAAACACCTAGTTTGTGCATTGTGCTCACCTGTGCTGGGACAAGAGCACAGAACACCTTTCATTCCTGTCCCAGGTGGAGATTCCCTCCGGTTTAACTCACAATCTCAAAGTAAATATTAAGGATAGTTTTCCATTCCAGCGTCTAGTCTCTCAACCCTGAAACCCACCTTCTGAGGGTCAGTCCCCTGGTCACAATTGTCACAAGTCTCATCTAGCCCACTATCCTGCTTAACGTCAAATTACCTCCTTTAAAGAAATTACAGTGCCCCAAAGCTTCAAACTGCCTCGATTTGGGGTATTTTCATTTGACTGCTCTCATCTGGAGCCTTCTCTCTTTCTCACCCCTTCTTTATACTTATCTTTTATTTAGATCTTTCAGTATCACTATCTTCCTTATAGGATAGCAGCCCTAGACACTAAAAACTTACAGAAAGGCCGGGCGTGGTGGCTCACGCCTGTAATCCTAGCACTCTGGGAGGCCGAGGCGGGCGGATTGTTTGAACTCAGGAGTTCAAAACCAGCCTGAGCAAGAGCGAGACCCCGTCTCTACTAAAAATAGACAAAGTAATTAATTGGACAATTAAAAAATATAAAGAAAAAATTAGCCGGGCATGGTGGCACATGCCTGTAGTCCCAGCTACTCGGGAGGCTGAGGCAGGAGGATCGCTTGAGCCCGGGAGTTTGAGGTTGCTGTGAGCTAGGATGACGCCACAGCACTCTAGCCCAGGTAACACAGTGAGACTCTGTCTCCAAAAAAAAAAAAAAAAAAAACTTATGGAGAATGACTCAGTCTTTTTCTTGCCGTCCTCAGTACTAGTATGAGGCACTCTAAATAAGAGGTGCTAACTTAATGGTTGGGAAATAAGAGAAAGAGTGAACAAGATGTCTCATTAATTAACATGTAATTCCTCCCACAGTCTTGAATAAGCTAAGAATATCCAGGTACATATCTCTTAATTTTATAAAAAGAAATACTAAAAGAAAAAGACAACCAGAAATTTACCACCATTTACTTTTTTTCCTCTACCTTGACCGTAATTATTTTACTGCAGGGTTTGTTCACAGATCCATAAAAATCTCTGTTCAATTGTCATGTTGTCGTATTCTAGATCATAAAAAATGACTGAAGGTTTTGTCAACGGAAAAAAAGACCAAACTCTGTAAAATAATTTTAAAGAGATTTACTCTGAGCCAAATTTGAGGACCATGACCCGGAGCCACGCCCAAGCGGTTTTGAGCAGTGGACTGGATGTGGCTGGGTTACAGTTGTGGTTTTATACATTTTAGAGAGACAGGGGTTACAGGTAAAGTCATAAATCAATATGTGGGAGGCATATATTGGTTTGGCCCAAAACGGCGGGACATCTCAAAGCGGGGGCTTACAAACCATAGGTGGATTTAGGGATTCATTAGTTGACCATTGGCTGAAAGAGTTAGGTTTTTGTCCAAAAGACCAGGAATCAGCTGAAAGGAATGTTTGAGGGTCTTTTATCTATCACATAATGCTATGCCAGAATCAGGTTGAGAACTAAACAACATCATGAAAAACCTATTTATTGAGATTTTATCATTTGTAGGCATGACTCATCTGGCCTCCTTAGGAAGGAATTTTGAGCAAAAGAAAAAGATCAGAGTTTAGCCCTCAATAGCCTTAGGCCTGTTAATGGGTTACAAAGGATGTCCCCAAGAAGGGAGGGGGTGCAGATAAGGCATGTCTGACCTTCCTCCTGGCAGACAATTTAGTTTTAGGACATTCCTTTGGCCACGAGAGGGTCCATTTAGTCAGCTGGTGGGGGGTGAGCCTTAAAATTTTATTTTAGTTCACAGTTTCTAAATTTGTTTTGTAAAATATCAAAACTATAACTATGCTGAAATAAAAATAAATAAATATATAAATAAAATCAATTTTCCAAGTCAAAAAACCTGTAACTTATAATGCTTATAAATAGCAAGAAACATGTGATCCATATGATTTATAAACTAAGGTTCTGAAGTCAAGTAAACATTTAAAGAAATGATTGGGAGGCAAGAAAGCAATAATTCAGCTAATTTTCTTTGAAGCTAGATACATATATATATATGTTTTATGTTAAAATACAGGAGGAGAAATGTGTGAAGAGTTTGCTTTTGAAGTAGCAATCACCTCAGTTTATCTTATCTGTATCCAAGGTTTTTAAAAATTTCAGTTGTCACTCTTGTATATATATATTTTCCTGGTTTCTTTTCATTTGAGCCCTGATTTCTATGGGGTGATTTTTTGTCCCTTGCACTTAAAGGTTTTTAAACTTCAGCCCAAATGGCAGTGCCTTTACCACTCAAACATTAGACCTGCCCTGAGAATCTTTCTCTTCTCTCTGGGTTGCTGGCATGGAGGAGTCATTCCAAACTGGCCTCAGAACAAACACATAAATGAGGAGTACCCTTTTGTTTTTTCTCACCTCTTCCTCATCCACCCCCCCCCACCTACCCAAGTGCTTTTTTTTTCCCTTTTTTCCTTCTCAAAATGTAGATGGGGAGTCTTGCTGAATGCTCTTCTCCGGAGGGAGCCCTCCAGACCAGGGACTGTGGACAGACGTGCTGGATCCTAGATAACAATTCATAAGGCTTGCTTTGACTCTTTGCTTGCTAGCTATGAGCTCTTCCCCAGGAATCTGGAAGATCTCTGGGACTCTAGACACTCTCTGCTCTGTCTTTCTTTTTGGAATCCCTCAACACCTGCCTCTTCCACCTCTGAAGCCCAAGGCTCCAGCAAACATCTAAGTAAGATATGCTTGTCTGGCCACTTGCCATGTCTGGAGTTGCTATAAATTTTATGCCCACTTTGCCTGGGAGACACTTACAGGTGAGAACGATGCAGATGATGCTTTCACAGCTCAAAGGGCAGTACGTGATTGCTGAGGGGCCCCAAGATTGAGTTTACTAATGGATCCATACACAGGACTGGCTAAATATGGAAGGAGGGAGGCACATGTGCCTGTCCTGACTTCCCAAAAGGTGAAAGTCTTTCCTGGTAAATCCATTATTTGCAAATGATGTCAAAATATGTCTCTCGTTTCTCCCTGGCTACTTCTCCATGAGTCTCTGTTTGTTTTCCCATCCCTTTCTCCTCCTTACTCTCCCTTTACTATTTCTTCCCCCTCTTGGATGGCAGTAGGGGGGTAGATAGTGATCCTCAGTTTCTCCCAGTTAAGACAAACACCTGTACCCTTGTGACTAGTTGTGGTTCATCACCATGGACAGTGCCCGTCCTGAGTCCTGTTGGCTGAGCTGTGGCTACTGATGAGCAGTTGTTGGACCCTGTCACCTGCCCTACCCTTTGCATTTGGAAGCCTCACGTATCTGTGTTTGGAGGTTTGACCCTGGTAGATAATAGTTTGTATTCTCTTCATTCCCTAAAGTAGTAGTGCATAAGTACCCTCTGGCCATTTGGGGATTTAATTACTCCGTGAACTGCTTTGGCTAATTTTTTAAAAAAATATCCAGTTCATGTTTTGTAACAATATTGATGTAGTGGCTTTCCAGACTAGTAGGATCGTTTTAAAAGATACATCTACTGTTTTGATACTGGCATCTTTTCTTGGCTGTGCCTTTCTTTCCTTTACGTGAGAAGGGCTCCTTTGTACCATTTTAGGCAGTAAGAAATGACTTGCTTTTTTAGTGAGTATATGAATATTCACCATGCAAAACTCTCAATTTTTTATTAGCCATATTTTACCCAAGTATACCTGACAGGAAAGAACCCCACCTGAAAATGATTTTGACCTGGCGATCTATTGCCTAATCTCATATATCTTGATTGGAAATAAAAATCCACTTAATTCCTTGGTGATTAGGACACACAAAATTCGTCCTCTAGAAACTGACTAGAGCATCCCCTGAAGACTCTTGTTAAATCCTTTCATTTTTTATAGCCTCATCTTCTCTAGGACGACAGGGCAGACAATCTTGGTGAGTCAGTGTCTTAGTCCATTTTGGGTTTTTATAGTAAAATACCTGTGACTATATAATTTAAAAAGAATGGAGATTTATTTCTTACAGTTCTGGAGCCTGGGAAGTCCAAGATTGAGGGGTTGGCATTTTATAAGGTCCTTCATGCTGCACCACCCCATAGCAGAAAATAGAAGGGCAAGAGAGGGTCAGAGGGAGAGAGAAAAGAGTGCCAAATGTGTTCTCGTATTAGGAACCTGCTCCCATGATAATGAATTCACTTGAACCCACTCCTGCAAAGACAGCATTAATGCATTCATGAGGGTGAAATCCACATGGCCTAATCACCTCCCGTTAGGCCTCACCTCCCAACACTGTTGCATTGGGAATTAAGTTTCCAGCACATGCTTGCTAGAGGACACATTCAAACCATAGCAGTCAGGAATGGCCCTCTTCGTGCAGGCTCCCCAGAACCTCTGAGTCCCATTTACGATCCATACAGTAAAGGTAGAAGTGACTGATGCTTGGGATCCTTTGAAGATGGGTGGGCAAATGGGTGATTTGTTTGTCCTCTTTCTAAATTGAGAGTGATTCTTGAGGCTAAGCAAGGGGATGTCCTCTAATTTCTCAAGTTCGCCTGAAGCTTCCTTTGGAAATCTGTCTCCTTTTAAACTAACTTAACACGCTTGAATCATTTTTGTGCAAACAAGTTACCTGCTCTCATTTCAATCCTCCTTCCCTTGGCCTCTGGCTCTCCTTACATGAAAATCTTACACAGAATGCAAATTACCCTGTACATACAATCTCTCTCTTTCCCTCTTTTGCACATTAGAATTTTGACAGCTGGTCTTTTAGTCAGTCTGTATCATTTCCTATCCCTTAGATACCTTTTTTCATGGTCCCTTGCCTGTTAAAACAGAGGCCTTTAGCCTCTGAAATTCCATGGTTATGCCTCAAAAATCAGTGCGGTGGAGAATTACTCAGTGCCACCAGAGAAATTCTAGTGACAGAGAAACCTCATGGTGTTTGGGATGTTGGAAAATTTGAGTGAAGCTGACCTGACAGCTTCAGGTTGTGTAGGATTCAGAGAAAGGACAATCTGATGGGAGTGTTTTCCTCAGGGACAAGTCATATCCTTTCAGACAAATGAGTTTTCCATTGTGCATCCAGGGAAGTGAGGCCAAATTAGGCTATTGCTATGGAGTGAGACTGGAAATAGGCGTAAGTCTGAGGTCCTAAAGCTTAGAAGCTGAGCAAAAGATTTGGAAACCCCTTAATGTGATTTTCATAAGGGAGACTTCAGCTACTCCCACCTGGTACTGATAGCTGACTTGTTGATTTATGCTTTTAAACTTTTCAACGTGATGTTCCCGGATTGCTCTGGAAGCTAAGCATAATTGCAAAACCAAAAATCCACAGTTGTGCAATTTCATCACCTCCAAAACTAAATACTTCTTAAAGATGACTCAGGCCTGCATGGAAGACAGTGTCGCATGCCTCCTGCTCGCTGTTTTGTGCATGCCTTCCTCGATTCCTTCAGTCGCACTCACACAGCTCTGCTCTTTATTACAGGAAGTTAGATGAGTGCTGCCTTTGTGTAAACTAGCAATTCAGGATGAACTTTGAGGAGAGTTGGGGAGACAAGAGAAAGGCACTATCCACTGGAAAATTACCTTCCTCGCTAATTTAGGTATTTAAGCTGTGACAAGTTTGTACGGTTATAGAGAGACATTCTATGGCCTCTTAATGTGCCTTTCCCCCTCCACTGTGTGTTAAAACATGAAAACAAAAGTCTCATGGTATCATGATTCCATGGGGTAAGAGGGGCAGTACTGAGATAGAGGAAGCCCCTTGAAGCATTCAGGACTCACTCCAGGATCTGGAACGGGATCACACCTGTTCAAAATTATGCTAGCATCTAAAGAATTCGAGATTTTAAATGATCTCATTCTACATAACCTTATAGATCCTATAAAGAAGGGGATCACAATAATAATATACTGTATTTTGGAAGAAATTTTATACTCTGTTGTGTCCTAAATCATACCAATAACCTGGAAGTCATACGCTTCCCAGATCACTATGACGGTCAAAATGTTTTGTAAGATGGGGGAAGGGAGTGGAAATATATTAATATATAAATACATATCTACCCAACCTTTATTCTGGGTCCCTTCCTCAGCTATTTGAGTCACAGTGGAAAAGAAACTCAAGTTCCGTGTGTAGAAACTGTAAGCCTCCTGCCTGTTGGTGTTCTTGAAATCACCTTATGAATTCACAAGCTCTAGGAGCTTGGAACAGAGAGCAAATGAGAGGCACTTTAACCAATCCCCCTCATCTAGAAAAACCTGTATTTTTAATATATTTTTTAAAAAATAGATCTTCGTGGACCTCACAGATTATTGGATGTCCGTAAGTGCTTTTGTATGTTGTAACTGTAAAGAAATTTCTTTATGCACAGCAGAGCAGTGGGAAATCAGGTAAACAGCTATAAAACAGGATGACTTTTGCATGTATTAATACAAAGATGTTGCATTCAGACTACGAAAATAGCAAATAAAGCTTTGATGCAAGTGGAAAAAGTGTTTTTTTAAAAACACACAAATAAATAAATAAAGGAAACTATTTGAAAAATACAAAAAAAAAAAAAAATGCAACTTACTCACGTAGAACAGAACACAAAGAAGATATACACCGTATTCCTTCCAGTCCTGCCTAGGTCCTCTATTACTGAAAACATTAACTGCATTTTTCTTTAAAAGGATGAAAAATCTCCCTCAGCCTTCACTTGACATGAGATAAACTGTTGCTCATGGCCCTAGAAGGTGCCCTGGCCATGGCATTAATGCCAAACCTGGCTGCATCTATTCATCAGGCTGTCTCTTTCTCATCCCTCAAAGCCTTTTCATAATGGGAAGAGAAGACACTGAGGATGGTATCATCGATTTTCCAAAAACGACTAACCTTTTATCTTGCTGGCTTCAGCGTGGTCTCTTGGACCCCACAGGAAATCATAGTGTAGAGAATCTCTATTGGACACCGGCTGGTGTCACCTTATCACTTCGAGGCTCCCTAGAACCCATAAGAAGTGAGGGGGTGCCTCAGCCCACCAGCCTTGCCAGAGGGTACTCAGTGCTGACAACTCTGGGGGATCCTGTCTGCCCTGGGATCATTGAATCCTCGGTTCTTATTCAGAGTTCTTGTCTTGGGTCCGTGTAGGACCTGGGACCCAACCTCCTGCTCTCCGGTGGCTTCACCTTCACACTAAGGAACTCACCTCCTTAGACCTGACATATAAAAGGAGTGAGGGAGGGAGCCTCTCTAACAGCCCTGCCCTGGGCCTTCGTATGCTGAAAGCAGGGGTGGGGTCTGATGTTTTCTTGTCCCCGTTATTGTGTAGGAGGGGTATAGTCTCCTCAGTTTTCCCTCAGGATCCTCAATTTGACTCCTTGAAGGGCTTGCAGCTCCTCTCTCGTTTGGTCTGAAGGCATCTACTCATAGCAAGACCCAGAACTCTCTGAGATGCAGTGGAGGGAAAGGAGGGGAGCCTTATTTGGCCACACCTGCCTGTAGTCTCCTGAGACAGAAAGCTGTGTCAGGCACCTTCGGGCCTTATGGTGGTTGGCCTCACCAGACCTCACTCGAGTTCTTCAGCTTGACTCATGGGAGGGCCAACAATTCCTCCCCCTCTTGGCCTTTTACTGCACCACTCGCCACGAGGCCCTCATTTCTCTGGCACCCTGATGAGGAATTGAGGGCTGCCTCTGCTCTGTCTGACATCTATCCCTGCATCTCCCAGGACTAACACTAGAGGAGAGATTATGTGCTGCTCCCCTTGTCATGCTCTGCTCCTTCCTCAAGGTCCCTACCCTGACTCCTGACACAATCTGGAAATTTTCCCTGTGCTGACTCAGCCAGCCTCGGGCCAAAGCCCTCAGCACCCTGAGTCCCCAGAAGTGGAAGTTAGAGTGATCTGGCCACATCTGTTTGGGTATTCTGAGAACTGACAGCAGGGGCAAGACTCTGTGAGACTCCACTGTTTTGGGGTTGGTGATCCCTTGACTTCTCATTCACTCAGGATCTCTGACTCCTCCCTTTAGTGACCTGAAAGTCTTCCAGAGCTAGAAGTGAGTGGTGACGACACATCTGCTCACCCCTGCCTGGGGCTTCCCAGGGCTGAAATAAGGACTTTGTGGGTTCCTCTCTCTTCTGGGTTGGTTGCTCCCCTCACTCCTCACTCAGGGTCCTCATACTGAATATTCCCATGACCTAGAGGCCTATCCCCTCACACTGAAGGCTTCAGTTCCCTGAGACCACCTAGAAGGATGTAAGTGTTGCCTCATCTGGGCATAACTGCTTGTGGTCACCCATGGCTGACAGAAGGGAGGGATTTTGTGCTGTTCTTGTTGTTATGATTTGAGTGGTTCCTTCAGTCCTTGGGGTCCTCGGCTTGATTCTTGGCATGATCTGGAATTGCCCACTGCATTAACCTGAGGCCAGACTCTTTGACCAAGTGCCTCAACTCCCTGAGATGCCCTAAAAGGAAATGAGTAGAATTCAGCATGCCAAAATTCCCAGGTTTGATAAGGGGACATATCAGTGGCAGGACTCCATGTGGCTCCATCTGTCCTGGGAGGGTTGCCACCATCCTCATTTAGGGTCATTAACCTGACTCTTGTTAGGGACTAATTTTCTACCCTCTGCTGAATGGGGCTGTTCCAATCAGAACAAGGCCCACACCTCCCTGAGACCACTCCCAGTGGAAATGAGGGGCACTTCAGTCCGATAGGTCTGCCCTGGGCCTCCTAGGACTGACAGCAGGGGCAGGACACTGTGCGTCCCCTCTGTTCTGGGTGAGTGGTCCCCTCTATCCTCCCTCAGGGTCCTCACCTTAAACCCTGACCAGACTTGGAACTCTAACCTCCACTGACCCGAGGTCACAGTCCTCAGACCAAGGCCATCACCTTCTTGGAATTTCTGAATTGGAAGTCAGGAACAGCCATATATGGCCACAGTTGAGGGTGTTCTGAGGGACGATAGCAGGATGAGAATTCTATGAGACTCTACTCTTTTAGAATCAGTGGCTCCCTCAGTTCTCAGCCAGGTTTCTAACCTTGACTTAGGGTGAGACGTGGGACTTCTCCCTCTGCTGACCTGAGCCTGCTCACCTCGGATGAAAGCATTATGCTTACTGAGAAACCAGAGGGGGAATTCAGGGTGCTACTCCTTGGCTATCCCTGCCTGGTGCCTCTGTGTGGCCCTCTCTGTTATGGGGGGAATCATCAGCACTCATTGTCCTCACCTTAAATTTAATCAGAGCTTGCTAAGATCTCCTACTTAGGCAGAATTGGAGCTACTGCCACAAGATCAATGCCCTCATCTCCCTTGAAACACCAGTAGGGACCATAGAGGAAATGAGGGGGCACCTGGGTCAGATAGCTCTCGGGGTGCTTATAGCCATCCAAGGCAGAAAACAAGATATACTTTATAGAGTCCCTATTCTTCTGGGTGGGCAGTTTCTCATTCCTCATTTGAGGTTCTAACCTTGATATTTTTCAGAGGCTGAGATCCCCCTCCCACTTACCTGAGCGTGCCACCCTTAGACCACATCTCTTATGTCCCTGACAATCTTGAAGAATAAATGGGAATCTCAGTTTATAGCTCTGCCTGGGGCCCTCGAGGTCTGAGAGTAGACAGGAACTGGTCTCTCGGTGACCTTTATATTCTGGGGCATTGGTCTCCAGAATCCTCATTTACGGGAGTCCTCATTTTGCCTCCTTTCTCTTTGATTAAATGCTGCTGGGAAATGTCACACACCTGCAAACAGTTGAGCAGGTTCCCTACTGCAAATCTTGCAGAGAATAGTTTCCTGTCCAAGGCTCCATGTGAGATGGGGAAGCAGTAACACAAGGCAGGAGGCCCAGGACCGGTGGTGGGCTGTCAGAAAAAAAAATGGTGATTTATTCCTTTGCTTCACCAGCCAGACTTAGACTACTATGTAACTTTTCTTTGAATAGATTTGCTTTCTATAGGGAAAGAGCACAGCAAGATAATTTTATGAACTCCCGATCATTTCAGGTTATGTGACACTGCATATGTAGATGATCATACTGTCACTAAATATTATTTTTTTCTTTTCTTTATTCATCTCACCCATTTATTCAGCATTATTAATATTCTATCTGTATATTCCAAAATAGTGCTTTGGGTACAGGGTCCTTTTTATTCTCCATACACATTTTGGAGCAGTGAGAAGAAAAATGAATCACAAGACAAAGAGTGTGGCTCAGGCTGGGAGGACTGGAAAAATGTGGGCTCTAGATAAATCCAGACCAGGGGTCCACTCCCAACTCTATCAATTAAAGGCCTGTGAACTTGAGAAATTTTCAAGTTATTCATTTGTGGAATCCGTTAAGTCTTATCTTGTAAGAATATGGGAATTTATGTACTATACGTAAAGCACATGACATCCTGATTAGGAAAAGTTGGGTTTTTAATAAATGAAAGTTATGATATGATTATATTATTCTATTTTATGTGATATTATTTTTAATATTTCTAATTATATAATATAAAAGATAATTGTCATGTATCTTGCAAACATTTGAGACAGCTTGAGCTTGTGAAAGTGCCTTAAATTTAGCAGCCTTGTTTTAAAAATATTCTTAGTAAACTCGTTCAGGAGCACACTGATCACTGCATCTCATATGATTATTTTAAATTCAGAAAATACCACCCTCCAATCGGAGGTTTGTTTTTTTTCTTCTTTTTTTCTTTTTTTGCCCAGTAGATAGTATATAATATACAGAACACTAAAACAAAACAAACAACATACACATTTGACCAAACTAAATAAATCCAGGGCTTCTTTATTTATATTAAAAGAATACTCAAAGAAATGAGGGAAACCAAGAATTAAACAACTTTTACATTTCTGTTTTTACTATTTTGTTCTACAAAATATGATGCCAACTATTTTACGGTGGGGTACTCTCACATTTCCATGAAAAGCCCTATTCAATTAACAGGTTATCTAGTTCAGAAGCATAAAGAAAATATGAATGGTTTGTGAATTTGTATTATAAATACCCAAACTGTAACTTTCAACTGTAACTGTTGAAGAGCAATACATGCAAGATTCAGGTCATTGATAAATTTATAATTTGAAGCAAAATAAACCTTTAAATAAAACGAACCACCTTGAAAAAAAAAAAACACAGAAAGAAAAAGATATAATCAGAGGTTACTTCTCTATAAGAAAACTACAAGTAAACCATTTCACATCTGTTTCATCATTTTGTGATCTCAACTATTTTCCAGTGGAGTTCTTTCACATTTCCATGAAAATACTGTAACAACGCCATATTACCTTGCTCTATAGTAAAAAGAAAATACTGAGGGTCTTTCAATTTGTTTAAAAATAAAAAAACTCTTAGTCTTAAACCTGGGTGTGGCGTTGTCTTCCCTAGTTAGATGTAACTCAAGCTCCTAAAATTGATGTTAAGGCACATGTCCTTTCATGCCTCCCAAGTGCCCTTCCATCGAGATCATCTTTATTTACATTTATTATACCCTTAACGAACACAATCTATCCCTTGTTTAGAGTTTGCCAAATTACACTCAAGATCACCTAATTAAAATGCCCTTTGAATGCAGTAGGATCTAGCTAATTTCACGGCAAAAAATACCAACATAATGGCTTCTATGCATCTAACCTCAAGGGATCATCATCCTTATTTCTCAGAAATTCCTCGGAGAACATGTGCATGGAACAACTAGTTTGCAAACTGTGTTCATCTGCACTGGAATCAGAGCACAAGATACCTTGCTTTCCTGCCCAGGTGGAGACTTGTTTCTTGTTTACCCATACTCCCAAAGTAATTTGTGGGAGTAGTTTTCCATTATGCACTGAACATTTGTGCCCCCCTCCCAATTTATATGCTGAAACCCAACCCCCAATGTGATGGCATTTGAAGGGGGGTCCTTTGAGAGGTACTTAGGTTTAGTGGATGTTATGAGGGTGGGGGCCCCATGTGGGGATTAGCATTCCTTTAAGAGGAAGAGAGACTAGAGCATGCATGCGCACTCTCTCTCTCTCTCTCTCCCTCCCTCCCTTCCATGTGAAGACACAGAGAAAAGCTGAATTTCTACAACCCAGGAAGGGTACCCTCATCGGGAATGGAATCTGCTTGCACCTTGATCTTGGAATTCCCAGCCTCCAGAACTGTGAGAAATAAATTTCTGTTGTTTAGGCCATGCAGTCTGTGGTATTTTGTTACAGGAGCCCAAGACTAACTCGCAGAGTTTTGTTTCTCAACTCTGAAGCACATCTGCGGGTTTGGCTGCTACTTATCACCTTCACAGCCTCAATTAGCCCACTAGTTTAAACCAAAATTATATCCCACTAAGGACTTGCAGTTTCCCAAAACCCTAAGCTGACTTGCTCAGGAAGTTCTCACTTGACTGCTCTCACAAGGAACACCCTGATCCTCACTCATTCTTTTTACTTTACCTATAAACCACAAAGGGTAATTCAACATCTTAGTTGCATGACTGCAGCACGTAAGCTCAAAATTTCTATGAGCAGGGCCTGAGTCTTCTTTTTCTGAGGATCTCCAGTACTAGCATAGAGCTTTCCAAAGAGCAGATGTTCAATTAACGTTCGGTGAATACAAGAGTCAGTAAACACAAGGTCTAATTTATTAACATTTAATTTCTCCTACTTTCTTGAAAAAGCTAAGAAAAACAAACTATAAACCACTTAATTTTACAGAATGAAACGCTGAAAGGAATTAGGGAAAGAAGAAATGAAGGAATGCTCATGTTTTAATATATTTTCTCCATCATATTACCCCACTTATGTAATATTTTACTGTGGGGCTCTTTTATATTTCCGAGAAATACCTATTACGATGTCATATTTTCTTATCTGGATGATACAAAAGACTCAGACATCAATAGGGGCAGAAAGATATACTGAACGCATGGCCTTGCACAGTGCACAAGCTTTGGCAGTAGCACCACGCTTGGCTACACCTACGGTTTGGGCTTGGGCTCTTGTTTCCTCATCTCGCAAAGCCTCTTCATACTGAGATGGGAAGGCACTGGGCTCGGTCTCATTGATCTTGGCCAAAAATTTCAGGACTTCCATCTTGCTAGTTTCAGCATGGGCTCTGGGACCCCACAGGAATTCATAGCATGCAGGATCGCTGTCAGGGACCTGGCGGTACTCCAGGTACTTCAGCCTCACAAAATCTTTAGTGATGAGCTTCTTGGGCTCCCCATAGACGAAGTGCTTCCTTCCCGCATATATTCGCATCATACTTAGGTATCTCCAGACGTCTTCCTCAGTGGCGCAGTTGTCCTTCATGAAGATCATACCTAAGATATTCATCAGGAGACCGCCCTTGGGTAAGCCCCTGCCAGCACGCACCCTCCCTTTGTTGGGGAGTTTCAGCTTGCTCACAAGGTCATACAACTGACGGGTTGAGTCGATTTCCTGCACATCAACTGCAAAGACCAACTCAATGTGCTCACAGGCTTTCTTGAAGATCTCAGGAAAGTGGTCTTTGTACCTCCAGCTGACAACCTTCAGCATGTCTGCCTTCAAAATGGGCTGCTTCGTTTTGTACTTGAAGAGCAGGAACTGCTCCAACACCTTAATGTTACTGGCTAGAGGATCGTTGCATGATTTCTCACTGCAGGGTGAGGCCTCAGCATTGCTTTCCTTTGTCTCATCTTGGACATTGGAATCTTCATCAGATCTAGTGCAAGAAATGACTTCAGAAGTAGTGGTAGTGGATGGAGTTTCCTGAGGCTCCTGAGAAGTGCTACATGACTCAGCAACAGGCAGGCTCTCAGTAACACCTTCAGAAAGAGATGGAGAGGGAGGGGACTCTTCTGGAGGGGACTCTTCTGGAGGGGACTCTTTTGCTGCTGCTGCTGCTGCGGTTGCCTGAGCACCCCCTGTATCGTGACTCTTACATCGGGCCTGGTGTCGTTTCTCACGAGCCTGGAGCTTACTCTTCTGACCCCGAGGCATGATGACTTTGGTTAGGGATCGTAGAAGAAAATATGAGCAGGGCAGCTGGTGATGCAGGCACCTGGGGGAGGGAGAATGAGATGGTGTGAGCTCCATCAGCAAGGAGAGACCACCTTGGCTTTAACCAATGCCGCCTCTGTAGGTTTCCTAGAGCACTTCTGTAAGAAAACCCAGGGCTCCTGTTCTCCTGGTCGGCCTGTCCCCTGAGAATTCTCTGGAGGATATTAGAGAGAGGTTTAGGCTGCATCCTAACATCCCTGCCTGGGGTGTACTGGGGTGGTGGCAATGGCTAGTAATGGGGCCCTCTCATTTGGGGTGTGGGAGTCCTCTCAGTTCACAATCGTAGCCATCACGTCAACTGTTGGCAGGTCCTGAGCCCCCTCTCTTCTGCTGCTCTGAAGTCCACACCTCACACCAAAGGCAGCACCTCCCTGAGATCCCAGAGGAGGAAGTGAAGGAGCTTCTCTGCCCACCATCCCTGTCAAGGGGCACCTGACTATGTGAAGCGCTCTCTGTTATGGGCTCCTTGGTATTCAGTTCTTATTCAGGGAACTCACTTGATCCCAGGTAGCGCCTGTGACACCTCCCTTTTGCTGAATGGTGGCTGCAACCTCACGCCAAATATTTCACCTCCCTTAGATTTTATATAAAGAAGTGAAGGAGAGCCTCAGCCTAACAATCCTGCCTCGGTCCTTCAAGTGCTGAATGCAAGGGTGGGGCTCAGATTCTTTGTTATCTATTAAATGGTGGATGGTCCCCTCGAACCATCCTTTGACCCTTGGCATGGGCCTGGGACTTCTCTCTTCCTACCAGTATCCCTTGAGACCCCCAAGGAGGATGTGAGGACCACCTTACCTGCCTAGGATCTCCCAAGGCTGAGAATAAGGCCAAATGGATTCTGTGGATCCATCATTGTCAGTGTTCCCCTCTGACACCATGGTCTTCACCTTAACTCAGGGAAATACCTGTGAATCCTGATACTACAAACCTTAGGCCATACCCTTTAGAGCAGCGATCCCAACCATTTTGGCACTAGGGACTGTTTTCATGGAAGTCAATTTTTCCATAGACCAGGGAGGTGATGGATGGTTTGAGGATGATTCAAGCGCATTAAATTTATTTTGCACTTCATTTCTATTATTATTACATTGTAATATATAAAGAAATAATTATACAACTCACCATAGGTTGGGGACCCCTGCTTTAGGAAAAATCCCTCATCGACCTTCCCCCATACCATAGCAGGCAATGAGTGTGAATCACGTCACCAGTGCACACGCATTCCAGGTTGCCAGCTGGGTGGGGCTTCCCTAAGTCCTCACGTAGAGTTTCACCTTGAATCCTGGCTACACCCGGAATGCTTTCCTTTCTCCGACTTGAGGACCCTTTCCTCAGACCAAGGCCCTCGCATTTCTGAGACCGTCCTGGCAAAAGTCAGACTGATACCGGCAGGGGCAGGCGCTGTGCCACCTCACTCTTCTGAGATCTGTGGTCCCTTCATAAATCATTCAGCGGTCTGCTTTTGATTCCCTAAATGGCATGGATCGCCCCTCCCCCAACCAGGCCAAAGCCCTCAACTCCCTGATATCATCAAAGAGGAAAACAGAACTCATATTCCCCTGACCTACATATGTGGGTCCTTGGAAAGCTGCAAACAAATTTGGCGGGACTCTCTACCTCAGCTTCCTCAGTCGAACTGTTTTTAAAGTTCGTGTATCCTCCCTGCTGAAGGAGGACCTGCCCACTTTTATCAAGCCATCACCTTCCTGAGAGCCTAAAGCAAAAGGGAGCGCACATGTCAGCTCGCCTACTCTACTGCGGCCTCCCAAGTCTCAGAACCGCGTTGCGGGGGGTGGGGAGGAGCCAACGTGGCAGACGAGAAAAACCACCAGTCAGAGTATCTCTGCAAAATAAGACAGATTTTAGAAGAAAGTGAAAAAAATTGACTAGCAGAGATACATAGATCAGGTGATGGTCAGAGGGAAGGGTGCCTGAAATTACAGGAGACTCCACGGGAAGACGTTGCGGAGGAGAGCTGGAAGGAGAAAGGTCCCCGAGAGGCTTGGAGACCAGAGAAAAGGGTAGGTGGAGCAGAGACCTTTCCCCACCCTTGCATCTCGGACTGTGGGTGGGCTCCTGAGCAGCTGGAGAGACCTGCCATCACCAGCCCAGAGACGGCTGCCGGCAGTGAGTGGTGGCCTCTTGTGGATACGGCGCTGGGCTCCCAGCTCCCTCGGGGCACCTCTCGGCACGCAGACCCGAGCCAATTGGCAGACACCATATTGCTCCATTCTTACCTTCTCCTTCCCTACCCGTGGGTGGCAGAGAGACAATTTAGCCATCACACAGAGGCATCTCCAAGGAACGGGACCTTTCCTTTCCAGGTCCTTCAGCAGACTGAGGGGTACTCAGACTGCGAGTTCCCTACCCGCCAGCCCTCCCAGGTGCTGCTTGCCTGGTGACTCCAGGAGAGCGGGTCATATCCCGAGGTGGAGTGAAATCCATCCAGGTTGGGCACCCTATAGGTGATTCGAGACCAGCACCCCTCCCCCAGGCAGGGTCAGGGATTGATCTCCAGGGCCCAGGGGATAGGCCTGCAGACCAGACCCTGTACACCCAGGTCACAATCGCACTATCCTGGGGCACAGAAGGGAGATCTGTGAAAGAGCCTACTGAGGAGTGTGTGCCTTCAGGGGACAGATCAGCATTCCTGAGTGGCAACCCTCCTCCCAAAAGAGGGCTGTGCACCCAGCTCAGGCTGCGATCCTGGGTAGGGAACCTCCCGGCCCACGTCACAGCCAGGAGTGATCCATTGGCCTGAGGTCCTGCTTGCTGGCAGAGGCCTAGGAGAGGCCACGGAGATGGGGAGGCTGGAGGGGAGCGACACCTGCTCCAGAGTGTGGTCCTCAGACAGCCCCACCCCCCAGGCCCAGACTTCAGCTGAGTGGAGCCATTTCAGCCTCTCCTGCCAGCCTTGCACAAATGCAAAAACACAACTTCAACCCCTGCTGACAGCATCTGTGGAGTCTGAGGGCCGGCTTACCCAACCCAGCCCCACCCAGACTCACTCCCAGACCTGCCCCCACTGAGGTGGAGAATAAGGACACACCTGGAAGTCCCAGGGTCCCACCCACCAACCGAGGTAGAAGAGGGCCTCTCCATAGGAACAAGAGCTGGCTACAGGACCCAAAGACAGCACTGCAGTTCGCTCCTCCCGGCAAGTGCCACCTACTGACAGGGAGGTCATTCTGCACACCGTTTTACTGCATCTACTGATTCATCATAAAGGGTATGGTTGAGTCTCACCCACAAACACCAAATACTGGCTCAGAGACTAAACAGGGCATGTCATTATCCAAAGGAAAATCCAAAGGCAAGAAGGAACAACTGATAGAGATGGGAAGGAACCAGCGAGAGAACTCTGGAAGTATGAAAAATCAAACGGAAAGGACACCCGCAAAGAGGAACAACAGCTCTACAGCAATTGACATTAACCAAACTCAGAATACTAAAATCACAGTACAAGAATTTCAAACATCGATTGTAAGAAAACTCAATGATACACAAGAAAAAATTGATGACCAACACAGAGAAACCACAAAAAATATCCAGGACTTGGAAGAAAAATTCACTAAAGAAATTGAAATATTGAAGAAAAATCAAACTGATCAAACCCGGAAATGAAGGACTTTATTCAGGGAACTACAAAACACAGTGGAAAGCCTCAAGAACAGGGTAGATCAAACAGAAGAAAGAATCTCAGAGATTGAAGGCAACTTCCAATTAAATAAGTCAGTCACAGAGATTGAGCATAAATCTTAGAGAAAAGAAATAAGCGTATAGAAAATGTGGGATCATGTCAAAAAACTGAACCTGAGGGTGATAGGGGTTCCGGACGGTGAAAAAGAAAACACTCAAGGGCTGGATTAGCTATGTGAAGAATTAATAGAGGAGAATTTTCCAGGCCTTGCTAAAGATCTAGATATACAGGTACAAGAAGCTCAACGGACCCCAGGGAGATTCAATGAAAATAGGAAGACACCACATCACTCAGTCATCAGATTGACCAAAATAGCCACTAAAGAGGCCCTTCCACTAGCCGTAAGGCGAAAGAAACAAGTAACATACAAAGGAAAGCCCATGAGAATAACTCCAGACTTCTCAACTGAAACCCTACAAGCAAGAAGAGATTGGGGCCCCTTTTGCACTCTTCTGAAACAGAATAATGCCCGGCCTAGAATCTGGTACCCTGCAAAACTAAGCTTCATATATGAAGGAGAAATAAAGACATTCTCAGATAAGCAAAGACTGAGGGAATTCCCCCAGACAAGACCAGCTCTCCAAGAAGTACTCAAAACACAATTACACAAGGATCGGCACAATAAATGCTCTCCAATGTAAAACCAC
>NW_012138537.1:4127-5161 GCF_000956105.1 Propithecus coquereli | reverse complement strand
AGAGGATTTGCAATTTGACTCCTCTTAGAACCTTAGGCTCTTCCTTCACATCTCTGCAAACTCTTGAGTAGTCTCCCTACTTCAAATTTTCCCTGCAATAGGTATGTGTTCCCACAGTGATGTGAGATGGGGAAGCTGAAGAACAAGGCAGAGGGCCTGGGACAGGAGGTGGACGTCACAGAAAACAAACACTAATCTATTCCTTCTCTTCATCATGCAGACTTAATCATTTATATAACTTCTGTTCTGAAAGATTTACTTACTAAAGGAAATGAGCTAAGCTAGATAATTTTGTGAGATATCAATCTTTTTAGATTAAATGGCACTGAAATGTAGACATTTATATTGCTAACAAATATTATCTCCTTTTCATTATTCAAACCTTCCATTTATTTTGGTATTCTTACTGCTCTGGCTATGTGTTCCAATCCAGTACTTTGGGCAGAAAAATACCTCTCTCTCTCTCTCTCTCTCTCTCTCTCTCTCTCTTTCTCTCTGTCTCTCTTTTTATGACACTTGAGATATATTTTGGGGTAGTGAGGAGAAAAGTGAATAAAGATATGCAAGGTCAGCTTCATGGTGGGAGTAGTGGAACAGTGTGTATCACACTAGATGAGCTCAGATCAGGGATCTAGTTTAGCTCTATCACTTACCGCTTTGTAAGTATGAGAATATTGCAAGTTCTTCATTTGCCAATTGAGTTTGACAAAGCCTGTTGTAGACTGAATGTGTCCCTCCAAAATTTGTGTGTTGGTATTATAATCCCCAGTGAGATAGTATTAGGAAGTGGGACCTTCGGGGGATTATTAGGTTTAGATGAAGTGATGAGGGTGAAGCCTGTATGAATTAATGCCCTTAGTAGAAGAGACCAGAAAGTTTGCCCTCCCTCTCTCTCTCTGTCTACCATATTAGATAGAGCAAGAAGGCAGCTGTCTGCATCACCAGGAACCAAATACACTGCCACCTTGGTATTGGACTTCCATGCTCCAGAACTTCGAGAAAATAAACTTCTGCCGTTTAAACCACTCACTCTA
>NW_012138537.1:2391-2767 GCF_000956105.1 Propithecus coquereli | reverse complement strand
TGTCTAAAAGAGTCTTCCCCACATTATCTTCCAGAATTCTTAAGGGTTCACGCCTGAGGTTTAAGTCTGTTATCCTACGTGAGTCGATTTTTGTGGCAAATGGGAGGTGCGGATCCACTTTCAATCTTCTGCATGCAGATATCCAGGTTTCCCAGCACCACTTATGGAAGAGAGATTTTTTTTCCCAGTGTATACTTCTGTCTGCTTTGTCGAAGGTTACATGACAACATGAGGATGGTTTTATATTGGGATCTGCGTCCTATTACAAAAGTCTATATCTCTCTTATTGTGGCAGGACCATGCTGTTTTGGTTACTATATCCTTATAGTAAAGATTGAAGTCTCACAGACTGATGCCTCCCAATTTGTTCTTTTTG
>NW_012138537.1:1285-2341 GCF_000956105.1 Propithecus coquereli | reverse complement strand
TGTTCACCTGTTGTCTTCACCTCTTGCCAGTGGAGATTAGTCAGTTTGGTACCCCAGTTTAAGTTCCCACGTGGTGAATCGCACCTGTGTGTGTAACTACACTGCCCTGTAACAGCTTGAGATGGAGGGCACTGTGTTGAGCTGTGGGGCTACACTCTCTTTCATTGGTTGTCGATTATGTGGAGGAACCAGTTATCGAAGTAATCTGATGCCTCTGTGTTGGTTTCTGTTCCCTGGGTGAGGAATTCTAGTGTCCCAGTCTTTTGTAAGGATCTTGCTACTCCCAAGGGTCACTTGGACCCTAGTCCTCCTTAAAGTGGTGGTAGGAGCAAGGCAGATCACAGCTGCTGCCTACCAGCTCGGAAGTGTGTGCTTCTATGGTTGCCTGACCTGCTGCTAGAGGGAGCCACCAATATGTTATTCAGGGTTCTTCCACCACACTTGGGAGGCTGCTCCTAATGGGAGGGGTTACTTGGTGCACCTACTGTGGCCTCTGGCTAGATGTTTTCTTCCCTGACCTCGAACCCCACTGTTCACAGCCACCCAGATGTGGAGATCAGGGCCCACAGTTATGATCCTACTGGCTGTTCTAAGCCAGTCTGACAGGCCGAATCACTGGGTTGTCAACTATTGATCTGCACCAAGTCCCCGGAGATTCATTCCAGTCACACAGGGAAAGTGGCTTGTGTTTCCTCTACTGACCTACAGGGTGGAGCCCACCACAATGCTGTGAAAGTTGCTGCACTAGGTGGAGGGGCGAAGCCCGAGTCTGCCAGCGCTCCAGCACCTGTTAGTCCCACAGGTGTTAGCCTCCCGCGACTGGGGAAGCACTCAATATTCATCCATCAAAACGGGCCTGACTGGCTGAGTCAACAGGACACCCGCTGTCTATTGTGTGTCGCCCTCCCGCAATCTCACGCCTGTCTGGCAGGAGGTGTTGCACTTTCTGACCTGCCCTTAGCTGGCCTAGTTGCACGCAGCAGTTTCCAGGGTAGAGTTCCCTTTTCAGTTTTCACCTCCCTTGTTCTGGTCCCACTGAGTGCCAGAGGCGAGGTG
>NW_012138537.1:0-1235 GCF_000956105.1 Propithecus coquereli | reverse complement strand
TCTTATTGTGGCAGGACCATGCTGTTTTGGTTACTATATCCTTATAGTAAAGATTGAAGTCTCACAGACTGATGCCTCCCAATTTGTTCTTTTTGCTCAAGATTGCTTTGGCTATACGAGGTCTTCTCTGGTTCAAGACAATGCAAAGAATTATGTTTTCTAAATCTGTAAAGAATAATGGTGGAATTTTGATAGGGATTGCATTAATTCTGTAGATCACTTTAGGTATAATGGACATTTTAGGAATGTTGATTCTATCAATCCATGAGCATGGTAGGAATTTCTGTCTGTATACATCTTCTACAATTACTTTTCTCAGTGTTTCCTAGTTCTCCCTATAAATATCTCTCACCTCCTTCATTAAATATATTCCTGAATATTTAAATTTCTTTGATGCTATTGTGAAAGGTGTGACATCTTTGATTTGATTTTTAGCTTGACTTTTATTGGCGTATATGAATGCCACTGATCTGTGTGCATTAATTTTGTATCCTGATACTTTACTGAATTCCTTTATCAATTCTTGGAGTCTCTTGGCTGAATCCTTGGGATAGTCTAGGTATATTAGCATATCATCAGCAAAGAGTGAGAATTTGCCCTCTTCTGCCCCCATTCGAAAACGCTTAATTCCCTTCTCTGGTCAAATTGCTCTGGCAAGGACTTTTAGCACTATGTTGAGTAGATGTGGCGATAGTGGGCAACCTTGTCTGGTTCAAGTTCTAAGTGGGAATGCTTTCAATTTTTCCCCATTCAATATGATATTGGCTATGGGTTTGTCATATACGGCCTTCATCATTTTAAGGAATGTCCCATCTATGCCTATTTTGTTGAGGGTTTTTGTCATAAAAGTGTGTGGATTTTATCAAATGCTTTTTCTGCTTCTATTGAGAGAATCATATGGTCTTTGTTCTCGCTTTTATTTATGTGATGAATTACATTTATAGATTTGTATATGTTGAACTAGCCCTGCATCCCTGGGATAAAGCCCACCTGATTGCGGTGAATTATTCTTTCGAGGTGCTGTTGAATTCTGTTTCCTAAAATTTCGTTGAGAATTTTTGAATCTATATTCATGAGGGATATTGGTCTGTAGTTTTCTTTTTTTGCTATATCCTTTCTTGGCTTTGGTATCAAGGTGATATTGGCTTCGTAGAATGAATTAGGGAGGATACTATCCTTCTCAATGTTTTGGAATAATTTCTGCAGTGTAGGTATGCATTCCTCTTTGTATGTTG
>NW_012138536.1:2911-4446 GCF_000956105.1 Propithecus coquereli | reverse complement strand
TCTGTTTTGGGCAGGGTGGTAGTGGGTGGTGGTGGTGGTTGGGTTCAGGGTAGGATGGAACAAATCAGAATCTGCAATGAGCAACTTGCTGGAAAAACTGGGTTAGATGAGAACCACAGTTCCGTAATAATAATGGATTATCATTAATGGTGGCACTAAAAGATTCACCGTGTTCCTTCTGAATCAATGAAAGTTAAAAATTTTCTGGAATAGTTTAGTACATTATTGGTTTCTAATTCTTAGAAAATTGGCAATCTATGTATAGAATAAGAAAGTCTCTATTGCTGCAAATATTCATAATCTGAAGAACTCATTCCCTAACCATTTTAGATAAATGAGAGTTTTTTTTTAGAAAGCTAAAGAAATTATTAAAATTCTATTTGTGTGTGGAGGAAGCCATTTAGCTAACCAATTATATACCTAACTTCTGTAGCAGCCCTTTGGAATTAATCTAATTGCATCGTATTGAAAGTCAGTCACCTTTTGCAACATGACAATTTTAGGCCAAGGGAATGAAAATGTCAGGCTTTTCCATTACAGAGAGCCACATTTTTCCTTGATTGTTTAAGGCAGAAAGAAAGCCACTCAGATTCATCTGTTTAGAACTATTTTCAGTTATCTGTATATGTCGTATGTGCAGTCATGTTCTAATACCACTTTGTTCTTGGATACTGCTTTCCAAATCTATATGATTCTACTCTTAAAAAAAAAAAAGAATATCTCACTTGACATATCATTTGATTCTGGGAAACCTAATTAGCACACTAATATCAGAGAGCTGACAACCTCCTACATATTATTTTAGGATTCAATGCACAAGACCATGTTATTCAAATAGCATTTATTCTCCACAGCTTGCTAACAGCAGTTTTATTTGTCTTTTTAAATGTATGCCTCTCTGGTCTTTAGGGTATGCTGAGGAGTGGGAAATGAATTTGTAATCATAAAGAATGCAAATACATCTTTGCAGGAGGATAAAGCTATTTCCATTTTTTTTAGTACAAAGATCCTGTAATCCTGAAATTCCATATTTTAGATTGTGTTATGTGTTGCTTTTTATTTCAGTGAGACAAAAGTAATATTCTGAATGAGAACAGAATTAGGGAAGCATTTCTCAAATGTCACTCTTGAACCTCAGATTAAAAAGAGAGATTGATCACAGAATAAGAGAAAAGAAAGATGAACATTTATGGAATAGCTAATGTGTGCTAGGGATTATATTAGGTGCTTTCGTAGAGGTATTTAATTCTTACAATAAACCTTCAAGATTTGTAATATCCATCACAAGTAATGTGTTCAGATTAAGTATATGGCCTAATGATATTGTATATTACTGTTTTTGACTTGGCTTTGAACATCTGTGAAGTTCAGACCTAATATTTTATACCTACTTTTAGCAATTATATGGGACCTTTAAGAATAAATTTTGTGCTTATCTTTTTTTCTCCTAATTTTCCTGCCTTCATTTTTCTTTTCTGCCTGATATTTTAAAAATTATATTTTACTATAGATTTTTAGATAAGCTACCTCATGTC
>NW_012138536.1:0-963 GCF_000956105.1 Propithecus coquereli | reverse complement strand
GGGTCTCGCTCTTGCTCAGGCTGTTCTTGAACTCCTGAGCGCAAACGATCCACCCGCCTCGGCCTCCCAGAGTGCTAGGATTACAGACGTGAGGGGCCTTGTTTTTTAATTCATTCAATCACTCTACATCTTTTGATTGGAGAATTTAATCTGTTTACATTCAAGTTAATTATTAGTAGGTAAGGACTTACTACTGCCATTTTGTTAATTATTTTTTAGTTGTTTTTGTGAATCTTTCTTTCCTTTCTTCTTCTCTTCCTTTGTGATTAGGTGATTTTCTCTAGTAGTATGCTTTGATTCCTATACGTTTTTGCTTTGTGTTATAAGGTTTACATAAAACATCTTATGGTTATACCAGGCTATTTTAAGTTAATAACAGCTTAACTTTGATTGCATTAAAAAAACTACATTTTTATTCTACTTCCTCCCACATTTTCATGTTTTTGATGTTACAGTTTACATCTTCATATATTCTGTGTCACCTAAATAACATTGTAGCTATTATTTTGTAGTTTTGTCTTTTAACCTTCGTACTAAAGATATAAGTGATTTGAACACTACTATTGCAGTATTAGAGTATTCTGAACTTGACTGTATGCTTAGTTTTACTAGTGAGTTTTATACTTTCTTATGTTTTCATATTACCAGTTAGCATCCTTTTCTTCTAGCCTGAAGTACTCCCTTAAGCATGTCTTGTAAGCAAATGTGGTGGTGATGAATTCCCTCAGCTTTTGTTTGTCTGGGAAAGTCTTTATCTTTCCATTTCTGAAGGACAACTTAGCCAGGTAGAGTATTCTTGGTTGGCAATTTATTTTTTCCTTCAGCCCTTCAAATATCTTATTCCACTATCTCTTGGCTCATAAGGTTTCTGCCTAAGGAGTCTGCTGCTAGCCTTCCTGGAAATCTCCTTTATGTTATTTGCTGCTTTTCTCTTGCAAATTATTTTCAGGATCTTGTCTTTGT
>NW_012138535.1:3265-4692 GCF_000956105.1 Propithecus coquereli | reverse complement strand
AGTCCAAAATTAAATACTCTTGCTCTTGTGAAGTCAAATCCAAAGTTTGTAATTCCCGATTTGAAATTAATGTTCAATAAAATTAAGGCCCCTCCTATTTCTTTTTCTGTGCATTGGAGTCTGGGCTTCTTCAACAACGGGTGCGAGCTGGGCTTGCCTACTGTCTGTCACAGTGGGCCTGACGCCTTCAGGACTGCAAAGGCTGAGTTAGGTTGGTTCCTCATTTCCCACTTTAAAGAGGGTAAAGAAGTCATTAGAGCCAACCGATTCTCACAACTGCCTTTCCATCACCAACTGAGCTACCCCGATCAAAACGTGCTTCCCAGGGTGTCACTTGGTAAAATCTTGGCCTGTGTTCCTGATGCAAATACCACGTGGAAACTCCATGGGATCTGAGGACAGGCTGGTGCACAGAGGAGGAATCATCCTTGCTTTCGTCTCTGCAGGGTACCGTTGGCGCCAGGGCACCGTGAGCTGGGCAGTTAACTCCACTGCAAGAGATCTCTTTTCCAATGACGACACTGCTTAACTTGAACGCGCTGTCTCCTTTCTGAGAGGAGGCATTTTTTGAGACATGTTTGAGACATTGCTGTCTTCTTTCTGCCGTGGCCCATTTCTTGGGGCCGAGGAATGAACACAGAGACAAAAAGACACAGACACACGTAAAGACGGGACACAACTGCAGCCCTTACAAAAAGACACAGACACACAAAGATGGTATATGACTGCAGCAAAAGTTCTTGCTGTAGTTGCTTTATTTATAACACAGCCTGTTTGGCAACTGTCCCGCTGCAATTTCTTTGTTCCCACACTGTCCCGACTCAACACGTCCCAGGTCCTTGTTGTTTCGTCTCCGGCGAGCAGATGTTTGCATCTAAACTCTCTAGCCCCTCCTGTTTGCAGGGTTAGGGCGCTCTGGACTTGCGTGCAAGGCCACAGACATGTTCTTGAGAAAAACAACAAGAAAACGTTCCTAGACAAAGTGTCCTCTACACTTTCAGAGTGTGGACATTGCAGAGGTTGCAACCTTTCTTTCCCATCTCAGGTTTCGCTTCCCCTTTAGCCTGGGGTTGGAGTCCCCTCAGGCAGCTTTGAGTGGTGGCTCTCCATAGCGTCCTGGCTGCCACCGATTCTTACAGACACATGTTTTCAGTCTTGTGACATAGTAACTTCCTTCCATTGCCTCTTGTGGAATTGCAAAGGCCTGGGAACCCTGGCTTCCGGGGACAATTTCCTTTAGGTCCTGACGTTGGTTTTCAGTTAGAGAACCATACTTAGGAAATCCCCAAACTACAGCTATTGCCATTGCTTCAAAAATCTGTGCTCCCAGACCAGCATTTTCCACCTTTGGCTGCAGCTCTGAATCCCCTGGGGGCTTTAAGATTCCTGAGGACCAGGCTGCACCCAAGCGATTCAGCCCCGTCTGT
>NW_012138535.1:0-3215 GCF_000956105.1 Propithecus coquereli | reverse complement strand
CAAAATTAAATACTCTTGCTCTTGTGAAGTCAAATCCAAAGTTTGTAATTCCCGATTTGAAATTAATGTTCAATAAAATTAAGGCCCCTCCCATTTCTTTTTCTGTGCATTGGAGTCTGGGCTTCTTCAACAACGGGTGCGAGCTGGGCTGCCTGCTGTCTGTCACGTTGGGCCTGACGCCTTCAGGACCTCAAAGGCTGAGTTAGGTTGGTTCCTCATTTCCCACTTTAAAGAGGGTAAAGAAGTCATTAGAGCCACCAGATTCTCACAGCTGCCTTTCCATCACCAACTGAGCTACCCCGATCAAAACGTGCTTCCCAGGATGTCACTTGGTAAAATCTTGGCCTGTGTTCCTGATGCAAATACCACGTGCAAACTCCATGGGATCTGAGGACAGGCTGGTGCACAGAGGAGGAATCATCCTTGCTTTCGTCTCTGCAGGGTACCGTTGGAGCCAGGACACCGTGAGCTGGGCAGTTAACTCCACTGCAAGAGATCTCTTTTCCAGTGACGACACTGCTTAACTTGAACGCACTGTCTCCTTTCTGAGAGGAGGCATTTTTTGAGACATGTTTGAGACATTGCTGTCTTCTTTCAGAGTGTGGACATTGCAGAGGTTGCAACCTTTCTTTCCCATCTCAGGTTTCGCTTCCCCTTTAGCCTGGGGTTGCAGTCCCCTGAGGCTGCTTCGAGTGATGGCTCTCCATAGCGTCCTGGCTGCCACTGATTCTTACAGACACATGTTTTCAGTCCTGTGACATAGTGACTTCCTTCCATTGCCTCTTGTTGTGGAATTGCAAAGGCCTGGGAACCCTGGCTTCCGGGGACAATTTCCTTTAGGTCCTGACGTTGGTTTTCAGTTAGAGAACCATCCTTAGGAAATCCCCAAACTACAGCTATTGCCGTTGCTTCAAAAATCTGTGCTCCCAGAACAGCATTTTCCACCTTTGGCTGCAGCTCTGAATCCCCTGGGGGCTTTAAGATTCCTGAGGACCAGGCTGCACCCAAGCGATTCAGCCCCGTCTGTGGGTTGATCGCGTGTGTCAACTCGTCTGGGCCCTGGTACCCTGTTGTTTGCCCAAACACTGGTCTAGATGTTGATGAGAAAGTATTTTTTAGATGAGATTGATACTTAAATCAGTGGATGTTGAGTGATAAGCAGATTACCCTCCATATGATGGGCAGGCCTCGTGCAATCAGTTGGAGGCATTACAAGGAAAGACTGAGGCCCCCAAAGGAAAAGGGCTTCTGCTTCCAGGCTCAAGCCACATCGTCAGCTCTTCCTTGGGTCTCCAGCCCTTCCAGCCTACCTGTGGATTTCAGGCCTGCCAGCCTCCACTGCCTGGTGAGCCACTTCCTTAAAATAAAATCTCTCTCTCTCTCTCTTTCTTTCTCTCTCTCCACATCTTGTTCTTGTTGGCTCTGTTTCTCGGAGAACCATGACTAATCCAGGTGGTGTTGGTGAGACAAGCACTGGTGTTGTTTAGAGCTCTCGTGGTGTGCCGGTGAATCCAGTGTGCAGTAGTGTAGGGAGTCCCCTCCCTGGGGAATCTAAAGAGGACCCTCCTCCTGTGTTCCTCAGGATGCAGTCTTTCAAATGTTCTGGTCTCTTGGGGCATTTCCATCTTCCTCGTCTTTTTGTTCTTATTTCTGTTCTTTATTTCTTTGCATCAGTAGGAGCTGCCTCCATGGGTCACTACTCTCTCCTGCCCCTGTTACTCTCAGGAAGCACAGTGGCATTTCTGACAGCTGAATCTGCTTCTGAGACCATTTTCTTTTTGTCTCCAATGCCTTGCTCTTCAACGCCTTGCTCCGCAAACCAGCAGCGGCAGCCTTACCCAGAGCGTGATGGAAACACTCGGATGCTGCGTCCACTGAAGGTGAGATCCTGAACCGCCGCATCCACAGTGAGAGAACCATCCTGTGTGGGTTGGAGACTCCCCCTCTGTGGGTCCAGCTGCAGCGTCCTTGCCCTTTCATGTCACCCGTCTCACCTGTCCTGTCTGTGTGCCCGGCCTCTCCTTTGGAAGGGCAGCTTTCTTCCCAATGAAATCACTCTCCTTCCCTCCAGTTTAATTAGCCTGGCTTCCTTAAAAAACAAAACAAAACAAACAAACAAAATAAAACTAAACAGAACTCTTCCACAGCTCCTCCTCTCTTAATAAAATGAAGTACGCTTTTACAGCATTTTAGCTCCTCGCTTCTTCCAGCAAACCTGACATTTACAGAGTAATCCAGACTTTTCAGTGCGTGTCTAACCTTTGGGTTTACAAACACTGAATTAAGTTGGGTTTTTTTCCCTATTCGCTTACAAAATGACATTTAAAAAAATAAGTGCCGCCTTTCCTTCATTTAATTTTCAGGGGAGATCCATCGAAGTGTTAGAATTTCTTTGTCTGTGTTTTAACTATAAAAATAATACATGGCCTTATTCCTCTTTATGTGTTGATGATTCAACTATTTCATATTTTTATGAATAAAACTTGTCTGGATCTCCAAAATGTAAATCCAGGATTAGAGTTTATGCAATGAAAAATTACAAAGCCAACCTGAGATCACATGGTGGTGGAGACGGGGGTAATGGTGGGGTGACATGGTGATCATGGCAGCAGTGGGGTGATGGTGGTGGAGGTGGCTGGGATGTGGATGTGGCGGTGGCAGGAAGATGGTGATGGAGGTGACAGTAACTATGGTGGTGGAAATGGTGTGTGTGGAGTAAAAGTTGTGATGAAGGTGATGTGGTGATGATGGCGGTGACAATGGTCATGGTGGTGGTGGTGATAGTGGTGTCGATCATGATGGAGATGGTGGTGATGGAGGTGATGGATGTGGCAGTGGTGGAGGTGGTAGAGATGGTGATGATGGTGATAGTGGTGATGGTGATGATGGTGGTAGTGGTGATAACAGTGGTGATGGTGATGGAAATAGTGGAGATGGAGGTGGTGGGTGCAGCAGTGGGAGAGGTGGTAGGGATGGTGGAGGTGGTGATGATGGTGATGGTGGTGATGGTGGTGATGGTGATGATGATGGTGGTGGTGGTGATGATGATGATGGTGGTGGTGGTGGTGGTGGTGATGATGGTGGTGGTGATGGTGGAGGTGATGGTGATGGTGATGATGGTGGCGATGGTGATGATGGTGATGGTGGCGATGGTGATGATGGTGGTGGTGATGGTGATGGAGGTGGTGGTGATGGTGATGATGGTGGTGGTGGTG
>NW_012138534.1:3990-5036 GCF_000956105.1 Propithecus coquereli | reverse complement strand
ACCACCACACCCCTGAAATGATGGATTTTCTTCAGGGCAAAAGAGCTGAGATTCTGAAGGCCCCAGGGCAGACTTCCTGATGCCAAGGTTCACCAGCCCCCACAACCTGCCCAATGCCTGTAGCC
Source organism: Propithecus coquereli (assembly GCF_000956105.1). Taxonomy (NCBI): domain Eukaryota; kingdom Metazoa; phylum Chordata; class Mammalia; order Primates; family Indriidae; genus Propithecus; species Propithecus coquereli. The sequence continues at coordinate 4,911 of NW_012138534.1, read as the reverse complement.
CCTTGAGAGATTCACCATGACCTGCCCAAGGCACATGGTCCCTCCTTTAAAATCCCAAGATAGCCCTTAGTCCGAGACGGATTTGAGGCAGTTTCTTCTCCTGTCCTCCTGACAAGACATCTGTCATATTAAAGACTCCTTTCTTCCTCGGCAATCCTTATTGTCTCAATAACTGGATTTTTGTGCTATGAGCCACTAGACCTAGACCAAACTCCCCTGTGGTTTCGACAGCAATGTTTGGCTGTGACACGAACTCATCAATTTAAGGCTCACTGTGGGCCTCCTTTGTTTCAGAGAAGACAAAATTGAGGCTTAAACAACTGGAGCACCTTGTGCGAGGGTGCACAGGGATTCTAACCCAGGGGGTCTGCATTCAGAGACAGCATTATAACACCTGTACAGAAAGGGGTGAATTGTCATCAGAGGACCTTGGTACAAACCCCACCCGTACCCCATTAGGTCAGTCATGGTGATCTCCCTGGTACTCGTTTCCTTCCTTAGAAAAACAGGAATGCCAGCGTGCTGCCGGGAGGCGTGAAGTCCAAATGAATGCCCACCGTGGAACCACCGGGGGTTGATAATTTCCTGGAATAGTTTTATTTTACCAGATTAGGCCGAGAAGCCTATAATTTCACACCCATTCCTTCACCCTGAGTCCCACCTTGAGCAGAGACAAGCCGTAGGTGATGCGGGGTGGTTTCTCCATGAGTCCCTGAGCCGCTGTGCAGCTACTCTGATGCTGACGGGGCTCTAACCCACTTCTGTCCACGTGACAGTGGCAAGGACTAGTTGCAGTTAACCCTGCCCAGGTGACTCACTCTGTGAAGGTCAGCCTCTGCACTGCCCAGGGGCACCGAGGACCTTGGTTCTGCAAAGGTGTTTACGGTGCTCTCAAGAAACAGCAGTCACCACGTGAACATT
>NW_012138534.1:0-1684 GCF_000956105.1 Propithecus coquereli | reverse complement strand
GTTTGAGATACCTAGTGTGGTTTCTGTTTTCTGAATCCTGGGTGATGCGTTTTTTGAATGATAGGATTTCTGGATACACCTATACAGCTGAGCTGGATTTATTTGGTCCTCCAAAGGAGCTCGCCACCGAACCAGAAGGATGGACCTAATTCCAGCGGAATACAGAAAGGCATGAGAGCTGAAGGAGGAGTGAGGCAGGTGCCGTGGGGCAAGATGGAAGGGCAGTTTCTAGAGAGCGGGACCATGTAAGCGCAAGGTTTGATTTGATCAAAAGATGGCATGGATTCTGCTGAGAAAGGGAAACTAGTGAGTTCTTACAGGGTCTTGAAAACAACTTACCACAAGTAACAGTTTTCAAAAAGTCCCCTTGAACCAATATTTGCAATGAAATGAAATATATATCAACCCCTAAATACATAATTTCCAGATAAAAGCAAATGTTTATTGGGCATTTAATAGGATCAGCCACATGCCGTGTTATAACCAGCTCTGTGAGTCCTTATATGTTTTTTTATAACCTTCTCCCTTAACTAACCACTTAACCCTTTAAGTTGTTTCCAAGAAATGATGGACTCCAACTCCTGGCCTCAAGTGATCCTCCTGCCTTGGCCTCCCAAAGTGCTAGGATAATAGCTGTGAACCACCACACCCCTGAAATGATGGATTTTCTTCAGGGCAAAAGAGCTGAGATTCTGAAGGCCCCAGGGCAGACTTCCTGATGCCAAGGTTCACCATCCCCCACAACCTGCCCAATGCCTGTAGCCCCTTGAGAGATTCACCATGACCTGCCCAAGGCACATGGTCCCTTCTTTAAAATCCCAAGATAGCCCTAGTCCGAGATGGATTTGAGGCAGTTTCTTCTCCTGTTCTCCTGACAAGACGTCTGTCATATTAAAGACTCCTTTCTTCCTCAGCAATCCTCATTGTCTCAATAACTGGATTTTTGTGCTATGAGCCACTAGACCTAGACCAAACTCCCCTGTGGTTTCGACAGCAATGTTTGGCTGTGACACGGACTCATCAATTTAAGGCTCACTGTGGGCCTCCTTTGTTTCAGAGAAGACAAAATTGAGGCTTAAACAACTGGAGCATCTTGTGCGAGGGTGCACAGGGATTCTAACCCAGGGGGTCTGCATTCAGAGACAGCATTATATCGCCTGTACAGAGAGGGGTGAATTGTCATCAGAGGACCTTGGTACAAACCCCACCCGTACCCCATTAGGTAAGTCATGGTGATCTCCCTGGCACTCATTTCCTTCCTTAGAAAAACAGGAATGCCAGCGTGCTGCCGGGAGGCGTGAAGTCCAAATGGATGCCCACCGTGGAACCACCGGGGGTTGATAATTTCCTGGAATAGTTTTATTTTACCAGATTAGGCCAAGAAGCCTATAATTTCACACCCATTCCTTCACCCTGAGTCCCACCTTGAGCAGAGACAAGCCGTAGGTGATGCGGGGTGGCTTCTCCGTGAGTCCCTGAGCCGCCATGCGGCTACTCTGATGCTGACGCGGCTCTAACCCACTTCTGTCCACGTGACAGTGGCAAGGACTAGTTGCAGTTAACTCTGCCCAGGAGACTCACTCTGAGACGGTCAGCCTCTGCACTGCCCAGGGGCACCGAGGACCTTGGTTCTGCAAAGGTGTTTACGGTGCTCTCAAGAAACAGCAGTCACCACGTGAACATT
>NW_012138533.1:1381-2847 GCF_000956105.1 Propithecus coquereli | reverse complement strand
TTGTTCCTCACATATTCAATATGCTATTACTTTACCCTGATTTTAATAAAGGTCACAAGAGACATTCATTGGATACCTACAAACAGCTGACTGTCTTGTCTTAATGCCTAGGAAGAAATTAAACAAGGGTGGTTCAACAACAGAGTTCTATGATACCCGTAATGTTCAGTGGTTCTCAGAATGAGATAGATTTTTTTTACATTTAAAGAGTCATCTACGGGAGTCTCATTGATAAGATGCTTTGCTATACTTTTTGAAACAAATAGGACACAGATATTTGGCTTATCCAGAAATTACAATTTTATTTTTCCATTCAGTATTACAGTGGTGTGTTTTTTGATTGCTTTCTACATTTTTCTCACTTCTGGTGACTTTATTTCACATAGACGAGATGGTCAATGTGTATTGTACAAGAACATTGGTCCTCCCTTGGTGGCTCATGTTGTTCCAGAAGTGGCTTATCAGTCTAAGCCCTCTCACAGTGCAGGAAATAGAATGGAATCTTGGCATTATTCTATCTTTGGGAAGTGTGATTTGGTAGCAGAGAGATTTCAGTACCTTTCCTAGCTTGCTGTGGCAGTGGGCTCTTATCTTGATGGAGATCACTAAATCTGCCTTCTGGAGAGGCAACTAAGCAATTTGGTTATCTGAATTGAGACCAATTTGTTTTATCCATTCATTTCAATATGCTTAAACATTTTCATTTTGAACTCAGCTGGCTATGATCTCTTTATGAATTTACCATGGTAGATGAACAGACTTGTTAGATGTGGAATAACTTTTAATTAACGTACCCTGCTTTATCCCTTAAAGACCAGTCAAGAAAACAGACACCACTCTTAATCTTATAAAGGACTTTAACATGAGGGATTGTTAACATAGTGTGAAAAGCAACCCAGAGAGAAGCAACAGCAAAAAGTCACCACTACAACCCCTAGAAATGGAGGGCAATGGGAAGAAATGTGTTACCAGAACCCAAAAGCAGACCAGTGATGGAGCTGGAAGTGTGAAGTGGGAGAGCCTCTCCGCCAGGCTGTAAGAGCTGTCCCACAGGATAGAGGTACAGAGACTTAATCATTGCAGGTACACCAAAGGAAACAGAAGGAGAGGGGGAAATATTTTGATTTCTCAAACTCCCACTCCCCCATGATCAAGATGATCTTATAAGTCTTGGAGTCTTGGAAGGAATAGGAGTCTCAGAAATGTATTTCAATGTGATAAAGAAGAGAAAGAAAGGGCGGATAATGGATCTAAATATGAAAGAACTGATGACTGACATACCTGCATTTTAGCAGTTTCCAAATAAGGCACAAAACCAAAGTGTACAAAAAGTAATCCATTGTGTTGCAGGAAGAAAATATGAGATCTTCTTTATTACTCATTTTTATCTAATATGAGAAAGAAAACTTTGCTATTATTTAACATTTAGAGTGACCCTGACACTCATTCAGTTTCTATGTCATATG
>NW_012138533.1:0-1331 GCF_000956105.1 Propithecus coquereli | reverse complement strand
CTTGGAATGATATCAATAGCTAGGTATTTATTTTTAAAAAATTTATAGACATAGGAATTTAATAAAATACAGAAGTACATTCTGAGTGAAAAGTACAGTGAACTTCTTCAATGAATCAAATATTTGTCATAAAATCAAGAGGTTAGCACCTAAGCAAAATAACCAATATGCTTAAGCAACATTTTTAGGATATTCACCAATAGCTAATGTAATGGACAGTTAAATTATAAGAAATTTTCAGAATACTATGAGATTAAAGGATTTTATTAGGTCTAGCAGCTTCTATAGTTACGGAGGGAAATGTGTGTTTCTTATACCCATATGTCTACCAATTCAACGAGGGTTGGTGGAGCCCTTCTTATGAGTGTCTCTTTGATCACCACGTTGCCTCCTCTTGGTTCTTACTGTTATACTGCAGGAAACTTAACATGGGGTCTGCATCCCCACAAGGATTGTCAGAAATACCTTGTGGCACTATAAACCGTCATATGGGAGAACATCTGGTGCTGACTGCAGCCTAGAAAAATATACAGATGTGGTGACCAGCAACTCACATGGCAATTGCTTCAATTATTTAGCCACATATGGGTAGAGTGCCTCCTGTGGTTTTCAAAATGCATTACTTGAACACCTATGTGCATATAAAGAGGGTAGCCTCATGCATGCTGAGATAAGCACTGAAGCACATCGTTCTTAGTCACAGAGGAAAAGATATTATCATGTGTTATACTCATCTGATTAGTAGTACATGTCAATTACATTGGTGTTTTGCCTGAAAGTCAGGATGAAATTTTATGCTTGCTGTGGAGTGGCAGACATATTTTCCCTTGGGTGGCCGCAGGAAAAGTGCCAAGAAGTGCATTTTGATTAGTATGCTGTATTCATTCACAGACTTGCTTTCCAAGGCTTTCATTTCTTTTAAGGTATGTGAAAACTTTTACAAAAAACAAGACTTTTTAGAAAGCTCATTTGCTAATTCCTTGATGGGTGACGGTACGTGTTGGAATTGGTGAAATCACACTTGCCTTTAGTATAAGAATATCTTAGATAAATATATTTTTGCACTACTAATATCATCATATTTGCCAATGTTTAACTTCAAAGACTACATTTCCAGTTTAACTTTTAATATAGGACAAAGATGAGGATATTCAATTGAAAGAGATCGACAGAAGAGAAAAAATGAATTAAAGACAATGAATTACATATAAAACTACAATTTCAAGGTTACACAAAACAATGCTAAATCAGTTTGCCAAACAATTAATTTTCTTTATCTCTTTCTAAAAATGACAGTGACCCAATTCCTAACACATAGGTTGAAATTTGTC
>NW_012138532.1:2581-3207 GCF_000956105.1 Propithecus coquereli | reverse complement strand
ATATTACGAACACTTTAAATGCCAAAATGCAGAGATTATTCTTCATTTTAACAAAATGTTAATAAGAGTTGGAATAACTATATTCATTATACTTATGTTTTCAAGAGATTGAAGACCTTTTACCAACTGTCTTAGTTCATTCCTGTTGCTATAACAAAATACCTTAGATTGGGTAACTCATAAGTAGTAGGAATTTACTTCTCACGGTTCTGGAGGCTGAAAAGTCTAGGCACCAGCAGATTTGGTGTAAGAGGTTTAAGTATCTTGATGTGATGGTGATGCCTGAGACACTTGGGGGCTGGCCTCGAACACCAGGGCAGCGTGGGCTGATAGTAACATGAAAGCATAATAAACACAGCCTACTGCCGACGTACTCAAAAGTGCAACTTTTTTTTATCACTCAACTTTCCTTTAAAATGTTTGTACTAGAAAGTAAAGCACATGAGGGCAGGACTTTTTGTTTGTCATATTCACTGCTGTATCCCCAGCACCTAGAACAGTGCCAGGCATCTGTTGAATAAATGAATGTACTGGGTGGGGAGAGTCTCCTTACACTTAGATGAAAACTCCATTTGACCCCAATTGTTCTGGTCTTGTTCAGGTCATAACAATTTCAATTCTGTAAT
>NW_012138532.1:0-851 GCF_000956105.1 Propithecus coquereli | reverse complement strand
GATCCTCCTTGGAACTGATTATAAAACCTCACCATTTCCTTATAAAAAGTTAAATAAAATCTTTAACGTGTTCATTTTCATATGTTTGAGAGTCACAATTTTTACCTTTATTCCAAAATTATCCTTTAACAAAGCAACTGGTGAGCAAGGCGTCCTGTGCCTGTCTCTCCAGGTGACGTTTCCAGGTGGGGATGCTGGTCAGTGTTAACAGATTTCCAGTTTTTCAAGGGGAGCTGAAAATTTAATTTTTGTGAATGGGTGAAACTTCTTTATCTTTGAATACTGGCGACCAATTGAAAAAAAAGAACGTGTGCTCAACAAAACTGACTGTTCCATTGGCCACCTTGTTGGGTCAGGAACAGGGGAAACCCGGATGCAAGGAGTCCCGCATGCTGACCTGCCGTTGACCAGTGCTGCCTCATCTGCCTCCTCATGCTCACTGCAACCCTGTGAAGTAGATACATCACTTCGGTCGCAGGACAGCCACTACTGTGCCAAGTGTCAGAGTACACAGTGGCGGTGGGACCAGACCCAGGTTTTCTGTCCAGGCCGGTTTTCCCAGGAGCGGTGAGAGGAATCAAAGGGCTTGCTTTACGGTTCTGCCTGGGGCCAGCCTGTGAGCCCTGTGAGATCACAAGAAAGGTAGGTTGGGAGATCCTTTGACAGGGTGGGGATGGGTAGATTTACAAAGAAGCTCTCGGAACCCACTATCTTGTCCGAATGATTTTGTTTTTTCAGTGATTACTAGGTTCTTTAAGACTAATACTTAGATTCTTTCTCAAGGAGAGTCTGAATCTAATGATTGTAAATCAAAATAAAAACAAAACCATGAATAAATTACTAGGAAAGCT
>NW_012138531.1:6435-7432 GCF_000956105.1 Propithecus coquereli | reverse complement strand
GGTTGCAGACCGCCAACTTCTCGCTGTGTCCTAAACTGGTGGAAAGACCAAGGCAGCTCATAGGGCCCTCTTATTTAATGACATTAATCCCATTCGAGAGGGTTCCATCCTCATGGTCTAATCATCTCCCAAATGCTCCACTTTCATATATCATTATATTGGTGATTAACTTTCAACATATGAATTTTTCTCTTGCTTTTAAAATTCTGTCTTTGATCTTTGATAATTTGATTATAATGTGTATTGGTGTAGACTTCTTTGGATTCATCCTACATAGGATCCTTTGAGCTTTATGAATCTGAGTGTACATTTCTCTCCAGAGATTTGGGCAGTTTTAAGCCACCATTTCTTTGAATAATTTATTTTGCCCTTTCTCTCACTCTTTTCCTTCTAGAATTTCTATGATGCATATATTGATTCACTTGACTGTGTCCCATAATATCATAAGCTCTCTTAACTCTGCTTTATTTTTTTCTCTTTTTGCCCCTCTGACTGGATAATTTCAAATGACCTGACTTTGAGTTCACTGATTCTTCCTTCTGCTTGATCAAATCTGCTGTTGATGTTCTCAACTGAATTTTTCAATTTAGTTATTGTATTTTTCCAGACTAGAATTTCTGTTTGTTTTTTTAAAGATTTCTCTTTGTTAATATTCTAATTTTGCTCATATGTCATTTTCCTGATTTTGATTATCCACCTGAGTTCTCTTGCAACTCATTGAGCTTTGTTATGATAATTATTTTGAATTATTTTTCACGAAGTTTGTAGATTTCTCTTTCCTTAGGGTCAGTTATTAGAGATTTATTTCGTTCCTTTGGTAGTGTCATAGTTCCCTGATTCCTTCATAGCTATTCATAGCTATGTGTTTCTGCTATGTATGTGAAGAAGCAACCATCTCCCAATCTTTATAGAACAGTTTCATCAGAGGAAGATTTTCACTACTCAACCCAGCTAGAGATTCTGGGAGCTTCTCAAATGTTTTTTTGTGTTTGTATGG
>NW_012138531.1:0-2208 GCF_000956105.1 Propithecus coquereli | reverse complement strand
ATAAAGGATTATTTAGATATAAAACACTCAAATCTTTTTCATGTATTGTCTAAGCTGATCTGATTAGCTCATGAGAATAACTCCAAACTCTTGCCAGCACATAACAGGTTTTCTACATAGGTCTAGTTGGAAAGAGAAAGAAAAACTATATACAGCTGTTCCAAGGCTGGGAAATGCTGTGCAGATCTGACAGCAACTGTTTGCATGCCAAATAGTTCCAGCAATTTCTAATTAAATCCAGCTCAGGAGAAATTTTATGATCTGCATCACATGGTTTCTGTCTGTATTTGGGATGCTTTTTTTCTCCCTTTTTAAAAGCCCCTCCAGTGAAGTCTGCCTATTTTCTTAATCTTAAAGGGATAATTAATTCAGAGTCAAAATATTGTTTTATTCTCTGAGGTTAGAACACCCACAGGAGTCAAATACCAAAGTTCTAAGGATGGGGCATCCCCAACCTCTTAACTCTAATAAATCAGCAATTGGGGGTGACTGGGGTGAGAGCTGCCCCCTTCCTACTGCTACTCCATAGTGTCTCTACTTCAGTAAGTGAATGGCATGGACATTTGTACCTTTTCAACTTTGGTGCAGGACTCCTAATTCATAATCCTAAATTAACCATAATAACCTGGTAGGACACTTCATCAAACACTTTCAAGGATATTGCCTTATTTATGACTTAAAGCAACCTGTGGAGGAGGCTGAGCAGATATTATTATCCCCATTTTACAAATTAGAAGACTGACTCTCTTAAAGACTAAGTGATTCCTGATCATATTAAGGTCACATAGCTAGGAGTTGTCAGGTAAGAACTCACAGCAGACTTTCTAGCCTCAAGGCCATTGTTACTTCCACTTGGCCACTTCCTCCCTTGCCTCATTAGCTGGACAAACACATCAGTCTGTTCCCACATTGAAATGGTGCCATTTTGCCCAAAGTATCTATTTATTCTGTGGGAAAATTATCCATATTTTTGAATACCTGTATGTGACTCAAATTACATTTTTCCATCACTCAACAGAAATGTGATGTATGTAGATTAACTCTAGGTGAGGCTGGCTGATAGGGAGGCATGAGACAGATGTGAGTACACATTAGTAGTAAATACTAAGTAGCCATGAATATTTCAAATTAAGTATTCTTGAATTGTACAAGATTCTCATCTCTCTGGAACACGAGTCCAGAAATCAACCTATAATGTGCATTTGCAAAATCCCTGAGGCCAAAGGACAAAAAAAATGTAACCCATGGTGAAATAGAAACCTGTCTGTGAACAAGATTTTCATTAAGGTAAACAAAATAACAACCCATCGCTCTTTGACCTGTTTATTCAAACTATGAGTGTGTGTTTCCATGTGATATCACATTCCCAGACTATTGGTAAGTGTGTGAAAGGCCTGTGGATGTTTTTGTCCCATTATTAATGAGATCAACCAACATGAAAATATTCAACGGGACAAAATTTGATGGAAGTACTTACTTGACTGCCCGCTTATTTGATTGTTTTCTTAGTTTACCACAAATCAGTGACATAATACCAAAAAAAGTCTATTCTTCACTCACACAAAATAGGATGTCATGCATCACACTCGGGGTGCATGATTCAGGGATGTGAACTGCTCCCATGGGATGTTTTTAACACCAAGCCTAGAAGTAGCAAACATCACTTCCATGCACATGAGATTGGTCAGTTTCACAGTCCCAATCCCACAGCAAGAGATTTAAGGGAATGCAGTTTCCCTGTGTTCCCATGAAAAGGAAATGGTTTGGGAAACACAGGGCATTCTATCCAACAGGGCTTTCTCTGCCACCACATCACTCCAGAATTACCAAACGCTCTATTCTGGAGAAACGTAATAATCTAAGGAGAGGAACTTTGTAACCCTGTCAACAGGAAGAGTTACTGATCTTAGAGGGGATTCTCTATTGAAGAGTTACCCTCAAAGCCTCAGAGATTTCTACTTAGAAGGACTGGAAAGAGGGAGGAGACAGGCAGGGAGGGGGGTGTATTCAGCAAAAATAAAGCTTGGGGAGTCTTAGCTATCCAGACTCATCATCTGAATTTCATAATCCAATAAAGATTTTCTGCCAAAGATCTTTTCGTATATATTTAAGTATTTCTGCTGAACTGACAAGGGGAAGTTTTTGCCATATAATTTGGATGACCGTCTTGAAATCATGTTCGTCTAGGGAATTCTGGATTGCCACAAA
>NW_012138530.1:3842-4217 GCF_000956105.1 Propithecus coquereli | reverse complement strand
CTTGCTATTGGTCTGTTCAGGAATTCTATATCTTGCTGTTTGAGCCTAAGGAGGTTGTGTGTTTCTAAAAATTTGTTCATTTCCTCCACATTTTCATGTTTTGGTGTATAGAGATTTTTATAGGATTGAAAGATGATGTTTTATATTTCCATGATATCAGTGTGACTTCTTTTTCATTTCTAATTGAACTTATTAAAGACCTTTCCTTTCTGCTTCTGGTCAATCTAGCAAGAGGCCTGTCAATTTTGTTTATCTTTTCAAAGAATCAACGTTTTGTTTCATTAATCTTCTGTATAGTTCTTTTATTTTCAATTTCATTTAGTTCTGCTCTGATCTTGGTTATTTCTCTTCTTCTGCTGGGTTTAGGATTGGTTT
>NW_012138530.1:0-667 GCF_000956105.1 Propithecus coquereli | reverse complement strand
TGAAAGTGAATGTGAACCAACATGATGTATATGTTTTATATCTTTCACTTTGAGGGTTTTAACCTAATAGGCCATCACACTAAGCAATGGAGTTTGAAATAAATTATATGCCAAAGATAAACACCACTATATTAAATAAATAGATAAAAAAGTATTAGAGCTCATATACAATATGTATAAAAACAGTAAGCAGTATACAGGATAAGTATCATATCAAAAAATAAAATAAAACTAAATCTTCAAAATCGTAGTGCAATTTCAAATGCATCAAATAAACAAAGATGGATAGAAATGTCACACATAAACATGTAGACATGATAATGATTTTTAAACTGTAGCAGCATATATCATACATTGAAAACATAACGACAATGTAATACATTTTGATGGGGGGCAATGGAATTTCAATGCTTTGTTCCAAAAGTGTTGTGAAATGATAATACAATAAAAAATTCAATTTCTTTAAGCTAATGCCATTAAAGATGTAAGTAACACTTCTTACTTTTTGCGATTTAGGTTCAGATCATATGTTAAAAAAAAAAGGAGTTTGTTATAGACCAGTATTTTTAAATTGGTTACTTATAATTCATTATAACCTTCCTGCAGTGTATTCTCTCTCTCTTTCTTCCTCTATCTCTATTATATACCTATATATAATATCTATGTA
>NW_012138529.1:6135-6410 GCF_000956105.1 Propithecus coquereli | reverse complement strand
CCCGTGTTCTTTCCAAAATGCCACACTTTCCTAGTATGTTGAATTTCTATTATATACCAGACATTGTGCTAGTGTCTTCATTAGTAGCATACATATAATCTCTCAATCCTTATGGGATAGGTTTTTATTTCTTCTTATTTTAACATAGGGGGAAATTGAAACTCTTTAGATTAACTCCATGAAACTTATACAGTTTGTAAATGTTAGAAATAATATTTAAACTAAGATCTAATGTCAAAACCCGTGTTCTTTCCAAAATGCCACACTTTCCTAGT
>NW_012138529.1:0-674 GCF_000956105.1 Propithecus coquereli | reverse complement strand
CTGGGCCATGATATTTTTGGATGTGACCCAAAAAACACAGGCAACAAAAGCAAAAATAGACAAATGGGATTACACAAACTAAAAACTTCTGCACAACAAAGGAAACAATCAACTGAGTGAAGAGACAACCAATGAATGAGGAGAAAATATTTTCAAACTGTACATCTAATAAGAGGTTAATAGCTAAACCATATAAGGAATTCAAAAAACTCAACAGAAAGAAAACAAATGATCTGATTAAAAATATTGGCAAAGGATCTCAATAAACATTCTCAAAAGAAGACACACAAATGGCCAACAGATACATGAAAAAATGCTGAACATCGCTGATCATCAGGGAAATGCAAATTAAATAAAACCTACAATGAGTTACCACTTCACACCTTCTAGAATGGCTATTATCAAAAAGACAAGAGATAAGTGTTGGCAAGGATATGGAGAAAAGAGGATCCTTGTACGCTGTTGGTGGGAATGTAAATTAGGACATCCATTATGGAAAATACTATGGAACTTCCTCAAAAATTTGAAAATAGAACTACTGTGTGATCCAGCAATCCCACTTCTGGGTATATATCCAAAGAAAATGAAATCAGTATGTTGAAGAGATATCTGCACTCCCTTGTTCATTGTAGCATTATTTACAATAGCCAAGATATGGAAATAACTAACCTAAG
>NW_012138528.1:11770-12299 GCF_000956105.1 Propithecus coquereli | reverse complement strand
TCAAAGCAGTGGAAATAAAGCATTTTATTCTTTGGATAGATAACTACAAGAAATTGGGTGATGTATTCAGAAGAATAATTCGAATATGGGTTGCATCTTAGATTGTTCCCAGGGAAGCAGATGTTGAGGGAGAGATTTGTACGAGGAAGGTTTATTAGAGTCCTGTTCAAGAATATCTGTGAGGCAGTGATGGATTCAAGATTGAACAAAGGAGGAAGCCGAACTGTGCTTCAGTTGCAAGAGCCAATCCCCTGGGGAACTTTGGGGCTGGAATTTCTCTACAGAGGTCCTACGAATTGAGACAAGGAGACAAGTCCTTTGCATTTTGAATCAATCAGCCGCTGGAAGTGAGGAACTCCAGAGGAGGGGTGTAACCTTGAGTGAGGTGGCTCCCTTTGTCTTCTCTGAAGAGAAACACATCAGCGAGCTGGGGAAATGAGTGCCTAGTTCTGAAAGGAAGCTCAGGTTGCTTAGAGAATACAGGTTTATAACAACAAATTCAACTCTAAAAAATAGTTATGGTAAGATA
>NW_012138528.1:0-918 GCF_000956105.1 Propithecus coquereli | reverse complement strand
TTATAATCAGTCACAAATGAAAGAAGCCATGGGAAATGTTGTCGTTAATTAGAATTTATATATTCATAAAAAGGAATGAAGAACAATGATGAGGAATCAGAAAATTCTCATTTAAACACTTTTCTGTGATAAATTCCTAATATAAGCAAAGTAATCAATCTGTCACTCTAAACTGAAGAGTTTGTGCCAAATTATAGTGAGAGTCATGATAAAATAAGAAAGCCATTATGGGTACAGTTTAGTGAGAAGGGAAATAATGACCAGATAAATTTGAAGAGGCAAAAAGAGTAAAGCTCACACAGGTCCTCGAAGCCATGGTAACTTTTGGTTTTATTGATTGTTCTGATGTGTATGTGTGTGTGTATGTGTATGTGTGTGTGTGTGTCAGTCATTAAAGCAACTGAAAAACCATGGGTATATTTTAAGCAAGTGATTCTAAGAACTGACTGATATTTTGAAAAGGATCAAAGTGGTTGTTGTGATGAACATGGATTCTAGAGGAGAAAATCCCAGGGAGACTGGTTAGGAGGCCACTGAAGTAATTCAGACAGTGAACAATGAAGGCTTGTACTTAGGTGTTAGCTGAAGTGATGAAGACCTAGGACTTACTTATGGATAAAATGAAAGGGCTGAGGGAAAGAGAGGAAACAATCCTGATACATCAATCATCAAAGGGTAGTACAATTTATGGCAATGGAACATACTGGAAAACAAGAGGTATGGAGATAAGTAGTGGATGGCTCAGAGAGAAATAGAGAATTACGTTTGGGCCATAATATTTTAAATGGTTTATCTGACACATTGCTGGGGTTGTAAGACAGGTATTTAAATATCAGATTCAAAAAGTCATGGAAAGGATTAGACTAGAGATGTGATTATGAGAGTCATTACATATAATTGATATGTAAAGCCATTTGA
>NW_012138527.1:3957-4232 GCF_000956105.1 Propithecus coquereli | reverse complement strand
TGCTGTGTGTTCATTAGCCACATCCTTCCTAAACACTTTGTTGATATTTCAAGCTGTCTGTGCTGCATTGGTTCCACAACAGAACTCATATTTGAAAATAACACACATTTTCGACTTATCCATGGTTTCCCAAAAATTGCTCTAAAAATAATTTGAAAGCTAATCACAAACCAAAATGTGCATTTGAAAGACTGAGGATGTATTTTCATAACAAAAATAAATCAGAAGTGTGAAAGTGAAATGTCAGAGTTATCAACTGTCAAATTTAGTACTTA
>NW_012138527.1:0-1221 GCF_000956105.1 Propithecus coquereli | reverse complement strand
ATACTTGTTAAATAATTAAATAAGTCTCTATTAATTCAAAAAATTAGAAGCAATAAAATCCTTTTCTCACTGTCACATAGTATATGTCTTCATAGGAGTGAATTATTTTCTAATAAAAAAAGCCACTTTTCTTCATAACATTTTTATAAGGGGAGAAGTTTCCTTTGCACTTATGTAGTTTATAACAGTTTTCACCTCCTCCATGAAGACTTTCCTGAATACCTTAGCCATACACATCTTCTCCCCCATCTTAACTCATTTCATATTGACAATCCGCGTGTCTTTTGAATCATAGATCCCATGATCTTATTTAATAACTTCTACAAAAGTTTTACAGGCTTTGCCATTCCCCATCCCTTCCACTACAAAACTGAAAGCTCCTCAAGGCCATAGGCCATGTGGTAAATTTCTTCATATTTTGTCACAGCACCAGCACTGAACAATACACAGAACAAGTGATTAAAAAACATTTTCTGAATTAACTTATGGTTTTGATGAGTGTTTATTGAAACTAATTTTACGTAAGAAGAACAAGTGTGTGGGGCAAACAGCATTTAGTCTCTAATAAGGATTGGCATAAGTGGTCCTAACTCTGGCAAACATCACGCCGCCAGTCTAAAAGAAAACAGCTGGCTAGTTCCATCAGAATGAAATTCTCAGTATTTTTTTTCCAAGGGTAAACTTAGGGTGAATTAAAGCTCTGAAGTCTACTAAAACAAGAATAACTAAAACATGTAAATTATACTTTTTTCTCTCTATCAACTAAATAGGCATGGTTTTATAAGCACAGTTTTATCCAAAAAGCAGATGTCGTTTTTTCCTTATGATGGAAAATAGAGCCAACTGGCTTGCATAGTACTTTTTTTTCCTTCCATGTCATTATTGGAAGTGGCAAGTTGAAAGACCTAAGAATTATAATTTCAGGACATGGCAATAGTTGCAAAGAACAAAGTTCTACTCCTACAGAGGAATTTTTAAAAAATGGAGGAAAGAAAAAAGAGGAACATTTAAGGGAAGAGTACTGGCATAAAAAGAATGATGTAAACCAGAAATCCCATGATGAAATAAGCAACAGCAATACTAAAAAGCAAGTATTACAAGTCCCTAAATAATCCTTCAACATATATGTAAAGGAATTTTATGTGTTAAATAAATCAACTTCAATTCAACAAATTTATTAGATATTTTCAATCACTTGATTAACCCTCATGTAAATAGTTA
>NW_012138526.1:30414-30792 GCF_000956105.1 Propithecus coquereli | reverse complement strand
TTAAAGAGTCTGGATGGAGGAGAACTGGCACTCTGGCCCTCTTTGTCCCTCTCCCTACATGGCAGCCTATCTGGAATGTCCAAGCTCTGGCATCACATAGTTTTGGTGGCCATGGGACCCACTGGCCCCTGTGGTCACCACAGTCTGGGCAGAAGTTGGGAAATGTTTGTGTGGGGACCAGTGTCATGAAAATTGAAGGGCTGAAGCTCTCTGGGGAGGAAAAAGGCACACAATGGGCGGAGAAGCAGTGTGGGGCCTGCCACCTTGGCTCAGGTCTGTGGTAATGGGGAGCAACGCCGAGGGTGTTGGCAGCCTGGTGCTTTGTTTTCAAGAAGCTACCAGTTCACTGGCAGCAGTAGCTTTTGGGCTCATGAGGGT
>NW_012138526.1:29587-29912 GCF_000956105.1 Propithecus coquereli | reverse complement strand
TGACGCCACGGCACTCACCCCAGGCAAGAGAGTGAGACTCTCTTACAAAAAAAAAAACAAAAAAACAAAAAATAAAACCACATATTTTAAGAATCATATTGTGCAATATATCCAATTTAAAGCTTTAATTTTCAAAGTGTGCTCATGCGGTGGTGAACAGGCTGGTTTTTTTTAGTATTAATGTTTATAATATTATTATTAAGCTAAATTCTTGATTTTTTAATGAATAAAACACTTATTTGTGATAGGCAATACAAAGATCATTGATATCAGTGGCAGTGCCATTTTTGGAATCTAGCTGATACAAGTAATATTGTACTTCACT
>NW_012138526.1:27036-28542 GCF_000956105.1 Propithecus coquereli | reverse complement strand
AGAAGGCAAAGACTTTATAATTTTTCTGATACTTAATAGAGTAGCTTCAGAGTAAATCAAATGATATTTTTCTGAAGTCGTGGTCATATTTGAGCCATTTAACAAGAGAGTAATATCTTCTGAATTGCTCAGAGAGAAGCTCTTTTTCTTTACAGGATGTAATCTGGATTTCCTAAAGCACAAAAATCACTGGCCTACTTTTTTTTGTTTAGCTTTTGCAACCTGGGGGATGAAGTTTAGTGATGTGGGAGCAAAGTGTGACAGCATTTGTGGAGGGAAAAGCATAGCTGGCAAGTCTTGAATTGCCTTGTAAGAGTGTCCCAGTGTCCCAGTCTGACTCATGGGCTGCCTGCTGCAGTTGTGAAACTTTAGCACCTTTAAATGGTGCTAATTATTTGGATATCGCTTGACTCATTCCAACCCTTTTAGGTCCTAGAAAAAAGAGAAGATATGATTTTATTGGTGGTAAGAGTGGCTAAATATACACCACTGGAAAATGACGTTTTCTATTTTCTCAACCTAGGCAAGCCATTAATGAGCAAGCTTTCCCATATCCTTTATCACATATTTGACCTATTGGGACCATGTCTGGCCTCATCTAAAAAGTTTATGATATGCCTGATAATCTGGGAAAAGGGAAAAATATTCCATCAAAGAATCCAAATATAGTACATAGTTGTTTAGACTATCCCTAGGGGTGTGCTAACTGTAACTCTAAACTTGATATATCCTGGAACAATATGATACTTGTATTGATGATTTTGTGATCAAGTGCTTGTGAATTTTTAAACCTCTTCTGATGTTGTTGCCTAGGCAAATGCATACTAGACTAAATGTAGTTTTCTGTGCTCCCATTATATTATATGTGACTCATATTTTTCTTTGAATATTATGAGGAATACCCATTGTTAATGTTGCTTGAAAAGGCATGGCTGAATTGTAGAACTAACAAAGGATGACTGTGTTATTGTTATTAAAGTTGTGAGCACTGATCTGTAAGTGTATGCAAAGACATTTCAGGATGAGCAGCTTTCCCCTTTGCTGACTGCTAATTGTAAAGTAATCTTGAGAGGAGAGTGGCACTTTCCTTTTGTGGCCTATTGGGATAGGGCTGCTTGGGCTGCTAGGTTTCTCCACTGTTAGTGCTATCCCAAGCTCCAAGTTCATTTTCTTTGTTACTCATTGACAGTTGAATCCATGTAACTAAAAGAATGAACTAATGAAAGAACTGTTGAAATAGCCTCTGAAAACTAGAGTTTAAAAAGACTTGGGTTTAATCTCTAAATTCTAGTAACTGGAAAGAAAATTGGAGTAATAGAAAGAGCTTTGGTCTTGGAATCATAAGGAAGAAGTTTGACTTCTCAGCAATAGAACATAGGCTCTCCATTATTTTTCTACAGTTACTGATCTACAAAGTTTACCCCTTTAAAGTATATCTATCTTTATCATCAATAGGAATTTTATCACTAATGTTGTTTCCTTTCATTCATTCATAAATTTTACTGA
>NW_012138526.1:25632-26986 GCF_000956105.1 Propithecus coquereli | reverse complement strand
ATGTAACTTCCTCAAGGATTTTGTCTGTGTTTTTTTCCTAGTGCTGAATCCCCAGTGCCTTGAATAGTATCTGGTACCCAGCATGCTTCAGTAGGTATTTGTCAAATGGGTGAATATCTGAAGTTTAAAGTTAGAAACTTTCCTTACTTCATCTGAAAACTAAGAGATTTTTGTTTTAGAGTGATGGTTTTGTCAAATTGATGCCCTGTGTCATTACTCTCTGGGAGTCTTTGTACTCCCTGGAAAAATTGTTTTCTTAGTTGTCATTTAAAGCATCTTTCTGGTATTTGATTCCAGTTTAAGAGTCCCATATAATTGGACTTCTATCCTATGGGTGAAGAAAATAGCTCTTTCAGAGCATTCAGAGATAAGTCAATTAATGACCCCGAGCCATGCATGGTGCCTTAATAGTGTGGGCAGGGACTTGAATTAATTTCAACTATTTCTCTCAGGAAAATGCTCAACTTAGCCTAATAGTTCGTTACTTGGTTAGTGCATGGTATATTCAATCTCCTATAGAAGGCAAAGACTTTATAATTTTTCTGATACTTAATAGAGTAGCTTCAGAGTAAATCAAATGATATTTTTCTGAAGTCGTGGTCATATTTGAGCCATTTAACAAGAGAGTAATATCTTCTGAATTGCTCAGAGAGAAGCTCTTTTTCTTTACAGGATGTAATCTGGATTTCCTAAAGCACAAAAATCACTGGCCTACTTTTTTTTGTTTAGCTTTTGCAACCCGGGGGATGAAGTTTAGTGATGTGGGAGCAAAGTGTGACAGCATTTGTGGAGGGAAAAGCATAGCTGGCAAGTCTCGAATTGCCTTGTAAGAGTGTCCCAGTGTCCCAGTCTGACTCATGGGCTGCCTGCTGCAGTTGTGAAACTTTAGCACCTTTAAATGGTGCTAATTATTTGGATATCGCTTGACTCATTCCAACCCTTTTAGGTCCTAGAAAAAAGAGAAGATATGATTTTATTGGTGGTAAGAGTGGCTAAATATACACCACTGGAAAATGACGTTTTCTATTTTCTCAACCTAGGCAAGCCATTAATGAACAAGCTTTCCCATATCCTTTATCACATATTTGACCTATTGGGACCATGTCTGGCCTCAACTAAAAAGTTTATGATATGCCTGATAATCTGGGAAAAGGGAAAAATATTCCATCAAAGAATCCAAATATAGTACATAGTTGTTTAGACTAGCCCTAGGGGTGTGCTAACTGTAACTCTAAACTTGATATATCCTGGAACAATATGATACTTGTATTGATGATTTTGTGATCAAGTGCTTGTGAATTTTTAAACCTCTTCTGATGTTGTTGCCTAGGCAAATGCATACTAGACTAAATGT
>NW_012138526.1:13844-14712 GCF_000956105.1 Propithecus coquereli | reverse complement strand
TGTGTGTGTGTTTCCATTTTTGTGACCACCAAGTAGTCACTACTTGTCACTAGCCCCTTCAGTTTGAAAAACCATTTGGCTAATTTCTTCCTTCCTTGTCTTTGGCTTTGCCCAGGAGGTCTGACTATGCCCTCTGTATTTGGGATCATATCTTTGTTTGGTAGGTCCTGGGACCTCCTACACCTCTGTGCATCCCTCACAAGCAGCTGGTACTGCCCATTTCTTACTCCTTTTAGTAAGTGATGGGCAGTGCTATCATAAACATTTTCTGTATCACTGAATAACAATTGTAAAGTCATGTAGCCTAAGCTGGATCTCTTTTGGAAAAGAACAGCCCATAAAGGAATTTCAAACTTGATTTTCTTGTCTCTCAAATGTTAAAGAGGGCTCATGTCAAATCTTACCAAAGTCTGATGTCTGCCTCTGTTTCCAACACTTAGAGACTCCAGGGAGCCTCTCATTCTTGAACCCCTGGTAGAACTTGCTTTCTCTTGCCTTGCCACCAACTTGCTTGGTTCCTCAATATTTTCTCTCCTCTTTGTAGCTGAAATCCCCCAACAGCAACCCCGCTCTCCCACAGTAAAGTGTGTAGACTCTTGGAGAGACTAATTCTCCTCCTGCACTCCCCAACCTTGAATGCAATTCTAGGGCAAGTTTTTCCAAGAGGACATTTGTGCTGGGTACAAATGTACAAGAATGTGTACAAGGTATGACGCAAAGAGAGCAGAAAGCTGGAACTCTCTTAAATTAATAATTTTTATCTTATCTCTTATCAGATCTACAAGGTTATACAACAGTTTTAGGCATATTTATGACATTTTGCCAATTTAATCAGTGTTAAATGCCTCAGGCTTGTTATAAATACCAG
>NW_012138526.1:12827-13794 GCF_000956105.1 Propithecus coquereli | reverse complement strand
TCTTTGAAGCAAGAGTGATTATTCTAAGTTTCCATTAAGAGTCATATAAGACAACTAGTGTGTAAACTTAAACAAAACAAATTATTAGGTACAAAATATAGGTAAAGAAAATTTGCTTTGGATCCTGTCTTTACGGGGACTAACTGGGTTCTTTAAAAATTGCTGAAGACCTAGCTATCATGGTAGATCTTTTAAAAAAATTTAGATCAGTCTCCTACAAAAAATTAAATATTGTACACATGTGCATGTGTATAAGGGTTTGATTTATTTCCAGGATTTTGTCAGTGCACTAATAGTGGTTCAGTTTCTCAAGGACAAAGTCATATTAACCAAACTGTTGACAGTTATGTAGGTAGAATATTTTATTAAACTTCAATAAGAAGTATAAGACATGGGAAACACACTCCGTGTAGAAGTACCTCAAAAGGTTTAGAGTCAGAAGGTGGCCTCATAAGCATGGAATCAGGCCAAGAGAAGCTAATAGTTCTGTATGTTTAAGAGCATCAGGCTATCAGCCCATGAGAGTCTGATGAATCTATAGCCATAATAAGGAAGTTCCTCTCAGGACCGATCAAGTCCCCAAGTGGGGTCATCCTTTTCCTTGATCGAATATGTGGATAAGTATTCATTTTTCTAAATTTCATCCTAATCATTTTCCCTTCTGACCAATAGGCTCTTTCTTTAAGGATGTTGTACCTTTGATTAACTTACAGTTACGTTCTAATTATTCCTATTTCTGGCCAAGGAAATGTTTTGTTTTGATGATATCTGTTGCATATATCTGATTCTTAGGTACTGATTTTTAGCTAATTCTCAAAAATCTTAACTATCACCTTAAGTATTGCCTACAATGAAAAAAATTATTATACAATGCTTTGTGATAATATATAAAATAACATGCATTACATTTGATGCTTATAAATAATATGCTAAATATAAAGCTATGTAAAATTACATATGTATGTAA
>NW_012138526.1:9934-10347 GCF_000956105.1 Propithecus coquereli | reverse complement strand
GTACAAGAATGTGTACAAGGTATGACGCAAAGAGAGCAGAAAGCTGGAACTCTCTTAAATTAATAATTTTTATCTTATCTCTTATCAGATCTACAAGGTTATACAACAGTTTTAGGCATATTTATGACATTTTGCCAATTTAATCAGTGTTAAATGCCTCAGGCTTGTTATAAATACCAGCAAGAATGAGCTTCCTCTTTTGTGTGTATTTGCTATCTTCCTGTGAATTATCTGTTTATATTCTTGGCCCTGATACTGGTCTTATAAACAGCAATGTGTCTGTCGCTTATATTAGTTTTATTTTTTTATTTAAAAAACAGTTTTTCATATTTGAATATCACTTTTACCTTTGTGACTTCAATACTTCAAGGATAAGACAGTTAACATTTTTCCATCTATCTGACAATCATTCC
>NW_012138526.1:7906-8235 GCF_000956105.1 Propithecus coquereli | reverse complement strand
CAGAGACCACCCTAGAAATTGTGAATTCTCTTGTATGCTATCAGTTTTATCCTGGTTGGGTATTGCTTTTTTTTTTTTTTTTTTGCGAGGGTTGCGGGTGGAGGGTAGGAGAATTTGTGCTGATCTATTTTATGTAGCTCAGAATTGGATTTCTAAAGTCTCAGAGACTTAAGGAACTGGAAATGTGTTCTACATTTTGCCTGTCAACAAAGCTTAATCAAGAATATATTCTTCGCCAGCAACATTCAAAACAGAGATGATTTTAAGCTGTGGGTTGGAAATAAACTCCTTTTATTTCATTTCAATTTATAGTGTTCTTTGCCTTCATT
>NW_012138526.1:4782-6021 GCF_000956105.1 Propithecus coquereli | reverse complement strand
ATTTTTCCTTTCCTTCTAAGGCAACCATAAGATTTAATGAACAATAAAGAATTAACTTCAACCCAGAGGAACAAGATGGATTAAGTTGTTTGAAAGTGCAAATACTCTACTTTATCTTTTACAACATAAACACTTCATTTCCCAAGTTGCATAGTAATGTTTGCTTGTCTGTCATCAAACTCCATATCTTTAGGGGAAGGGGCTATGTCTTATTCATCCCTTATATTGTCTCCCCAGAATAAATATATTATAGTACCCTGGGAAATAGTAGATACTCAGAAATATTTCAGGAACGAAACTTACCAGGCAATAAAACAATTTGAATGTAGCTAAAATAACATACCAGCAACTTTAATTTACTAATAGATGTTTGCCTTCTTGAGAATCTAACGGGTTGACTCCTAACAAAGCAGAAATTCATTTGTGAGGTGGGGTGTGACAGTTTAGTATGCGTGTTTTTCATTTTAAATGTTTTAATATAATTGGAAACTAGGGACACACATCATCCTATTCTGATAAAGAAATTTAAAATGTGTAAAGTTAATATTAATGCACAATTGCAAGGGTGTGTATCTATCAAGGGCTATTTATCTCTACCTCAAAAGGTAACACCTTTTTGTCTTTCTTGTGAAAATGTATTTTAATCTAATTACATGCTATCAGGCATTTTCTATTTAGCTAAAATTAACACTAAAATATCAGACACTTGGCTTGAAGTACCATTTATTCATTTTGATTTAGAGTTTCTCTTTTCATTTAGTCTTCTTTTTCTTTCTCAGATATCATAAAGAATAAATAACACTGAATATGCAGAACATCGCTTAGCCTGAACATTGGACTTCTGGGTACCGGGTATAAATATGGACTTTTTTCTGCAACCCAGGGCATGCAACATCTTACTGGTAAGCTGCTCTATAACATGTCTGAGGTCCTCTGGAATTCTGGTCTGAGAGTTCTGAGATTATTCAATCTTGCTTTAAATCCAGGAATGCAGTTGTTCACATGTAGAAGAAAAGGGTTATAGAAACTATTTTCTTTGGGGGTAGATTCAAATATTCAGTTAAAAAAAATAGCTCCATGATGCTAATTCAGGAAAAAGAGGAGTAGGCCATGCTACCAATCCACTAGGTAAAGATGTGTTCTTAATCTTCAATTAAAATATTCTTATCTGAATAGATAAATTTCAGGACAGTGGCCCTCCCAATTCTTGATTGTGAATCATACGAATTTATTGCTTCT
>NW_012138526.1:0-387 GCF_000956105.1 Propithecus coquereli | reverse complement strand
GTAGTCACTTTGTTCAGTCCTGTATTAGTTCAGCACATCTAATAAAACTCAAAGAAAATCCCAGTACTTTCTTAGATCTCTTCTCAAGGCTCCCACTTCTTTCAGTAAATATGTTTAAATACCTGACCGTGTGTTGCTTTAGGGAAAAACAATTAGATTGTCCTACCATGCTCCGAGTAGATGGGATGAAGTTTTCATTCCATTAACACTCATTCCATAAGTCATTCTAAATTCTTGACAGTATGCCAATAAACCCCAGTTAATTCACCAAAATTGCCACTGGTAACATTTTGTCTTTGCAGGTAACCAGCAGTACTGTAATCACTTATTTTGCAAAGAAAATGAGGTTGCATGGTTTATTATTTATGCCACAAATTTGTTTTATTA
>NW_012138525.1:8120101-8183418 GCF_000956105.1 Propithecus coquereli | reverse complement strand
CCCCTAGATGAAGTTTCTAGAAATTGGGAGGCAACGGCCAGGTGAGAGTCTTGGTCAAGAAGCCCACTTGGAACCTCAGAGCCCAGCCCAGGGCAGCATCCAGTCCGGTCCAGGGAGTGCCTGGATTAAACCCAAGCCCATGTCTCCCTAGGGCCATGCCTCACGTTAGTAAGACCTTTGTCCAAGGCCGGGGCAGGGAGGAGCGTGTCAGAGGGCTTTGTAAAGGTAGCCACAGTTCACATAAATTATGTTTGCTCCAGAGCAGTCCCAAAGAGGCCATGCAGTGTGGCACACAGAGCAGAGACCTGGGGTCCAGCAGCCCCAGCTCTGTGGCTTACCAGCTGTATGACCTGGGCCAGGCCCTGGCCCTCTGAGCTCAGTTCCGGTGTCTATCACGTGGAGATAGTCACTCCTCCACGGCACAGTGAGGGTTAGTGCAAACGATGCTCATGGCAGCTAAAGCCTCAGACAGCTCTTTCCATGTGCCCAGCTCTGTTCTAAGGAGTTTATGTCTATTAACACATTTCATCCTCTCATTGACCCTAAGAGGATGATCTTACTAATAGCCCCATTTTCCAGATGAGGAAACTGAGATGCTGTGTGGTCAGATGAAATGGGGCCAGGAGATCTGGACCCAGGCAGCCCAGCCCAGCCCAGCCCCCCAGCCAGCCTCACTTAACCCTAGGTGCCTGGTAGGCACACGACATGGGGCATCTTATTGTTGCTGTTCACACCAAAGTTGGGAACCCAGGCTGGGAAGCCGCAGTGTGCGTCCTCGGTGCCTTGGAGATGCAGCGCCCTTGCTCGATGCAGAAGAAAGGCCCTCTTTGAGGTGGTGTTCAGTGTGGCCTGCGGCTCCGGGTCTCGCATTCCACAGATTTTTGGCCCCTGACTTGGGCTTGGCAGCCACTGCCTCATTGTTCTGCAGCTTGGCGGGAGCCTCAGAATCCCGGGGACAGGCAGCTCCCTGTGTTACCCGGAGGTGCCCGTGAGCACGTGCGGAGGGTCTTCTCCTTGTTCCCCACGCCTTGTCCCTCCAACGCCCCCTTTGCCTTGGTCTTTCTGTATCTGAACTCCCTAAGAAGCAGTTTCTGGCAGAAATTTCTAGAGTAAGGGGCTTGGGTTTCCTTTGGGGTGTGGACAAACAGAATGCAAATTCCTTAAAATCTGACACCCCTGGAGAGCCCTAGGAGGCAGTGGATTCCTTGGAACGAGGAGGGGCTTTTGAGTCACAGGGCTAAGTTTGAATCCCTACTCTGCAGCTTATCGGCCAAATGGTGTTGAGCCTCCCCTCTCTGAGCCTCAGTTTCCCCATCTGTAAAACGGGTCTACCAACAGCCCCAAGGATGAATGGAAGGACCTGGCCCACTGAAAGTGCTCAAAGAGCCTTCATTTCCTTCCTCCTTCCCTCCCTCCCGCTCTCCCTCCCTGTCTCCCCTTTGTAGTGGCCCTCTCTGGCGCTTGGTGGGCAGGAACTTGTAGAGTCCTCCTTGACTGCTGCTTTGCTGGAACCAGGGCCCCTCCTCCTCTCTGGGGAGTGTGGTATAGCAGGTTCCATCAGGTTCTGGACAGAACAGCTCTTAGGAGCGGTAATTTACCAAAGCCTCACGGCGTTGGCAGAAAAGGTGGTAGAGACGGTGGTGTTGTGTCAGCTTGGTGAGGTCCGGAGTCCGAAGTCCTAGGGGCTCCTGCCTGGGGGCCCGTGCCCAGAGGCCCCTGGGATCACCCCTGCACATCAGCATAGGCCCCGTTTTGGAGCGGAGCCAGCCCGTTCTGCACAGAGCCAGCTGGAAATGAGGATGACATGTTGCCTTGTAAGCACCTGTGAGGGGCACAGCACAGTGGTTTGGACAAAGATGCCATCATAGGTTTGAGTCCTGGTTTTACTCCCTGTGGTCCACGGGACCTGGGCCAATCTCTTAACCTCCTTGCTCCTCAGTTTTCTTATCTGTCAAGTGGGACCATAACAGACTTTATCTCATGGGGTGATTGTTAAAATGAGATGGACAAGGAGGTGAAGTGTATAGGGAGGGCCCGGCACCATTAGGACCCAGCAGTTGTTAGCTATCACTGTCGGTTTTATTCCTGTTATTTCTGATGTGGCCCGGGCCCCCCTTGTCATGCTCCTGGAGCACGGGCTCCCCTTGTCATGCTCCTGGAGCACGTGTGAGGCCACAGGATGAGCTACTGAGACATGCAGGCTGCTGCCTCTGGCCACTGCTGTTGGAGGGTGCTGTCAGTGCCACTTGGGGAAGGCTGGAATGGCATCTGCAAATACCTGCTGGGCTCCTGCCCGGGGTCCCAGCTGGTGAGTAACAGGGTCGAGATTCACACTGAGGCCGGCCCCAAAGCCCTTGAGTCTGGAACTAGGTGAGGTGGGAGGAAGGAAGGGGCACCCAAAGATGGATGCTGCCATAGTTTCCCATCCGTGGGAAACCCGGGGCAGGTGGGCGGGTGAGCCATGCCTGCGTGGGCCTTGGCGGGGTGGCCTGCAGGCGGAGACTGCTGCATTCTGAGATAAAGACAGTACCTTCTTGCTGAAGATGGTTCTCCTCCAACCTTTCCCTGGAGGTCTCCCTAAGGGCAGAGGACGGTGAACGTGTCACCCTGAGGGGTGTGGAGGTGCAGCCCAAAGCAGCTGCAGAGTCTGCAGGAGTCTCCAGTTTTATCTTCAAATTCATGCGCATTTTACATTCTGCTCGCTCTCATATTCCCCCCTGAGTAACAGAGATGCCTGGGGAAGGTGCTCGTGTTTATCTGTTTATCCTGGGGCTTTCTGTACCCCAGGTCCTCCACTGTGTCACCCTGGGGGGGTGTGCTCCAGTGCGAGAAGTCGGCCCGGATGCCAGTGAGCTGAGTGTGCCTTGGTCCCATCTGCATTTCAGGGCTTGGCGGGAGAGTGCCAGGAGCTGGGACGCCCAGCTGTGCAGGTGGGAGCCGAGGCTCGCATGAGCCAGAGGCAGCGGTGTGGGGAGGGAGAGAGGCAGGCACACCCCATAATGCTCTCCAGGCAATGCTGATCCGAGGCAACGCTCCGTGTGCACAGAGAGAGGAGAGTGAGGTCCTCCTGTTTATCTATACACACTGGGATGCCTTCCAGCAAATGCCATACCTGTGGCCAAAGTAGAGTTTCAGCAGGTTCACAGGCAGGAGACTGCACAGGCGGTGGTTGGCAGAGCTCTCAGCACTGAGGACCCCTCGTACCCTGAGTTGGGTGCAGTCTGCACCATCTGCTCCCCTGTGGCCTCACTTTCCGTGGTCTACTTTGTGTACCGGAGAGCACGTTTACCCCAAAACAGCCGTGGAAGATATATGAGGGGGAGCTGGGGCTGCCTGAGGATGCGGAGGAGGAACAGTGCTGGGAGCCAGCATGCGGGTTCTGGGAGGCTCAGGGTGCCTCCGAAGGCACATGTCAAAGGGTGTCATAGACATCCCTGGAGCCTGGGAGGTCTGGTCTGCCAACCACCGTAGCTGGAAACAGACTACGGTGGGGAGGATGGAAGGGTGACTGCAGCCCCAGGACACAGTGAGCAGGTCTCAGGGGCCCCGGCCGTAACAACCCTAGCGGGAGTTGGTTCCCTTCCCACTGCCCAGACACCCCTTGTGTTACTGGGATCATGGGTCTACCCAGGTGGGGTGCACAATGGGGCTTGCTGACCCAGCAGACCTGGGGAGACTGTTGGTTTGGGACTTGGCTGGTGGGGTTCCTGGGCGCAGGTGGCCAGGTGAACGACGGCAAGAGGCAGGTCTGTCTAGGGAAAGGTGATCTTAGGTTGGGTCCTCCAGAAGCTGACCCTGAGACTAGGACACAGGGCAAGAGATTTATTAAGGCAGCGGCCCCCGGGGCCCCTCTAAGGAAGTGGGGAGGCAGGACTGGGAATGGGAGGAAGACAAGCCAAGGTGCCATCTCAGACCAAAACCCCTGACCACGCCAGGGTCTCTGGAGTGAGTCATACCTCGGAGTGTTCTGCCCTGAAGCAGGGGACCCCTGCACTTCACACTCACCCCTCAGCTGTTGAGTAAGGGCCACCCCAGGGGCCATCCATTCCAGGGACTTCTGGCTCTCCAGGGGGTACAGCGCAGCTGCTCCACTAGCCTGGGGTAGTCCTCCTGGGGGTTCTGTCTAGGGAGTGGTCAAGCAGGAGGTGCCCTTGGGACATCCAGGGTGGGTCTGGTAGAAGCAGCAGCAGTGGATTTGGGGGCTTCACCACGTGCTTGAATGGTGCCCCGTGGGAGCCCAGGCCTGGCGCTGGCAGGGGGAAGGTGCTGCAGGATGCTTGTGGGTCTTTGCCGCCAAGAAGGAGGGCTTTTCCTTGCGTCGAGAGGGATTGCGGTGGCTGGGTGCCGGCTCTCCCCCTGGGCCACACACCTTCCTCTGTGCACGTGAGCCCCCGACCTTGCCCCAGAGGTGCTGCTTATTTGATGGGGGAGGCCAGAGTCTGTCTCTGGCACCAGGAGTAGACGAGGGAGATGTCAAATGGCCTTTAGTTCAGGACCGGCGCGTAGTGGGTGCTTGATTAGTTACCATGGCTACCTGTGACCAGGATCCTTGACTCCTAGGCAGCCTAAGCCCTGGAGGTCGAGGGGGGCTGCTCCTTCATGCACAGGGCTCTGCCCTTGCTCAGACGTCTGTGCAGGGCGGTGAGCAGGACCCATGGGTCCCGGCCCTCCCAGCGTCATGTGCCAGTACACCAAGGCCCAGCCAGGACAGGGATTTGGGGACCTTCCTGCAGCTGCCACTTGCATTCTGACTCGGGTCTTGGTCTCCTGACCACCCAGGCTGCTAACCTGGCTTTATGTGGGGACAGGGGTACAGAACTGCTCCCCAGGAGGCAGCTCTATATGGAAAGAGCAAGGCCTTGAACTCCAGCAGATGTGGGGTTGAATCTGGCGCCTTTCTTGCTGGCCTGGGGTCTACTGATAGATGTTTCCCTGCTGGGAGCCTCGGTTTCTCCCTCTTTCCAGTGGGGAAAATCCTAGTAACTAGTCAGGATGGTGCAGTGGAGGGACAGTGTGTCACGTGGGGTGTTGGGTCCTAGCCCTGCTGCTTCTGAGCTGGGTGACCGTGGACAGGTCACTGAACTGCTCTGCACCTCAGCTCACACCCCCCTCCGAGGGCCCTCTCGAGGAGAAAGTGAACAGGCCCCATTTTCTGTTGCAGCCCGTGCCCTTGTGAGGCTGGCATGCAGGATGGCAGGACAGCCCAGCCACATGCCCCATGGAGGGAGCCCGAACAACCTCTGCCACACCCCGGGGCCCGCGCACCTTCCTGACCCACAGGTAAGCCTGTTTCCTTTGTCTGCAGTACGTTGAAGAGTCTCCAAAGAGCACAGATCCCTGAGGCTCCTTCATCTGAGCTCGCATCCACTGGAGGAAGCCCCTCAGCACCCCCAAGCAGAACCCCATCTTGAATGCTTCCAGTGATGGGGAACTCACTCTCTGATCCAGTGAGCTCTTCATTTAATTCAGCAGCACTCAGAGAAGCCTCCTTTGTGCCATACTCTGGTCCTGCCCCTGGGGAGTTTTGATGTGAATGGAACAGCTTTATTGCAGAGGGTTCAGCGTAGTCAGAAGGGTACCGAGGGGGGTGTGGAGGCCCTGAGGATTGTGAGCAACTCAGAGGGAATGGGCAGGGTATCCTGGGGGTCAGAAAGTTCTTCCTTACGCTGAGCCAACGTCTGCCTCCTTTTCCGGTCTGTCTCCTGACCCCTTCAGCATCTTGATCTAGAACCAGCAGAGCTTCAGAGAACACCAGTGTCCTTACGCCTGCTTCATGCTCTCTGTAGACACCTGGGAGAGCCAGGCAGCCTTCTGGAGCTTTTCAGCAGGTGGCCTGTGGGTTTCCGAGCTGGCGTGTCTACCCTGTGCCTGTGCACATGCTGTCCCTGGGCCTGGGATGCCCCCCACCCTCCTCCCAGTCTCAGTCCAGATACTGCTGCTTCTGAGGGGCGACTTCCCTTCCACCCCACCCCGCCCCCCGGGCTGCCTGCACTGACAAGAGTGGAGTGGAGCCCTCGACGCCTGCTGAGTTAAAGAACCCACGTGCGTGTGTAGTGCACCCACCTAGGACGTGGCTGCGTGTGAGACAGACCCGGTCTGCTCTTAGGGAGCACACAGCCTCATGGGGGAGAGAGATAAGAAACCAAGCAGAAGAAACTGGGGGCCTGTGGAGCCCCAGCAAGGCACCTCATCCCAACGAGGGGCCAAAGAGGCTTCCTCAAGAAAGTGGCAAAGGCCCGAGGGGACAGAGGGCTTGTCTGGGCAGGTTGTCTGGGGCCAGATCCTGTAGGGTCCTATGGACAGCCTGGACTGACGAAAAGTTCTTGTCTGGAGTTGGCTTTTTGTCCCAGGGCTGTGAGACCCAAATCAGGGGGAGACTCAGAGACAGCCACCCTCCTGAGCCGTGGAAGGCTTGTCATGGCCTCTAATGCCTAGTTTCTGTTGGAGGACTTTAGGTCGGCTGATGTTTGACCTTACGGGCAGGGTCACCCTGCACAGTTGTACAAGGGTTATGCACTGCACAAAGGTGCCTGGCCAAGGAGGCGGGAGGATCTGAAATCCTCCCCCGTGTTTGCACCCCCACCAAGACGCGCAGGGCTGCATCAGGCCAAGGGAAAGGGCACTGCTACAAGTGCACACGGAGGTGACATGAGCTAGTGGGCATTTTGCGTGTGCGTGTGTGGGTGTGTGTGTACGCACACGTAAGCGTGCAGAGGGGCTTCTGTGCTATTTGAACTCAGGCAGGGGCCCATTTCCTAAGTAGAATCTGGGGGGTTAGATCCCAGAAAGCTGGGAAGGGAGGCCCCAGGACACTGTTGGTCCAGAGTCCACCAGGACATGGCGCTGAGGGCTGGGGCAGCGGGGCCTCCTCGGGTAAGTGTAGCAATTTGTCATATTAAATCATTCACTAGCAACCGAATCCCCCTTGATTAATCTCCCAGAATTAGCCAGTTGCATTTGGAGCAATTAGGGTTAATTACAGCCTCGTTTGGCAGAGGAGAGGGCCCCGTAATTATTTCAGGAACAAGGCGAGGAGGCGGTGGGCTGCGGCAGTGGCGTTCGCAGTGTCTCGTGGCACATGTTGGGTTGGGTAATGACATAGTTAAGTGTAATCGGATACGATTTCTCGATGTGGGGCTGCTCTGGGTGGCTGTCGGGCAAAGATGCCCCCTGTCCCGTGGGCATCTGGCCACGTTCATGGAATCGGGGTGCACAGCCGTGTGTGCGCTGCGCTGGTGCTCGCTCCTCGTCTGAGGAAGCACTGGGATTTAAACACCGTCTGGGGAGACACTCCGGCCACTCATAGAAACGCCTTCAGTTGATGGTGGAGGCGTCTTCCTTGACGGCAGGAGGCACCGCTGCTTCCCTGGCACCACCCTCACAGCCAGCGACAAAGCTTCCCTGGGGACGGCTGGGTTCCCTCCCAGCTCCATCTCTCCCTAGCCAGGTGATGGCAGGTAAACGACCTCTCTGAGTCGCAGTTTCCTCGTCTGCAAAATGAGCTAAACGTGGTACCCGCTTCGTGAGGCAGCGACGAAGACTAAGTGAGATAATACACTTTAAACCCCCCAGTATGGCGCCTGACATTGTGGTGCTGAGAAACTGGTCTGCTGTGGACCTTACATTTTAAAAATCATTTTAGTTTTCACAGCTAAAGACCTCAGAGCTGGATCATACCTCCAGTGTAGAAAGAAAGAAACTACAAACACTCGAACTGTGGTTTCTGTTAACCACCTTCTCCCAAGGCTCTTGGTTTGTTCGTTTCAGGAAGCTTTGCAGCTCTGGGAGCCCTCAGCACACGAATATGTGTTTGCTGAACCCGACAGAATCATATATGAAATTCATATATACTTAGGAAAACTGAACATGCTTGTTTTTATCAAGGGTTCTATGAGTGAGTGAATGGAGTTGAGAAAAGGAGCTTAAAATGCCCCATGCTTTTTGCTTTGACCAATTTGCTGCAGAGCATTTTCATCGGGAATGAAATACGAGGCTCCACTGGCACACCGAGAACCACGTGCCTCTCCAAGAAGGGGAAAGGTGTTCTTGCTGAGAAAGTCCCAGCTAATGTGTCTTCCATCTGGAAAGTCTTTGCAAACCTGCCTGGGACTAGCCAAGTTCAGCTGTATTGAGGCGCTATTCCAAGAGAAGAGTGTGCACACCTTTGCAGGGGATGGGGGCAGCTGTCTCTGGGTGTGCATTGTACAGGAGGCCAAAATCTTTGTGAAAATCTTCCCAAAGAAATGATGCTAGGCATAAGGTTTAATGACTAAATATTAACAGCCATTCAGATTCAGGACGTGTCTGCTAATTGCTATAAATTTAGCAAGGGTTTGTTTCCTTTCTGCCTGGTGCTTGGGAAGGGGAGTGCTCACGGTCTGCTGGAGGCCCTGTGTGTAAATAGATGAAAATGGTGCAGGGAGCTGGAAGCCCCCCAGAGGGATGGATGGGTGCTGAGGGAGCCCACAGAATGTGGCTAGTTCTGCTGGATGGGTGATGAGGAGTTTGGGGCAGGACAGGAAGAGGAGGATGTTCAGGGAGAGGAAAGAGCAGGAACTGGGACCCGAAGGCGCCCGGCCAGTCGGGTTAGAGAAGGTGTTTAAATAGCTATGCTTAGGTAGGAGAACGGATGGTGTTTGTGAAAGTTCTCAAGTCCGTGCTCTGTCACTGGAAATTGAATCTGGAGCAAACGGGGAGCCCATTGTGGGTTGTAAGTTGGCGAGGGAGTCCTTGGGTTTGGGTTCCAGACAGATCACTGGTGTTTGGAGCTCAAGGCTCAGGTGAAGTGCCTACAGGGAGTTGAGGAGGCCCCTGCCCACTAGGTGAGATGCTGCCTTGGCCTTGGCCTTAAATGGGCTGCAGCTGGACATGGGGAGGGAGGGTCCAGAAACTTCCAGGGGGAAAAACCAATTGCACAAACGTGAAGGGATGAAGGAGAGGGGCTGTCAGGGATATATCCAGACTTCTGGCTTGGTGGCTGGGTCTCCTTATAGTTTCGCCCTTCAAGTCTTTGCTTGTTAGTCGTTGGAGCTGGCTCCAGATTCTCTCATCCATGGGCTTAAGCTCCGCTTTCTCTGAGTTCGGCTAATGAGGGTTGTCCTGGGGGAGGCCACTATGACTTAGATGATTTTTGGTTTTGTTGTTAGGTGTCTTCCACTGGGTGGACATTTGCTCACTGATCCCATGAGCTGATGGCTCGCAGAGCCCAGTGTGGACTTCCAAGTTGAGACAGTGACGGTGGGGGTTGTGCTGACAGTATGATGCCTGACACTTATCTCATTTGGTTGTCCTGCCGACTCCGAGAAGTAGGTGTTAGTCATTACTCCATTTTGTAGGGAAGGAAACTGAGATACGTAACCTGCCGTTTTGCTCTAAGGGACAGAGTTGGGATTCAGTCCAGGCCCTTGGGGCCCCATGGTGCCTCTTCCTGCAGTGAGGTCTTCGGGAGGGAAGGTGGGCTTTTGGTTTGAAGTTAGCTGGATCGTGAAGAGCTCAGCAGGGCTGGCCTCGGAAGGAACCTGACAACGTGGACTCTTTGTAAATCGTGCCCTTTTGTGCAACACAGATTTAAAACACAGCGCTATGTACACAGACACTGAATCCGTTAGAAGGTCCCTACACACGGTGTCAGATGTCTTTAAAGGTGAAATTCGTTTATAAGAAATGTCATCCTGATGAAGTGTGCTTTTTAAAATCATAGAAACGGTTGCCTTAAAATTAATGATGCATTGCAAATATCAGAGAAAAAAGACCCATCCAGTATAAAGATGATTAAAATTCAGGTCAGAAGTCTGACTTAGTCAGGCTAAATTTTTTAATGAGATTTCAGAAAATTAATTGGGCGAATGCATTTTTATTCTTTTAACATGTAATTTTATGCTCCTGTTTTTTTTAAAAAAAGGATTTGTCGATGGCTGAGGCTTATTGTGGTTCAAACGTTTTAAACTCAAATTAGCGCAGGTTGGGGGTGTTTGTGGCCTAATTTGATCTGACTTGGAGAAGAGAGCCTGGCGCCATGTGGGGGTGTCCTACAGTGGTCTAGACTGGACCCCTCCCCCAGGCTCCCAATTATCCCCACCTTTTCCTGAGAAGCCAGCAGCATTTCTTGGGACAGTGGGATTGGGGATGGAGGTGACTCAGGGCCCTCAGCCATCTCCTTGGCTCTGGCCTGCCAGGCTCCTCCCACTGTCCAGGGTCCTTGTGCCCAGAGGCCCCTCCATCCGCCTTCCCTTTCAGCTCCAGCCTGTCTGCCAGGCAGCTCAGGCCTTCTCCCTCGGGCCCAACGTAGCTGGCAGCAGAGCATGGGAAGCATACGGCAGGGTTGGCACCCCTGTTTCCTCCTCCCAGCCCCCGACCCATCTCCTCCGCCTTTTGGGGGAGAGCTGAGGGACTCCATGCCCTGGGGAAGAGGAGGCAGACGTGGCCTCCCATGGCATTGCCTCACAGCGCAGCCCTAGGAGACAGGCCAAGGGCATGGTTCCTTGTCACAGAGTCCTGGGCAGCCCACGCGGGGGTCAGCAAAGTCACAAGGCTGCATCCCTTACCCACTGGCAGGTGCATGGCAGCCGCCACCTTACTGCAGCCCCCAAGGTCACCGCCAGCCTCTGATCAGCAGACCCTTCATGGGTGGAGACGGTGGTCATGGTCATTGTAACAGCAGCAAGAACTCCCTAAGTTTGTTTGCCCCGCCAGACACAGCTCGGTTCTTCCCCAGCCCCTGGGAGGTAGGTGCTGTCATTAGCCCGTTTGATAGAGCCAACAATGCCAGTCAGCACCAACAGCAGTAATGACAATTAACATGTCACATTGCCAGTGTGCCAGGCCCTCTTCTAAGGGCTTTTATTCATTACCCAGAGGCTCGCCCAGGGCCCACAGCCAAGATTGGTAGAGTCAGGATTTGAACCCAAGCCTCCAGGCCCCAGTGTGGGAGTCTCAAACGACAGAGCTGGAGCAGCATTTACCCTCTGCCAACCTGTGCCCTGGGCAGAGGGTGTTTAGGTTCCCCAGTAGCCAGCACGGGGTCCCAGAGAGAGCAGGGGACAGTAAGCAGTAGACGACCAGTTTTCTGAAAGGCCACCAGGGTGATAGGTCATTAGTCAACAATTATCATTATTGGGGCCACCATTTTGCACACTGTTCTGGGGAGAGCCCCACGGACCCTCATCACCAACGTCATCTCTGGAATCCTCAGAAATCCTGGGGCCAGTGTCACCATCCCTGTGTATGGACAACCAGCTCAGGGTCACTTGGCTACAGGGCAAGAGTGGAACTTGATGGGGCTGATCCTGAGGGGAGGAAAGCCTCGGAGGTGGTGACAGATGTGGCCTCGAGGACAGGAGCGCAGTTTACCCTTTCCTTTCTGCTCGGAGCCCCCTGGTGCGTCAGGGCCAGGGCCCTGCCTCAGGAGGCCTGTGTCCTGAGGTGCCCACATCTGAGCAGAGGCCACCGGGAACAGGCCCCCACACCAACCCTTCGAGGGCAGTGGAGGTCCCAGAGCCTGCTGGACTGCACCCTGCACTGCCCACTGAGCGTCCCTGCCAGGGGGGCTGATTCCTCTAAGTAGGTCCAATGGATTGTGACAGGAAATACAAATCTGGGTCATTTATATGCAAATGAGCAGCTGGAGTCTCCAACATGGCCAGGATGTCACCCATATCCAGGGAGCTTTGGGCCCCACGGAGCTGGGCAGTGCAGCCTCTAGGCAGAGTGTCGGGGCCTCTGGCCAACCTCACCAGGAGCAGCCGGTGTCACCAGAGCAGGGGCCCTCAAGGATCACGTCCTCCAAACCCTACCTGTACCTGGGGGAAACTGAGGCCTAAGGGCGGTGGACCCCACTCCATGTCACCTGACAGCGCAACTGGGCCTAGATCCAAAAGGGAGCTCAAGCCTCAGTTTCCTGGTTTCTAAGGTGGGATTAATAACCCTAGCTTTGCAAGGCTGTTGGGAGATTTAAGTCAGAAAACCTAAGCTAGTACAGTAACTGAGACGTAGTAGGTTGCTACTACGCTACAGCTTGGCATTATTTTTGTGAGTATGTGTGATTCTTCCAAGTGCTGAGAAAGCCGCTTGGCGTTTTCTAAGGGCGTGTGATACTGGCTGCGTTCCTAGCGGTGGCAGCGGCTGGGTCACAGTCCCACTGTGCGCTGGGCTGTGCGGAGCACGTTCCATTGTGTATTCCACAGACACTCTCTGAGCGCTTGCTCTGGGCAGGTCAGAGCCTCAGCGCAGGGGACGTGGAGGGACTGAGTCAGGGTCCCCCTTCTGGAGAGGCCCGGCTGGTCGGGGGTCTCAGCGGAAGAGCAGAGGAGGAATCTGAGCCGGGAGGCCCCACAAGGGCTTTGTGCTGTAGCCCCCAGTGCCGGGGGCAAATGCCAGCTCTGCCATGCCTCGCTGCAGGGTCTGGGGAAAGTCGCTGCCTCCCCTCCAGGTCTCAGATTCCTGAAATGGGGGTAGCAGCGAGGCCCACTCACAGGGTCGTTCTGAGGACCCAACGAGGTGGCACACGGGAGGCGTCTGCGGCGAGCACTAAGCCTGTGCTGCCTAGGCGGGTGCTCGGTGGGCGGGTAGGTTAACGGCTGTTACTCAGGAATTTACCCGACAGCCATGGGCACGTGGTAGATGAAATAATCGTCTTCCTCCTGCCCCAGCCCTCACGGTCGGGTGCCCAGGCAGGACCCGCCATGGAAGGTCATCGTGCCTCAAGACGTCAAAGTCGAGGCTGGCCTGATGCTTCTCCGGCTGAGGGCTGCAGGGCTGGGACTCCCATCCCTGGCTCTGGCAGGAGGGCGTTCCTCAGTGTTTCCTTGGCACAGAGCTGGGATGGGCAGCTTAGTGGAAAGCGGGCAAGGCACAGACAGTGTGGCAGCTGGGGCGAGGGGCTCTGCGGCTCCTCTCACCCGGGCCTGTCGGGAACAGTGGCAGCGGCCAGAGCACCTACCGTGTGGGAAAAGTGGTTTCCCTGGCTACCTCCCGCAGCCTCACAGTGACCCTGTGAGATAAGCACACTTGTTATCTCTGTTTACAGACGAGGAAACTGAGGCACAGAGTGGCTTGTATAACCGCCCGAGGTTACCACCCAGCAAGCGGCTGAATCCGGGCTGGGACCAAGCCCGCCTGGCGCGGAGCGGTGCTCTGAGCCCTGTTCCACTGCCAGTCGCACGGCGGTTCCAAGGGCTCCTGCCAGGGCCGGTTGGTCTAAATGTTTGTTTTCCACGTGAGGGAAACTTCCAGAGTGCATCCCAGTACCTGCATCTTCCACCGTCTTGTATGGTCCTGGCCCCAATCTGGAAGAGGCATTTTACTTTTTTCTTTCATTTTTCCAGTGAGTTTTATGATTAGCTAAGTCACGATTCAGTGGGGGTCGCTGCAGGGAGCACCCCCAGTGGGGGTCGCTGCAGGGAGCACAAGGGACCGACCTGGTACAGAAAGCCCCTGGGGGGTGCCTGGGAGGCTCTGACAGTGGATTGGCAAGCAGGTCCCTCCTACCACCCTAGGAGGAGGACAGATGGCAGGGGCGAGGCGGGGTGGGGCCAGTTCACATCTTCCCAGGAAACGTGCCTTCTGCCCAGTGGTCGTCCCAGGCTGAGACCCAGGTGGTTCTGCCAGCGGTCTCTGGTCTGGTTCTAGTGGGGAAGCGGCTGTCCAAGGGTCAGTGCTGTGGTTCTTGGTTTCGGTCTTGATGTCTTCTGCCCTGGCGCTGACCGCTAAAGATGCCTGAGGCAGCTCACAGCGCATTGTGACCCTCAGCGAAGACCCGTTTTCACACGGGAAGGTTCGGCTGCTTGTTCCTGCTGCAGTGGGGCCTACAGCGTTCCTAGCCTCACCCTGCCTCCCAAACTGAAGTCAGCAAACATTTCTGTGCAAACCTGTGTGCGAGCCATCCAGCAGCAGCCGGACCCAGGCCCTGCGGTCCCCAGTGTTGGTGACACCCCATCCAGAGTGGGGAGTGGGAGCTGTGGTGGGAGGGGGCCGGGGCTCTGCCCTCAGGGAAGGCTGCATGGACTGGGGACCTGGGCAGGGCTGGCCCCTCTGGGCCTTGGTTTCCTCTTCTGGCAAATGGAGACATAACCGGGCCGACCTTACCAGGCTATACCGTCTCCCCTTCTCACTTCCATCTTTGCCAGGGCCCAGCATTGGCGCCCCTCCCCTTTTCCAATGAGCTCATTTGCACGTGTGTCACGGCTCACAGCCCAGCCGGCCACTGCTGCCTCACCTGGCAGCTCCGTCCCGGGGCAGCTCCTAGAGCTTAATCAGTTTCAGCGCTGGCGCCCACGGTCACTGTGAGTCTCTGGTTTCTTCGTGTCACCATAAAGAGGGCAGTTTATCCAAAGAATTAGCTCAGAATGTAAGGGTGCAACTGTTAACCTCGGTTTTCCCCTGTCATGTGGGGAATGGCTGCCCCAGGAGGGAAACTTGCCGTTTCTCACGGTGACTTGCAGGGTTAGGGGCTGGGGCGGTACGCACGGTGCCCTGGGCTGGTGAGACCTGCAGTCCGAGCAGGGCCCCCCCGCCCCGCCACCCCAAGCCTGGCAACCTTGGCACCGAGCCAGGTGACCTTGGCAACTCTCTCACGCCTTGTTCAGATGTTTACTGCACACGCTCTGCTTGCCAGGCCCGACCTGGGCAGAGAGGACTCAGGAGCACACAAGACGGGTGAGGCCCCAGCCCCACCAGCCAGCCTCCTGGGACGGGATACGGAAAAACGAACACTCAGATAACAAAGGCAGTGATGGTGCAATGGGGAAACGAGCAGCCTCAGTTTCCCCAGTGGGGCTCGCTGTGGGGAGCACAAGGGACCGACCTGGTACAGAAAGCCCCTGGGGGGTGCCTGGGAGGCTCTGACAGTGGATTGGCAAGCAGAGTCCCTCCTTCCCCTTAGAGGGGTACTGTTGGGGGGTGCTGCGGTTCTAGGGGTCCCCAGCTGCCAAGATCCAGGCCCTCCATGCCAGCCTGGCTGGTGACCGATGTCATCTGTCCCCCTTCTCCAGAGACACCCCAGCACCCTGTCTTTTCGCTGCTCGCTGGCGGACTTCCAGATCGAGAAGAAGATAGGCCGAGGACAGTTCAGCGAGGTGTACAAAGCCACCTGCCTGCTGGACAGGAAGACGGTGGCTCTGAAGAAGGTGCAGGTGAGCCGGTGACCCTTGGGGTCAGAGCAGCATCCCAGGTGTCAGGTTCTGCGTCTGGACAGAGTGGCCCTGGGCCATTCCCTTCCCCTCCCCTCCCTGCCTCCGATTGAGGGTAATTAGTGCCCAACTCATGGAGAGAACCAGGTAGACTCATGTGACATTGTGAACCGTAAAGGAAAAGAAAAGTGTGCATGCACTGAGCACCTGCTGTATGCTAGGTTGTGCTAGGAGCACATGGAACCTTGTCCGCAGCGCTCTGGGCAGGGTTATTCTCCAGTCTTTCAGATGAGGAAACAGTGTAGAGACCTAACTACTTCAGGGCCCTGGGGTGAATTAGGGGAGCTGAGGTGCAGACCACGTCCACTCACCTGGTACCTGTGCCCACTCCACAATTCTGGGCTCCACGTTTCCTTCCTGCCCTCTGTGTCCTTCCTAAATGCAAGAAGGAGGTCAAGCAGTAAGGTCAGTCCAGGAGCATGTCCACGAGCGCCACTGGGCCCATCCAAATGCCGCTTTGCTGGAGGAAACAGCTTTCAATCCTCCAGCAAGGCTTCCCAAGCCCCTGGATTTGCTCATTGGCCCTTGAAGAGCAAGGTTGACATCGTGGGCAGTGGAGGCCCAGGAGAGGGAGTGAGGTTGGGGGGCAGAGGAGATATCACGCGCTGGAGGGAAGTGGGCTCCCCTGTCCAGAAAAGGCCCAGTGTCTGATCTCAAGCCTCCAAGAAGGGGCTCACCTGGGCTCTCTTTGCCTTGATCCTTTCGTGCCAGGATGGGTTTTGTATAGGGCTGCTGAATGCCGACCTTTTGTCTGTACCTGTAAGTCAGGCAGCACTGGGCACCCACACTGAGCGAGCACTGCAGGGCTGGGGTGCGGGGGGCTCGGTGCTGGGTGCTGCACCCGCATCGTCCTAATCAGTCCACCCGACGATGCCGGGGGGTCGTGCTGTGGCCCCATTTACAGAGGGGAGACCTGAGGCTCCAGTGTGTGTCCTGGCCTGCCGCTTCCCAGGGTGTGGCCTCAGCTTCCTCTGTAAGTTGGGTACATAACTCCTGCCTCGTGGAGTGCTGTCGGTGAGGAGATCACACAGCGCCAGGTCCCGAAGGGCACTCAGTAGGCACTTACGGGGTGGGAGCTCAGTTCCCACTTACTGAGTTGCAAGTTGCTCCGCATGGGGCGGAAGAGCCAGGACTGGAATTCAGGCCCCTGTGGCTCCCGTGGGTGCACCGGGCGCCAGGCTTCACGGCTCCTTCTCTCTTCCTTCCGCCCAAGATCTTTGAGATGATGGACGCCAAGGCGAGGCAGGACTGTGTCAAGGAGATCGGCCTCCTGAAGGTGAGTGCCCTGGGCCGAGCGGGAGCCTCTCTTCCTCAGGGTGGCCCTGGGACCCCGGCTGGGCTACGCCATGTCCGTCACAGCCCTGCTGAGTTCAGAAATGGTGCCAGGAGCACAGCAGCTCCTGGGTTTCTGTGTGGCCCGGCAGGAGCAGCCCTTGCCCCACAGCTCTGCCCAGCCCTCAGGCTCCTGCCCACAGACGTGTCGTTGCTGCACGTCACGCCTGCTCGTAGGTGGCAGCACCTGGCACGGAAGTCCTTCCCTGCAAGGCTCCCGTTCATGCGCGCAGTGACCTCTGGACCGGCTTTGCCCGGGGAGGAGTCGAGTGTGGGCGTCGGGTCTGTCTTCCTCTCTCTCTTCCCCTTTCCATCTTTCCTTTCAGCCTCTGCTCTCACTGCCCCGTGCAGAGCTCACACACCTGCACGTTCAGCCTCCCTCGCACTCCCTCACAAGGTGCCTCTGCTGGGCGTGTCAGCACCGCAGCATCACGTGCGGGTGCAGCTCTCCCGGGTGCTGGGGGGCTCGTCCTGTTAGGCTCTTCCCACGCCCCCCACGAGGAGACGGCGGGAGCACCGCTATGGGCAGAAGTCCTGGTGGGGCTGGAGCTGGCTGGCTGCGCACGTCCTCCTGAAGGACAGATGAGCCGCCGGCCAGGCCGTGCATGCCAGGCGACTGTGTCTGTGGTCAGCCCTCCCCTCACCACTGGCTTCTGGTCTCCCCAGAGCCAAGGATGACAGGTCTTTCTGGTCTAGACTTTGGCCCTGGGCTGGGGCCGCTCTCTCCTGGGGATCCCTCCCCACCCCACCAGGCTTAGGATTCTGCCTGGGATCTGGGCAGTGACAGAGGAGAAAAGGTTCTGGCTTTGGAGGCCTGGGGGCCTGGGTTTAAACCCCGATGTCTTCATTTACACTCTGTGTGGCCTTAGGCAAGTGACGTAACCTCCCTGAGCCTCAGTTCGCCCATCTGCTCAATGGCAAGAATGCCTGCCCCGCAGGATATGGGAGGATTGAGAGGATTAAATAAAATAATACCTGCAAAGCCCACAGTGGGCACTCACGTGGTGCCTTTCCCTCCTGTAAAACACATAGAGAGTTTGCTTGGCAGTTTCCAGCGAAGTGGGGCTGCTGGTGGCAGTGTCGCCTGCCAGAGCCGCAGCTACAGGATTTCAGATCAGCAGTTTATTCTGCAGGCCCTGCCCTCGGGGACTCCCAGCCTGGTGGGGGAACAGGTGGGTCACAGATGGTGACCTTCCTGGGTGATGCAGGCGACCAAGGGGCCAGGGAGTCCAGGGGAAACCCACTTCCCGGGCAGGCCCTGCAGAGCCCAGTGCACAATCTCGGAAAGGCCAAGATGAGCCTGCTTCAGGGAATCGCGACAGCATGGATAATGGGAGGCGGGGGCACGAGGCTGGAGATGTCGGCAGGCCAGGTCCCCACTCGGGAACAAAAGGGGAGCTGCAGAAGTGGCCAAGAGCTGGGGGATGTGGCCGGGGGTGAGTTTTGAGTATCTGCTCTGGTGGGCTACCAGGGGAGCTGGATTGGCGTTCTGGAAAGGGGCTGGCGTTGGCAGGCAGAGGTGACATCCATGGCGACGGGCTGCCCCGGGCTGAGTGCGTACCACACGCTAGATGCTCCACGGGGCTCGCCGGACACATTCCCCCGCCGATGCCTCCAGCACCCTGAACGGCACTGCTGTCATCATGCTCCTTCCACAGATGAGGAAACTGAGGTCCTGAGAGGTCAAAAGCCGGCCACAGCTAGTGAGCCAGGGACGTGCCACCTCTGAAGCCCACACTCAATGGCACTCGGCTGTGCTGCAGCCCTGAGGAAGGGACAGAATCCTCCCCCAGCCAGGCCTGGGTTATGCCAGGGCAGGGGCTGCGGTGGCACAGGCCGTGCTCAGGATGCACGCGTGTAGAACCCCTTCACTGGAGGGCAGGGCACGTGAGGCGGGAAGTCAACAGGATGTGCCAGGGCACGAGGTGCTTCCTACAAAACAAAAGGAAACGTGGTTCTCAGGGGCAGCTGGGTAACGTCGTCCATATCGTTCGTGGCAAGATCCCAAACCCAAAACTTCTAGTACAGGCTGGTGGGGTCAGCAGCTGGCAAGTGTGGGACAGGAAGGTGGGTCCTTTTGGAATGCAGGTATGTGTTCATGCGTTCAGCACAATTTCTGAGCACCACTGAATGCTAGACGTGGGGATGTAGCCCAGTGGGGAGGACTCATCATGGACTCGTTCCGTGTTCTGTCTAGGAGGGGCTTTGAACATCAGAGAGCAAAGCCCAGAGTTTCAAAGGAGCAGGGACCTTGCATGGGGGGCCTTTTACTCCTAGCCCCCTCTCCCACCCATCCCCCAGCAGCTGCCAGCGCAGCCCGGCAAACCCAGCCACACTGCATCTTTGGAGCACTTTCCATGTCCCCTTCCAGACCCACCTGGGCTCTCCATGAGGCCACAGGCTGGGCAGTGGACTCTGTGTGGACAGGAGCTCTGGGTCACTGGACCAGGTTCTAGGCTCAGCTCAGCCCTGGCTGCCTGTGGGCCTGTGGCCAGTGCCTTCTGGGGGCCTCGGGGATTTAGTCCAGGTGATGGCTGGGGCTCCTGTTGTCTGCGCCTTGGTACACTGCCTGGGTGTCTGAGGGCCGCTCCCCGGCCTCCTGGCCGCAGACCTCCCCCCAGGAAACGGGAAAGCAGCCTCCTTCCCCTCTCCCCTGGAGCTAGCACGTCCTCGACTGAAGCTTTGATTCCCACCCAAGCCTCCCTCTCATTTTTCCAAGTTGTTGGAGAGCTGTGATGCCTGGACTGCGGCTGACCCGGGCAGGTTTCGGGGAGCCCTCCCTGAGACGGGGGAGGGTCCCAGTGAAGGAATGAGGCTCCTCACTCACCATAGGAGCAACGCGCCCGCTCCACGTGACGTGCTTCAGGGGTTTTAAAGCGCTTTCGACCTGCCATTTGCTTACTCTGACACTTCTTTTGTAACTGAAAAACGTATCTGTGTAACGCGATACGTGCTGAGGGCAGCTGAAGGCCAGTGTCGGCTCCAGGACGACCTCCTCAGAACAAAATCCAGGCTGGGGGATTTTCGACAAAGGCACCAAAACGGTTCAGTAGACGAAGGAAAGACATCCACGGTCCAGGAGAGCTGGACATCCCAGTGGAAAAAAGTGAGCCTGACCCCTGCCTCATGCTGTGGACACAGAAATTAACGTGAAACACATCACAGACTAGACATAAAAGCTAAAGCTCTAGTATCAAGTTTGTAGGAAAAAACTGGGGGAATCTTCATAACCTGAGAATAAGCAAAGTTGTCCTAGGTGGGACACAACGAGGCCCTTCAGAGCTGTCAGAGCTCCCCATTGCTCTGAGGAGAGACCTGAGTCCTCAAGGGCCCTGTGAGACACTGTGATCTGCCCCCCGCCGTGCCCCCACCCTCGGCCCTGGGTACGCCCCCTCCCTTGCCATCCCACCAGCCACACAGGCTTCTGTTCAGCCGCCAGGATGTGACACGCCCCTCCCAACACAGGGCCTTTGCACGGGCTGCTCGCTCATACCCCCTTGCAATTCTCATTCACCCTTCAGACCTCAGCTCAAATGCCACCTTCTCCAGGAAGTCTTCCGTGGCATCCCCTCTCTAGGTGGATTCCCTCGCCATGGGCCCTCCAAGTCCTCTGTGACCATGTCACAGTTAGTAGCCGTCTCTCCTGACTGGAAATTCCATCTCTCCGCTGCCGGCCTGCCTGGGTGTGGGCCGGGACAGAATCACAGCTCCTCCCTCAGCTTCCTCCTCCCACCCACCCACCCGTTTCACACCTGACGTTTCCCCTCTCAGGACAGGGCAGCTCTTCGGTGCTTGCTGCCCTGGCCTGCCGGTTCCTAGTTTCTAAGAACATTCCTAAAGGTATTCGAGAGCACACGCTGGAGCCTTGCCCAGGCCCCAGTGGGTCGGGCAGCAGCTTTTGCCTTCCCCTTGCCTCCCTGACCGGGTGCCCACCCCTGGGTACTGGCCTGGGGGATGAACGAATGGGGGATGGCGTGGCTCTGCAAAGTCCTCCCACGTTCCCCTCATTCTAGAATCCGGGGACAGGCACAGGTTGGCATGCGGCCTTTCTGAAAGGCTCCGGGTCTTTTAGAAGATACGCTGTAAATGGGCTTCTGGATGTTTGAGTCCCCTTTACTTTCCCCAGGTCCTGGAGTCACTTTGGTGTACACAGTCGGTTTCTTTATAAAGAGTTGCCAGGGGCTCCTCTTATAGCTTGGCCGGGCCTGGCTTCCCGCATGGGGCACTGCCCCGTCCAGCTCCACACTCTGTCATCAGCGAACACACGGGCTGTCGCCCGGAGGCCAGGGCTCAGCACTGAGCAGGCAGCCAGGCGGCTCTCGCCACAAAGAGATTCCACAAGGGATGGGTCAGAAACTGAGAAAGCGTGGGAAGGCAGAAGGGAGGAGGTGAATTCTTCTGAGTAACCACTGCAGCCTGTCACGTGCCGAGCGCAGGGCCAGGCCAGTGGAGGCTCAGTCCTGCCCGTGAGGGGCGTGGGTGGCGAGCAGGAGGGGTGTCATTTCTACAAGTGTCTGTCGAGTCTTGTGTAGCTCTGCGCAGGTGCGGTGTTACACATTGCACGGGTGTCAGCCTATCTCATCTTCACAGCTATGTTTCAAAGCATTATGCCCATTTTACAGATGAGGAAACGGAGACTCAGGGATGCAAAGTGGCTTTCCTGACGTGACCCAGGTCTGCCTCACTCCAAAGCACAGGTCTTTCCCCGGGCAGGCTCCTCTCCGGCAAATGCCAGGGCCGCTG
This sequence comes from Propithecus coquereli, assembly GCF_000956105.1. NCBI lineage: Eukaryota > Metazoa > Chordata > Mammalia > Primates > Indriidae > Propithecus > Propithecus coquereli. The sequence goes on along the minus strand of NW_012138525.1, from coordinate 8,162,158 downwards.
TTACAGGGTGCTGGTGGGGTGCCGGCGTGGGCCGGGCGCTGGGGCCGTACCGTCTCTCACTGGCGCCCTCCCCCCCATCTCTCCTCACACAGCAACTGAACCATCCAAACATCATCAAGTACCTGGACTCGTTCATCGAAGACAACGAGCTGAACATCGTGCTGGAGCTAGCCGACGCGGGCGACCTCTCGCAGATGATCAAGGTGAGGGCAGGCAGGGGCCAGGGCTGCGCGGACACAGAGCCCAGGGCCGCAGCCTCTCCTCAGCCCTCCTTGCCAGTGCCCGCGGGCCTCAGCTGTGGTCTGGGGAGGGCCCTCTTGGGCTCCGTCCCCCGTGGCCATTGCTGGGGTACCTCTCTTCCCATCAGCCGCAGGGAAGCTCTGCTCACAGGAGAGCCCTGTCTGCACAATGCAAGGCACTGTGATGCCCGGAGAGGCTGGTGGCTGCTGGAGGGTCAACCCCCAGCCCATCCATGGGCTCATGGGCTACTTCTGCCTCAGAGGAAAAGGGACAGCAGCCCGCCAGGTCAGAGCCCGGCTCTCAGGACAGTGTCTTGTAGGTCCAACCGCCTCATTTCACAGAAGGGGAACGCTGAGCCCAGAGAGGTTAAGAGACTTGCCTGAAGGACAGCCAGCATTGTGGGACAGAGCGATGCCTGTGGCCTAGGTCTTTGTTTTCATGGCATGGTACCCTTCAATGGGTATCGTCCCCAAAACGGTCTCCCTAGCCCTAGAGGGGGATTGTCATTTCTATGTAATGGCCAGCACCCGGGGTCTTCAAGAGGTCCAGCGACCGGCCAAGTCACACAGGCAGGCTTGGCACCAGGTCTGCCTCCTGTGCTGTACCCCTCACCCCAGCACACACCTCTCCCCGCCTCGCGCCACCTCCCAGGGCCCAGGGAGAGGTCCCCCTGAGTCCGGCACCAGGGACCACCACACCTCCACCGAGAAAGTACCTGCTGTCGGCCACGACGGGGCCGAGCACGTCACTCTCCGCTCACTGAGTCCATGCTGTCCTCAGAGAGCAAGCGCAGAGAAGTACAGTCTCCCGCCCGGGGTGCACAGCCTCTCAGTGGCGAGGCCAGGTCCACCTGAGCCCCAGGCCCAGCCCTCGGCCCACTCCCCGTACCTCCCTCAAGACCCTCGCTTCCCTGCTGGGACCCGAGTCTCCAGGACACTGCTGTGGGCCCCCCGTCGCTCCCTCCCCTGGGCCCCATCTGTCAGCTTCTGAGTGAGGCTGGGCCTCCCCTGGGCCCCCACCCTGCTCCCAGCCACACTTGGAAAACGGGGCCAGACGTGGACTCTCCATCTTCCCACCAGGCGCTGGGGACTGAGCAATTGCTCGGTGCTTGCTCTTCTGAAATTTGGCTCCTAGGGACACAGGCAGCGCTGGGAAGTGGCATTACTTGAGCTGTTATCACCTGCTTTTATATTTCCGTTGACATATTAATGCGTTTGCAGGGATGTTAATCTCCACTCGGCTCCCTGGTGGGAGCAGATGTGCTACATCATGTCTTAGTTCCTCCCCCGCCCACCGTTTTACTTGTTTCTCCTTCACGTGTTATTCTCTCACTGAACGCACCCGCATTGCACACCCACTGTGTGCCAGCCCTCGTGCCAAGACCTGGGGGTGCCACTGGCGTGGGTGCTGCCCTTGGGGAGCCTGGATTCTAACAGGAAGGTAGACCCGTGAACAAGCAGTTAAGGGCCAGCGTGCACAAGCCAAGTTCAGGCCCTGTGGGAGTCCAGGGAGGCTTCCTGGAGGAGGTGGCACTTGAGCCAAGACTTGAGGGGAAACGAGCAGTCCAGAAGCAGGAGCAGTTGGTGGAGGAGCCGGGGGCGAGTAGAAAGCACTCGGTGGGGCAGAAGTGAGGACCATCCGACCATGCGGGCCTCTTGCTCCAGGCTCAGGATCAGGCCACACCCCAAAGCCATAGAAGCTTCCTAAGACTCATGGCAGGATGCAAACATGGTCAGCTCTGTGTTCTAGGAGAAAGACTGGATGCAGAGTGGAGGGAGCAGCAAGGGCAGGGACAGACAGGTGATGGGGACGCCTCCTTGTCACCTTCCAGCACTGCCGCAGTGGACCCCAGACACCCGCCCAGTCCAGTCCGTGGAGTGGGGTGAGGGTCAGGCAGGTGGATGGACGGGGGCAAAACCCTCTCTTCCTGAGCTCGGTTTCCCCCCATCCTAGGGTACGTATTGGAGGGGGCGCCGTGGGAGCCGTGGGCCTGGCTGCACGCTCCCCCAGGCTGGGAGAGGAGGGAGGTGTGTACGGTGCGTGTCCAGTCAGCATCCGGCACCTCCATCCGTGCCTGGCCTGGGGTGGGTCGTCCCCTCCCCAGCCAGCCTCCCCACATCCTGCACCCTTCCTTGGCTTCCCCAGGGACGGTGCGGGCTCAGGGCTCAGACAGTCTCTGACCAGCAGGGCTGAATCCGGGGTGTAGACTGGCTTCTCAGGGCCTCGGGTCCCTCCTCCCTGGCATGCTGCCTCCCCTCCCACACTCCCCTTCCCCACCCGCTCCTGCTTGCTCCCATCTGGCTCCAGGCCCGCAGCAGAGAGGCAAGGCCGCGGCAAGACCAGGCCCCGAGTCAGACACACCCACTGGATGGCCTTGGGCAGGACCCCGTGCCTCAGTTTCCTCGTCTGTGACACACCCAGCACAGTGCCTTCCCACTGTCAGGCTGCCTCTGGGTTTCCAGAGGATCAGGGGCCTTGCCAGGGCCCCAGCCATAGTTGCCCCATCGGCCTTGGAGGCTGCTGGCCAGCAAGGCCTATGTCCCAAGGGCCTGCAGCCGTAGGGCCGAGCATGGCCACCACAGCCACGGTGTCAGCGTTATTTATGAGGAACAGCGAAGCCAGGAGCTGCCGCCGCCCTGGAACCCACCAGAGACTCTGCGCCTTCCTGCTAAATGTCAGGCAGCGCTTACAGGACGTGACATTTAGAAAATCACCACTCTCGGCCATGCGCATCCCCGCTTAAATGCTGTAATGAGAATTAACTAACATCGTAGCGTAAATAACACCCCAGCCTGGCCCACCACGGAGGCCTGGGGGTGCCTGGGGTGGGGATCTGAGCCAAGCGCCTGGGATGGCTCACCACGAGGTCCTCCTCCCAGAAGGGCGCCTCCCGAGAGCGCCAGGAGATTTGCTGTAAGATCAGGGGCTGGGTCCCAGCCACGACTGTCGCACTGTGGGAGGTGCCCAGACCCGGATCCTGGCTGGGTGACCTTGAGCATGTTCCCAAACCTCCGTGAGCTCAGCCCTTCACGTCAGTGGTGACTGGTGTCCTCAGAAGTGGGCTAAGAGCTCGGGCTTTCTAGGCGGAAGGCCTGGGGTTGAGCTGTGACTCTGCTCTCCCTGTGCAGCCCTCAGTTTCCTCGTCTGTGGGACGGGCCCGGCCCTCCCTGCCTAGGGCAGGCGCTCAGCGAACGTTAGCTTGGCCTTTCCCGGGCCAGGCGCGTGTCCCAGCTCTGTTCTGCCTTCCGTGCGCCAGAGCAGCGGCCTAACAGACGGCCACAGCGTTGCCTCCGGCTGTTTGGGGAATAGACAGTCGCTCTGGGGTGAAAAGCGCCTGCTCAAAAACCTGGCGCTCAGGTAGCTGGTGTCCCAGTCACGTCCGCCCCCACCCGCTCAGCCCCGTCTTGGTTTGCACCGTGGCTGTGGACGTGCCCCTGGCCTGCGCCTTCTAGACCTTTGCTTGCTTACAGCGCGTTCAATGCAGCCTGAGGGCTTTTTGTTTTGTTCTTTTTTTTTCTGGAACATCAAATGTCTTTCCAGTGAAGTAGACTAACGCCTGTTGAAACTAGGGGGTCTGTCTGAGAACGTCAAGCCCACTTCCTCGAGGTTCCCACCATGTTTGTTAACAATCGTGGTGTGCTGAGATTTGCCAGCTCCAAGGAGGTGGTGGCAGCTCGGATTTAGCCACAAGTGTGTGCTGGGTGCTGCCCTCCCGGGCCAGGCCAGGCCAGGGCTGGGGGCAGGAGAGTCCCACACCCAACCTGTTCCTGCAGGGAGCTCCCCGTGGCGGTGTGTCCAGGAGGTTCCAGAAGTCCTAGTGAGCGCACACTCTGGGTTCTGGGTTTACTGTTTGTTCAGCAGCCCGACTACCCCCCACCCCCATGCCAGGCATCAGCTGCCCGCTGGGGAAAGGACAGGGCCTAGTCTCACAGCCGTCCCCCCTGCAGCGCGCTCACCTGGCCTGTCCATCTGTCTGTCTCCCCAACGCAGTACTTTAAGAAGCAGAAGCGGCTCATCCCCGAGAGGACGGTGTGGAAGTACTTCGTGCAGCTGTGCAGCGCCGTGGAGCACATGCACTCGCGTCGGGTGATGCACCGAGGTACGCGCCACCCTCGGGGAGCCGCCAGGAGGCCAGGTGCCTCTGGGACCCAAGAGGAGCTTCGCTTGGACGACTCCTGGCTCCTCAGGGGCAGCCCCGTGAGGAAGTTGGGCCACTCGGTACTCCCCACGTACGTGGGTGTCCAGCAACTGCACACACGCGCCCCCCATCAGGGCCTCCCGTGGTGGGGGCGCCCAGGGCCAGTTATAGGAGCCACAGGGAGTGGGGGCCACACTCGGCACGCCGTCTCCATTCCCCAGCACCGGCTTGGGAGGTGGGGAAGCCGCCCAGAGAGGGGAACTTTCCCCTGGGCTTCGACGTCTTGGCAGGAGTTGGCTGGGCAAAGGAGGTGGGACACCTACAAAGGAGTGTTCCCAAAAGCTGACAGGTTGCAGGAAGGAACCTGCCCTGATCCTCCGTTCGTTCACTCACTCCTGTGACGACTGGCATCTGCCGTGTGGGAGGCACCCTCTCGCACTGGGGCACGGCACGGATGCCTCGCTGTGTGCTCCGCTCGTTACACAGATTTCCACTGAGCACCTACTGTGTGCAAGGCTCGGGATACCGCACTAGAAAAGGAAACAATAGTACAAAAATCTCTGCTCTCAGAGACTGCGCAGCAGCTCTGGGAAGTAGGTGAAGTTAGACCCATTTTACAGGTGTGGAAACTGAGGCTTAGAGAGAGATGGTAAATTTCCTGAGGTCATACAGTGAGAGCCAGGTGGGGTCTTGCCTGAAGGGAGCAGCACCCAGGGCTGGGCTGCCCATTGCCTGGGCCAACCCCCTCTTCCTGTCCTGCCTAACCCACCCCAGCCTGTTACTCCCACACCAACCCCCTTCTCCTTGCCCGCAGACATCAAGCCTGCCAACGTGTTCATCACGGCCACAGGCATCGTGAAGCTTGGTGACCTCGGTCTGGGCCGCTTCTTCAGCTCTGAGACCACTGCAGCCCACTCCCTAGGTAAGGGGGGTGTCTGTCTGCATTCCAGCAGCCCCTGGGGGTCCTGCAGGGAAATGCAGATATTCTCCCCATGCGCCTTTGGTCGGTTAGTGCAGGAAAATGCCTTTTGTGAGCCCCAGAGTTTATTCATCTGTGCAGAAGAGTAACCCAGAAGGGAGAAACTGAGGCCTGGGGGAACCTGGTTGGGGCTTCCCTGTACCTTGTCACCTCCTGTCCCTCCCAGGAAAGGCCGACTGAGCCCATTATACGGAGCGGGAGGTGTGTCTGTCGTTGACAGTTGTTCCGCCTTCCCTTTGCTGTGTGGTGTCCCATCTGTGGGCACGCCACACTTGGCCCATCCTCTGGGGGGTGGCCATTGAGCCGTTTCCAGTGTTTGCCTTTTAAACAGGCAGTTTTGAAGTTGTGGGGGCCAAGGACTCACCCAGGAGGAGGTGACATTCTAGCTGAACCGTGAAGGGTGACTAGGAGCCGTTGGGACAGGGAGGGAGGGAGCAGCATTCCAGGAAAGAGAACGGGAAAGCCTCGGCGTGAGGCCAGGTGGGTGCCTCGGTTTGGCAGAGAGCTGGGTCCTCAGGATGCTGCAGGAGCCGCACAAAAGGCAGGCGGGGCCTTGAACGCTGAGCTCAGGGGGCTGGACACCATCCTGGGGGTCAGGAGTGTTGAAGGGCTGGACTTGGCAGATGTGTGTGTCGGGGCACGAGAAGCAGTGCAAGCATCAGAGTCCACATGCCGGGCACCTAACCAAGTGTGAAACCCGAAACAATGGATGGTGGCGAATTTTGCATTTAAGTAGAACATAGCAACCAACGAGGCCCCCAGTGGAACACGGTTACAGGGTCTCCTGTGCACGACAACGGGGCATATCAGGGTTTCACCACAGCCACCCGAGGGGACGTTTCACAGAGGCCCCTGGGGTGGGCAGGTTTCCCAAAGCCAGTTCCGGGCTGTGCAAGGCGCGTTTGCAGAGGAAGGTGCTCCCGAGGTCGCTATTCCCATGCATGGCCCAGTCGCGGGCGAAGCACCCCGTGTCCACAGCAGGGAGCCGGGCCTGCGAGCAGGGGGCTGCCTTCTTGAATGCTGCTGTTCCTGGCTCTTGTCCACCTCACTCCACGGCTCAAGCCAGGAGAGCCTGTCGCAAGCCGGTTGTGCAGGCGGCTTCGTCTAGTAAGGGCAGAGGGGCTTTCTGGAAGCCACACTCTCCTGAGGAAATTGTGACTGTTCACGCAGGTCCGGGTGGCTCAGACTCTCGGCGTGTGGCGCACAGTGAGGAGAAATGCACTAACTGGCGATCAGCACTCCAGCTGCCTGTGGGGTGGGGGGTGTTTCGTTTTGAAACTCTCATTCCCATCCAACCCTGGGGACACCTGGCAGGGCCTCGAGCTCTTCCTTCAGCTCCAAAGGAAGGTGTGCCAGGGCCCGCCCCAGGGAGTGTGTGGTTCTCCACTCACGCCTTCGATGGTGCAGAGGGTCCGTGGGATCCTTCCTTTTTGCAGAGGAGGAATCTCAAATCCAGGAGCTTGAGAGACTTTCTCGAGGTTGCACGGCAGCAGAGCCAGGACCCGAACGCAGGCCTCTCCCTCCAGAGCCCGCGCTTCTTCCAGAAGGCTGTGGGCCGTGGAGGCTGGTGTTGGAGCCTCCCTCCAAGAACCCGGCCACTGACTTTGCCAGTCCCCTCAGACACTTCCTTGTGAAAAACCAAGTGTTTTGGCTGGTTTGCGACTGTTTACTTATCTGGTTTAAGAGCTTTGAAAAGGCCAGAAGATTCAAGGGAAACTGTCAAAGAGTTAAAACCGCTGCCTGCTGTCCCCTGTCCGTCAGCTCCGAGCCTTTCTCCGTCCCACTGCAGAAGAGACTGCGGCGCTCCGTCAGAGCCAGTTAGGATCGGATCGTCGGGACCGGGCAGAGATGTGGTCTCATCCGACAACGTGATGTTATCGACTTGGACTGGTGCACTTATTATATTAATGAGAAGGAATTGGAACTTGGGAGAAGGCCACCCTCGTCAGCCCGGCTCCTCCTGAGGTCTCTGAGCAGCTGACTGGGCCGCATCGTGGGTGAAAGGATTCCTCCTGGGGCCTGTCCCCGCTCCAGGCCACGTACCCACGTCCGGGAGATGCCCACTGAGCTGTGGCCCGCACGGGGGCTCTGCAAGCCCCTGCTTGCAGGACAAGCTCCCAGAACTGAGGGCCACCAAGGCTCCACACTGGCGAGGGGGCAGAGCCAAAGCCTGGGACCTGAAGTCCCCAAGACACAGGGAAGACCCCTCCCACAGCGTGGCTCTGCAGGCAGCTGAGGCTCACACACGTTTGGTCAGGCAGGAGATTGAACTAATTGCCGTTGCATCGTGACTCAGGAAGGACACGGGGGCAGGGGCCCCTTCACACCCTGCGCATGGGTATGAATTATGCATCTGCTGAATCCAGTGCGCACCTACTATGCGGGAACGCGTGGTGGCAGCCACGTTGCCCTGGCAACCACCTTGTCTCCTAAGGCTGCTGACCCGAGAGCTGGGCTTATGCAAATCTGATTTCCTCCTGCCTGCCCTTCCCCGGGGCCCCTCCCCGCCTCTGTATTTGCTAACACGAGGCTGGCATGAAAGGGCATTAGTCAGTGCCATGGTCGGGCTGACAGGTGCGGTACCCAGCGGTGGCAGAGCCGCTGCCTCGGTGTCAGGAATAGGAGCCGTAATTAGAGCACAGAACAGAATGAGCGTCAGACAAATTACCAGGCAGCAGATCATATTTGTCAGGGAGGATTGCATACATAAAAATTAAGTGACAGTACACGCCGGCATAATGAAAGAAAAATGAAAGATTTGCCTATACACAGCTCTCAAGCTACGAGCAAGTGTCTCGCTCCAAGCAACGGCAGCAGCTGCAAGACAAATCGTGGGGCTGGGAGAGTAGGCCCGGCTCCTCGGCAGTGGTGACAGAGCGGCCTCGGGCTGATCGGGGCGGGCAGGGTGCCGGCTCCCACCCAGGCCCAGGCAGGGCCCTGCGCCGCCTCTGGGGCTGGGGAACAGGTCTGGTTGGGGGTGACCGCCATCGGGCTCAAGTGGTCAGGGCACGCTGGGTCTCCGGGTGCTCGGCCTGGCCACGGGAGCTCTTTCCTCTTTCCTTGAGCTGAATGCCTGGCCCTGGGCTGGGTGCAGGGGACATGCCATTATGCAGCTGTCACTGCTTTTGAGGTAGACAGACACAGTCCCAGGTGGCATGGTGAGGGGACAGGTGGCACCATCTCCTGCGGGCCCACTGTGTGCAGGCAGGTGCTAGGCTCCATGATTCTAAACCGCACCCCCAGGAGCCCAAAGTGGCCGGGAGCCTGGGGCCACTTCAGCCCCTCCCAGAGCGGCCCTTCAGTTTGGTTTTCCGTAGTCACCAGACTCGCCACAAAGGTGAGTTAACAATGGAGATGAGCCTTGGAAAACAGTTCAGAAAACATTTTGCTTTTTTATAAATCATCACCGCAGGCTTATGATCTCTGTTTTACAGATGAGGAAACCGGAGTTCAGAGAGGTGAGACCACATCCCTTTGGCCACCCAGCAAGTGGGTAGTGGAGCCCCTTGGGGAGTCAGCCCAGGTCCAGGTGCCCTTCTCCTGGGAACCAGCCCGCAGCGTGGCCTGGCGTGGGCTAGGGTCATGGGTGCCCAGAGGAGGGGTTGAGAGAGGGTCCCCAGCGAGCTCTCGGGTGTGGAGACGCTGTGGTTCCCAGCGCCTGCTCTCGCAGGAAGGGCCCATCCGACCTCCCCAGCAGCGCTTGTCGGCCAGAGGCCTGGGGGCCGTGTCCTGGCCCTGCAAGGAAGGACAGATCCTCCTCTCCTTGTCGTGTGTCTGTGCCAGGCCTGGCACTGTTGCACTGCTGGGCCTTGTGGAACGTCTGCTGAGTGAACAGGTGGCCCTAACGGCCAGGCGGCCCTACGGACACCATCAGTGTCCTGCAGACACAGGACCATGCAGTTGCGTCCCCGCCACGCCCCATCCCAGCAGCGCAGGATGCCTGGGAACATCCTGCCAGTCGCTTTGACCCAGAAAACCTGCTTGAGCAGATAGCGTTCAAGCCTGAGTTTCGGCTGAGGTTCTGAGCGGTGACCCCCGGGTGGGCGGTGATGGCCACCGCGGCTTGTTCAGCTGCCATGTTCCTGGCATTTTCAGGGGCACAAACTGTTAGAGATGAGGTGATGTCAGACAGGGAGAAGGGAGGGTCTTAAAACAAGTGAGGAATCCCTCTGGACCTTGGGTGCAAACTAGACCTCATTTGTTCACTCATTCATTCATTCAGCAAGGATTTGCGCTGGGCCCTGGGCTGCTCTGTGGGAAGGCTGGCTTGGCCCCTGCCCCGTGGAACTTCAGCCTGGGAGAAGAATCCATTTAGTCTTCACTGTGAACCACACACTGTCCTGCTAGGCACTTCCCACGTCCAGAGAGGGAAGCCAGGCCCTCCTAACAGGAGAGGGTCTCTGCTATACTGGTGGGGAAACTGAGGCCGAGAGAGAGTTTCAGCTCTCAGCTAGCGAGTGGCTGAAGCAGGTCGCACCCAGCTGGGTCCAGCTCCAAGTCCAGGCTGTCTCCACATGCCCCTGCCTGTCCCCTCGAGGATTCGGCACCAAAGCACAGACATCCAGCCTGAAGTCCTGCTTGGTGGGTGGATATCGGCAGCGAGACGACGTCTCTCCAGCCACTTTCCAACCGCTGCTTTGGGGAAGAGGAGCAGCTTGCAGACACGAGCCTCTCCTTCATGTGAAAGCTGCCTTTTTCATATCTAATGAACATGTTTCAAACACCACCAGCATTTCAAAACACAGTGAAAGTTTGTTTTGACAGGAGTGGCGCATCTCGGGGAAGCGGATCCCCTTTCATCAGCCTCCCCCTTTGAGGGCCCGCGTTCTCCTCTGCTGTCTGCGGGGTTTGAAATCGAGTTCTAGGTAAAGACTCAGGGAGGTCAGGGTTTATTAGGCACCTCTTCCATGGCACAGTTCTGTCCCCATGGTGGGGAAGGGCAGTGAGAGTGGCTGCGCGTGGCTCTGCGTCTGCGTGTCGCCGGGGGACGGGCTGGGCCGGGCTGTGCTGCGCACAGAGGTCCCTCTGGGGCAGGGCCCTGGTCTGTGGGGCTCCTCCTCCTGCCAGCTTTTCCCGCTGTTACCCAAAATCACACTCCCCTGGGGCCTGGGACGTGTCCTCAGCTGCTGTGAGCTGGGGATTTCTTTGAAGTCTCTTGTTTTATCTCTAAAATTCATATGCAAGTGTGTGTTGTGCTCCATAATGTTGGAGTATTTGTTGTCTGCATAAAAACCAGGGTTTACGTGACTTATTCCCAGATAAAGCTAGTGTAACAGGAAGAGGTGCTGTGTTCGCCCCCTGTAGCTTCATACGCCCAAGTCAAGGACACCCCCCAGTGAGGCAGAGCACCCCAACTCTAAGATGCACAGACCAAGGGGGAGCAGCCCCTCCTCAGGTTGGGACTGGAGAATCTGCAAGGAGGTGGGGACAGGAGGACCCAGTGCTGGCACAAGATGGGCCAGACCTCCCCCACTCAATGCTTCATAAATTCGTTTACTTCTTGTTCCACAGATGTTTACTGAGCATCTGGAAGAATGAACAGGTGGGTGAGGGAAGCTTTGTGGCGGCTCCTCACAGACTGTGACATATATTGGAAGCTCCAGGGGGCTCATGAGAGGTGCAGGTGTCGAAGTTCCACCCCTGGAGATTCTGACCCTACAGGTCTAGAGTTGGGCTGGGGACCCAGATTTCTAACAAGCCCCTCTAGGTGACACGGCTGCAGCCACTGATGAGTGCAGACTTTCTTTGATATATGTGGTCACCTGGCTCCTTCTGGACACTTCCTGGGACAGCTCTACCTCCTAGGTGGCCCACTCCTGCAGGGTCCCAGCACAGAGTCAGCTCAGTTAACGCTGGATGGAGATGGGTGGGGGGATGATGAACAGGCGCCGGATGGATGGTTGGATGGACACACACTAGATGGACAGACTGGTGGGTGAACGGATGGATGAACGGGTGATGGATGGATGATAGAGGGACAGTCTGTGGATGATGGACAGACAGGCGGACGAATTACGGATGGCAGTTCGCGGCACTGGCATCTTAGAAGAAAGCTCCAAGTTACATTTCTTTTGTCCCTTACACCAGTGGAAACCGGGGCAAGCAGGGAGGGCAGAGAGGAGGCAGAGGGGTGGGGCGGGGCATGGACAGGAAGAAGTTTCGCCGCCCCTGAGCCTCTCTCCCTGTGTGCCCCACGCCTTTCCCACTAGCCTGGCTGAGGCGGGGCTCGAGAGCACAGCATTGGCCTCAGAACCCGGCAGAGGGAGAAAGCGGTGACAGAACAGCGGGACAGACCACACGCTCAGGCCTGCTGAGCAGCTGGCTCTCCCTGGCCAGGAGAGGGGCGACTTAAGCTGGACCTTAAAGGAGCCCGCCAGGTGGCAGAGGAAACCGCATGTGCAAAGGCACAGAGGTGAATGGAAGTGCAGGCTGGGTTGGGGCTGGGGTGGTCGTTGCGGGAGACCCGGGCTGGGGGCCAGGTGCTCAGAGGCGTCACTTTCAGACAGGCCTGGCCAAGGCAGCTCTGGCCACTCTGCAGGTCATCTCCCCAGGCAGAGTCCGTCCTGTAGAGGCCCAGGCAGATCTAAAATGAGCAGAGGGGCAGGGCACAGTGGCTCATGCCTGTAATCCCAGCACTGTGGGAGGCCGAGGCCGGGAGGACCGCTTGAGGCCCGTTGTTCAAGACCAGCCTGGGCAATATATCAAGATCCTGTCTCTACAAAAAAATTAAAAAATTAGCTGGCCATTGTGGCACATGCCTGTAGTCCCAGCTACTCAGGAGGCTAAGGCAGAAGGATCACTTGAGCCCAGGAGTTAGAGGCTATAGTGAGCCATGATGACACCACTGCACTCCAGCCTGGGAGACAGAGTGAGATCCCGTCTCAGAAAAAAAAAAAAAAAAAGCAGAGGACAAGCCTGGGGTGGGAAGAGCTGTCGGGGTGAGCCAGGAGGGGCTTGGCCAGGGGTCTCAAGGGTACAGCGCAGCCAGACAGGACACTGCTGTTCCCACATCATCTTCTGACCTGTAGGCGCATCCATCCATGGCACCCAGGTGCTAGAATCCACTTAGACTTGTCCTGAGGCTCCCACTGTCACCCGAGCGCTGTGCGTTTCATCCTGCGGCTTGGCTAAGAAGGGACATCCATTTCACACGTGGCCGTTCCTTTGAGTTTTGCTCCCTCGTGACCGAAATGTACAAGGTGTTGCTACTGGAAGTTGCGATTTGTTTTCCCGGTAGAATCCCACACAGATCCGTATGTTGACTGACAGCTCTTCCTGCTGAATGGCAGTTAGCCCCTGATTTCAGCCATAAAGCGTGTGTAGGATGGCATGTTACTCAAAACCACGTCTTTAAGCGATGGCTGCCGTCCTTGTTTAGGGATTATTGCCGTGGAAGGGAGGTCGGTGTCCTGATAAAGCAGTAGTCACGTTCTAGACACTTGAGTTCGGGAAGGGCATCCCTCCTGGGCAGCCGCAGTTAGCGAGCCGCGCACCGGCCGCGGGAAGGAATGGCTCACACGGACACGCACAGCCTGGCGGATAACGTGTGGATGGACTCATCGACTCCGTGAGGGGACGCTCGCCGGGCACCCGCCAGGAGCCGTCCTGCGCAGGGCACTGGGGAGCTTTGGAAACGAGGCCCTGCCCCAGGGAGTTCACGGCCCAGGGCGCTGGTTTCCGGCACTGTTCACAGCCCCTCCGTGGCGGGCACGTTTTGTATCCATCTCCAATAAGATGAGAAAAACAGCGTAATAAAGAGTTCAAAAAGTTAAACTTCTTCGGTTTTATAGAGGACTTTGATTTTGACGTTATGGGTTTTACTAAATGGTGTTAAGCAATCTTTTCTTTTTATAATAATAGTGATGCTGAACGGTAGTTGGGGGTTTTGCGTTTTTTTAAACATCCTTCCTTGGCAAAATTAAAAGTTGCCCATCCTGTGTTTGCCCTGAAACGTCTTTTGCCCATGAAACCCCGAAGCCTGGACCCGCTGCTTTCTGAGTCTGGCTCACAGAATGGCCTGTTTTCCTCTCAGGGTCCTGGATCCCTCTTTCCTAGTGTCACAGGTCACATCTCAGGCCCAGCCTCTGCCAGGTTGGTCTCTAGCTCCCTACACAGACTCTGGTTAGGACAGCAGCAGCCTCTGTCCCATGGTACGGTGCCTCCAGGCCAGTGGAAATGCTCTCTGTGTAGTAATTTTAAAAATCTGGTCCTGGGTGGGGTGTGGTAGCTCACATCTGTAATCCTAGTGCTTTGGGAGGCCACGGAGGGAGGATCCCTTGAGGCCAGGAGTTCAAGACCAGCCTGGGCAACATGGCAAGACTCTGTCCCTACAAAAAATAACTTTAAAAAAATGAGCTCGGTGTGGTAGTGTGTGGCTATAGTCCCAGATACTCAGGAGCCTGAGGCGGGAAGATTGTTGAGCCCAGAAGTTCAGGGCTGCAGTAAGCCATGATCGTATCACTGCACTGACGGAGTGAAACCCTGTCTCTTAAAAAAAAAAAATCTGTTCCTGAAGCCTCCAGAAAAGTCATCCTCCAAATCGGCTGATGTCAGAATCTCAGGTTACAAATCCAGATTCCTGGGCCTCACCCCAGACCTGCTAACGCAGCCTCTCTGGTGCAGTTTTCTCACCTGGCGACAGGGAGCTCAGAAATTCTCCCATCTTTGCACAGTTCCAGCTCTTCAGAAATGTGCCTCTCTGCCCAGAAAGCCCTGCAGGAACTCAAAGGTCAGGACACACCTCTCCACGGTTTCCTGGGTGTTGGCCTTTCCTGGGGGAAGGAGAGGGACCTCAGGCACAGGCCTTGCAGTCCTCTGGCTTTCCTCACCGTCGAAAACCGTTTTTCTTTTTGGCTTGTGCACTGAGGCGTGCTATGCGTGCAGTAAAGCTCCTCGGAGTGGAGCTGCTGGGTTACAGCGCTGGCGGTGTTCAGCTTGGCAGATGCCACCGAGCAGGTTTCCGAGGTAGCCGGAGCACGCTGTGTCCCCACCAGCAATGCGAGAGCGTTCCAGTTGCTCCACATGTCTCCTGTTCTGTTTTTTTAACTTGAGCTTTCCGGGTGTGTGGTCCTATCTCATTGTGTTTTTAATTTGCACTTCCCTGACAAGTAAACAACATGTTCCGTGTGCCCACTGGCCATCTGGATATTCTCTTCATCCGTTGAAGTGCTGTTCAAGGCCTTTGCTCATTGAAGAAGGACATTGTTTGTCTTTTACTTACTGATTGACAGAAGCTTTAAGACGTATTCTGTCTGCGTCCATTGCCAGGGCTGTGTACCGAGCCGATTTCTCCCAGTTTGTGGCCTTTCATTTCTCTGAATGGGGTCTTCTGATGAACTGAAGTTCCTAATTGCAGTGAGAGACTTACCAACCCTTTCTTTTGTGGCCCACGCCTTTTCTATCCTGTTAAAGAGACCTCGGCCAACCCCAAGTCTGGACGTGCTGATTGGTGCTGGCCATGGTGGTGGCTACGAGCCTGTCTGGGCTCGAACCTCGTTCCTGCCGCTTTTATTCGAGCCTCTTCACCTGTCTCACTAAGCCTTGGTTTCCCCATCTGAAAAGTGGGGGCGTCCCTCCCCAGGGGACTGCCAGGAACGTGAATGAGATGCCACACGTGAAATGCTTGGTCACCCTTAACAGTGGTTGCCTTTTCACTGTCGAGAGCCTGATCCGGACTCTTGGGGGATTCAGTCACCTTAAAGGGCATTTGGTCAGTTGCTCCCACAGCCCGGCCCCCAGGCAGGTGGCAGAAACACCACCCGCCACTGCCCAGCCCCAGCCTGGCTACGAGGTCTCGCCCTGCCAGCGTGGGAACCTCCAGTCGGGCCCAACCCTCTCATCTGACGGAGGGGACAGGCCCAGAGAGGGAGGGGGGCTGCTCAGAGCCTGGGCTCTGTCTCCCCAGCTCCCGCTTGCCTCCCCTCACCCTGTGCTCCTGCAGCGTGTCCCTGCGTGAATGTAAGCACCTGTCCCTTGCCGTGTTTCAGTGGGGACGCCGTACTACATGTCGCCGGAGAGGATCCACGAGAACGGCTACAACTTCAAGTCCGACATCTGGTCCCTGGGCTGTTTGTTGTACGAGGTAAGCCTCTGGCTCACGGCTCCGTGGCATTGGGTGGGACACGCGCCAGGGGGCCCCAGTCAGCGCAGGGCTCGCCCGGCCAGTCCACGTCCACCCACCTCAGCCCAGCATGGGGCCCGGTCGCAATGCCAGGCTGGCAAGGTTAGCGGGCCGGACAGTGGCAGGCTGGGCCGTCCCACCTGGGCTGCTCAGATTTAGGAAGGGAGACAGGCCAGAAGAAGCCCACCGGGGGAGCACAGCAGGGGGTCTGGCTGCTCAGAGGATGGGTGCTTGCCCCAGACCCCCCGGCTACCCCCCATTTCCCTGGTAACCACATTAACATACAGATGATTTGTTTATTGTTCATTATTGGCTGATGGACCAGGCCCCGTGCAGGGGCTGGGGACAGGAGAATAGTCACACCTGGCTCATGCCTCTGGATCGCTCCCCACTGGGGGGTGGCCACGTTCCTCCAACGTGGGTCTCACTAAAGACCACTGCCCCTCCCCTGAGCCAGGTAACCGAGGGTCTGGGGAGCACGAGCCACTCTCGGCCTTGAAGCTATTGCAGCCACCAAACAGGAGGGAGGCCTGAGCACGCCGCTGTCTCCAAGTTGGTGGCCACACCCTCCTGCCACCCTGCCCTAGACCCCCTGGTGCTGGGCAGCTCCAGGATTCTGGCCATCCTGCTGCGCCTGTCCCCCACCCGTCTTGTGTTGTCATCGTCCTGATAAATGAAATGACAGAAAAGGGCTTTGGAAACCCCCAAGGGCCTTGCGACACCACAGCTTGGTTTTGGAATCAAAACCTTGATTCTTTCTGTTTCGCTGGAGCGTATGTGGGGTCTGGCTTGGAGCTGTTACGCTGAAAGAAGCTCAGTGTTAAGCTGATGTGGCTGGTGCCTGTCCACAGCAGTGGCACTCAGGACAGTGTGTCCGGGGGCTGCCTCCAGTGTTTTGTTGGTGTCCACAGAGATTTCTTTGCCCCGCTGGGACTGTCAACTCTGAGTGTTCGCCTCCCAGCCCTGTGTATGAGCTCGAGGAATATGCTGCCCACTGCCGGGCCTTGTGGGACGGTGGCAGCCCTCACCGTCCAGGTCTTTTGGCGGCAGGATTTCCCCGCTCTGCGTTACAGATCGAGACCCTGAGATCAAAACTCTGATCCCTTTGCAAGGTCTAAACTCCACGGCATCTTTCTTTATAAGCCAGTGGCTGTGACTGTAAGAGCAGATATTTCATTTGCAAAGCTTGGCTGGAGATGCGGCCCTTGTGACATTGGTGCTTGGGACCCCTTCCTCTGGGAGGGGGTCAGCAGGCGTGGGTGACCCACAGCGTCCTCTCGAGGGTCCGTGGGTGAGTCCAGCCCGACGGACAGGTGGGAAGCAGGCCGCGTGCTCTTTTCGGGACCCCACAGGGCGTTGGTTGCAGGGGGAGTTCTTTCACGGGGCACCTAGCTGGCGCGGCCAAGGTGGGAGGCACCTACTCGCGTGGCTGTGGTGGTCCGGGGAGTGTGGAGCACAGCTTGGGGGCTGCTGGTGGGAGCGGGCTGAGCTGTGCGTCCTCCTCCGACCCGCCCGGCTCCTGGGCGGGTGTGGAGTCAGGAGCATTGAGCAGCGTGGGCGGGGAGCTTAGGGGGACAGTGGATTTAGGAGGAAGTCGAGAGGGAAGTCAGTGGCTTTAGCAACAGGAGAAAAGATGAAAGTCAGGACTCCACAGCAGCAGCAGGAAAGAGACCTGCTTATACTGGGCACCCCGCGGCCTGCACGTTCGCAGTAGCCCCGGGAAGGGAGTGTGTGTGTCTGTTTTGCCACAAGGCAAGTAAGACCAAGGGGGCCAAGCTGCAGGGGCGTCACTGAGTTACACAGAACTGCTGTGGCACTGGCAGTGTTTGTCACCCAAGACGAATCATGAGTTCGGGGTCTCTCCAGCCATCCCTCCAGCAGTCACTCCTGCGGGTAAATATTCTGGCCACTGAGGCCACCAAGGCCAGTGACAAAGCCAAGCCCATGTCACGCAGAAGCCCGACTCTCGCCTGGCTCAGTGCTCCAGGGTCAACAGCCCTGCCCCGGCCTGGGATCTGAAGAGGGGATTCAGACCCACCTCAAAGTGGGCATCGCCACCCAGGTGTCAGGTCCCGAGGGGTGGGGACAGCCGTCCTGGGCCTCTCAAGGTGCAAGCAAAAGCCGTCAGCATAGCAGGCGGTCAGGGAGTGCGGTTTTGCCTGAGAGCACACGTATGTGTGTAGGCAACTCACACGGTCGTGGTAACCCGGGGGAGAGATGCAGGGTCCCGGCGGGAGCCCAGACTTGCTCAGCAGGACCCGAGGTCCGAATCCCTGCCCCAGCGCTCGCCCACGGAAGGGCCGGCCCCTCCCCCACAGGTTCCGCTTGCCTGCGTGTGGAATGGGGCCACAGCCCGCCGTGGAGTGAGGAGATGAGGTCCTGGGTGTCTGAGGGTGTGGCATCCAGCTTGGAGCAGGCCCTCAGGCCTATCCAGGAGCCCGCTGGCCTAGGGCAAGCTGAGGGGTTGGCACGTGCTGCCCACCTCCCACAGTGAGGCCCCAAAGACTGCCACATTGCCCTTTTTGCTTTGGCCAGTGGGAAGCCAAAGTACAGCTCAGCTTCAGTCCCCGTAGAGCACTCTACTTTTTCTTCCTGTCCTCACGTGTGTTGTCCCTAGTCCAGATGGGTTTTTCCTCTTCTTTTTCCATTCTGGACTTTCTATTTTTGTAAGCCACTTCCTGCTCTCTCTGAACCATGAGGGTCTCCAGACATCAACAAACACTGGCCGAGCAGGCTGACAAGAGCTGGGGGTGTCTCCCCAGGGCCGGGGCCAGGGAGGATGGCAGCTGTTTCCCCTGCTCGTGCCAAGCCTTCCGCTCGAGAACCAGCCCTGCAGGTGACAGCCCTGTTCCCTGCCTGCACCTGTCTCGGCTGCTCCGATGTAGATGCAGCCCAGCCCTTGCCAGGCCCGCAGCGCCAGCCTCACTGGGTTCCAGGTCGGGCGGCCCTCGTTGTCTTGGGCACCCGAATGCACATGTAATAAGGCAGCGTTGAGGCTCCGGTTCCCCTGAGCTGGTTTATTTGTTGGGAATTTGGGGCTGAGGCTGGCAGCAGGCAGGGATGTGTCGGCAGCAGAAGTCAACAAAATCAGTCTGGTCTTGTGGGGCTCGGCCATCCTCAGGGACAGCGGGTGTTGATCTAAACCCAATGGCCCTGGCCCCCCACAGAAGAGGCCTTGTGTGACTGGCATGGCTGTCTGTGGCCAGCCCCTCCCAGGTGACGGGGCAGGGGTCTGCCCTAGGCTGGCACCCCCTCCCCACTCCGGGTGGGGAGGGAAGCGGGTGTTTCCCAGCGGACAGGGAGGGAGCGGCGTCTGAGCCCAGGGCTGCGTAATTGACAGGAGACGTCGCGCAGTCACGGCTGGAGCCTCCCGCTCCACAGCCTGTGGTGTCTTCCAGGGGCGCCAGCGTGAAGAGCTGTGACAAAGCCCCCACCCCTGCAGACCATGTCTGCGGGTTCCTCGGGGGAGCACACACTAGGGTCAGGATGGTTGGGGCCTGAGGGGACGGCGCACCTGCTGCTCCTGAACCCCAGTGCGGCTTTGGACGTCTCAAAGACCCCCCTACTCGTTTCCCATGGCTGCAGTAACGGATTACGCCAGAGTTGACGGCTTCCAACAACGTGAATTTATTCTCTCACAGCTGTGGAGAGCAGAAGTCCCACGTCAGCCCCACAGAGCTGAAGTCAAGGTGTCAGCAGGGCAGGTTCCTTCTGCAGGCTCTAGGGGCAAATGTGTTTCCTTGCCTCTGCCCTGGAAGATGGAAAGGCCACCTCCTCGTACCGCTCCCCCCACCTGCCCTCCTGCGGTCACTCTGCCCCCACCTTCCTCCTGCAGCGGCCGCCTGCATGATCCAGCACGCTCTCCCCGCCTCAGGAGCCTAAATCTAATCACATCTGCCAAATCCTGTCGCCCTGTTAGGCGACATTTACAGGTTCCAAAGACTAGTAGGCTGTGGCGGTCTTTGCGCCCATTGTTGAGCCCACCACACCGCCTTTCAAACCTGGGCTTCCAGGTGTTGCCGAGGACCTTCTGAGGGGTCACCTGAAGATGCCGACGTTGACCCGTGGCTAGTGAGGAGCTGCCACAAGCGGCCCTCTGGGCTCGGTGCCCGGTGGCGTCTGCCTTGAAGAGGCCAGCATCAGGAGAAACGTGCCCACGGCTCGGCACCGCTGCCCTGGCCACCGGAGGGACTCAGGGACACGCAGGCCAGGTGGTGCGGAGCCCCCTCGGCAGAGGTGCCTGAGCACGGCCGCGTCGCAGGCCCGGCGCTTAATTTCCATTACCCCGCTCGCCCCGCAGAGGAGCCCCGCGGGCTGCCTGCGCGCCGCAGAATGTATTTATTTACGTGGGAGCTCGGCTCCGAGCACAGAGCGGGAGGCATTGGCTCGTCTGGCGCCAGCCCCAGGGTCCTCACTGGGGGGTCCTTCTCACAGCAGCCTCGAGGGGCCCTCCTGGGACTGAGACCCTGCAGGACGGTGGCGGGACCAGGCGTGCTGTGTCGGGAATGCTGCTCCAGGGTCCTGCCTGGGCGGCGGAACAGTCTGGATACCCCGCCCTGGTGGAGCAGGGCTGCCGGCACGTGGGGCTTCTCCGCTGGTCTCCCTTCGGTACAGCACGTGCTCGGGCGATGGGCGGCGAGGGGCCGGCTGTCTGCGGCCCTCACAGGCGGGAGTCAGACTCCTCCTCCCTCTGACATCTCGGATCACACGCCAGTTTCTCTGAGCCCTCCCAGCGGGGTTCATGGCCCCCTTTCCTTGGCTACATGTCACCCCAGTAACACCAGAGAGAAGTGGCTTTGCAGCTGAGGACAGCACTGAGAGCCATGGTTCTAACGAGGCCCCTTCCGCCTCCACCAGCCAGAGGCTGCGCGGCCACCGGTCGGAGGAGATCGTGCCATTGGGGTAATCGTCCTAATCCCAGCAGCCCAGAGCTTGCTTCACAGCCCGGCCCCTGATTCGGGTGGAAGGCCCGCGGCCAGCCGCGGAGCGGGAGAGGGCCGGGCTCCTGCTGGAATCTGCGCTTGCCGACAGAGGAGCCCGTTAGCGGGAAGGCTGAGATTGCCGACCCTGTTCAGCCAGAAACCGTGTGGGGAAGGTGCCGGATAGAATGGAGAGGAAGGGGATGGCAGTTTGGGGGCTCACTGCCCCCCTCAATTTTCTGGGGCCTTTGGAGTCCCAAGCAGCAAGGTTTGTAAAAAGCAGATTGGCTTGTTGAAAGGTTGGCCAGTTCCTCCTCTCCCAGGTCAGACACATGAAAGACCAGGGCCCGTGTTAACACGACCAACACGGAGACACCCTTTCTACCCTAAACCGAAACAGTGCCCAGGGAAATCCATCTTCATCCTCCAGCCACAACTCAGAGGGCACCCAGATCAAGCCGAGTGACCACTCTGGAGTCGCAGCTGCTCTCTGCTGTGGCAACAGCTGTCCTTTGAAACTGCGCAGTCAGCCCTTTGCAGCCGAGGTTCTCGTTTCCATTACTGGACACGCATCACCGTTTTGCAGACTGGCTGGTGAAGCTGTTCGCAGTCGGGCCCATGGGCAGGGCCTCTGCGTTCTCACCCTCCCGCTGCCAGGGCCGGACTGCTTCCTGCAAGGGTGGCTTTTGTGGTCCAGATGGGTTCCTACCCCTCCTCAGAGCGCCCGAGCCCCTGGTCAGTGGGAGGAGCGCGGCGATGCTGCCCCAAACACCCACCTGAAAGCACGCGCCACGGCGCAGGCACCCGGCCCCACAGATGCTGGACCCGAGTCCGAGGAAACCCCCCGATCTCCAGGCCCCACTCTGCTGCCTCCCCAGGGGCTATCTGCAAACCCAAGGACGCTCTCAGGGCTCTGAAGCTCCCCTGGGCCCTTCCGGAGAAGGCAGGCGCCTCTCTTGGGGTCACCAGACCTGTTCACAGGGGTGAGCAGAGGGTGGATGAAGACCAGGAAACGAAGCCGTTGGCCTCGTCCTGCCCTGAGATGGGCTCTCTGGCCCCACCCAGGGTGTGAGGGCGAGTGGGATTCCTCAGGTGTCCCGGGGCCCCGTACGGCCAGAGCAGAGTGGCCCTGACAGTCCGGCTCCTCGGAAGGGGACCAGGGCTCCGTGGACAGGAGGGGGCACTTACCCGATGGCACTCATTAGCAGGAGGCACTGGGCCTGTCATTTGGCAGTAGGTAGGTGGCAGCAGGAGTGACAAGAAGCACTTGAATCCTATTAGAGGTTAATCAGCAGATGTTGCTCATGTCCCCTGCACGCCCTGTTTGGAAAGTGCCCCCAGCAGTGCTCTGAATGGGGGGTGGGGAGGGGAGCCCGGGCACCCTCCAGCAGGGGCCGGCCCGGTAGTGACCGCCCACGCCAGGACTCCTGCCCTGGCTGCCGCGGGCCTCGCCTCAGCAGAGGTGGTGTTGGCTCAGCCGGCGGTGCCGCCTGCAGGTGCCAGCCTCAGCCTCCCCACAGGCCTGCAGTTGGGGCCAGACACAGCAAGTGCAGGGCTAGGATCCAGGGGGCACCGTGGCTGCAGACCCAGGCCCCATCTGCCACGTGTTCACGACCACAGAAGGTCCTTGAGGGCTGAGGCAGAAGCGAGGAGGGGATTTGCCCCCAGCACGTGGTTGCCCCTTCCTTGCTGCCTTTAGTTTTGCCACTGAACCCCTCGCCCCTAGTGAACGCACCTGTACGAGGATCACGTTACCGTCGCTCCTTTCTGGTGAGTCCCGGCTTGCTTGGGGTTTCCGGGCAGAAGTCCTGCTGGACGGCTAGTGCAGCAAGGACCAGAGGTCCTCACCTCCGTGCGGAGGGCCCCCTCCTGCCTCTTGAGTCCTTTTGGCCCTCACAGCTGTCCCCTCCCTTTGCAGATGGCAGCTCTCCAGAGCCCCTTCTATGGGGATAAGATGAACCTCTTCTCCCTCTGCCAGAAGATCGAGCAGTGCGACTACCCACCTCTCCCTGGAGAGCACTACTCGGAGAAGGTGAGTTGCTGGTCCCAGAGGCCAGGCCTGGCCACCCTCAGTAGCTCCTGAGGGGCAGTGCCCAAACGCCACAGCTGTGGGCTTGAGCTTGGGTTCGCTCTACAGGGTAGAGCAGGGAAGCTTTCTGGAAGAGTGATTCAGAGGAGGAAGAGTAATTGAATTTTACTGAAGAAGGGGTTCCCCCAACACTGGGGTGGGCGCCCCTCAGGCAGGAGCCAGCGGGAGCTAGCGGGAGCTGGCTGATGGGGCCCGTTGGCACACCTCTGCCGGTTTGGCACCCAGCTCAGTTCTGGAGTGAGGCTTACTGCTGCAGGTCCCAAGGACATGCTCCATGTGGCACCAGACACTGGGACCAGCGAGGGAGGGAGGAGGTGGGCAGGCCCAGCTCCCCCATCCCACCGATGGCTGCCACTCTGCTTCCGTGATGGGAAACCTCAGGAGAGGACTGGTCAGCCTCCTTTCTGTTAACAGGCTCAAGTCACACCTCGGGTTTCTACTTCCAGTGTTTGACACTCAGTGCAGGGGCTGTGGAGAGACTCCAGAAGGTCTGGCATCGGGCTGTCCCAGTCACCAGCTGTGTGTGAATGTCATCTTCCTCAGTCCCAGCATTTTAAAGATAGGGCTAGTGTATATTAACGGCTCCTTCATGGATAAAATCTGAGGATGAAAGGACAGGTTTCAAAGCTTGGTGATTAAGGGTGTAGACAGACATAGATTCACACACGCCCTTGACTATTCCTGGGTGAGTCACTTGACTTCCCCGAGTCTGTTTCTTCATTTGTAAAATGGGGGCATATGAGAATCTTCCACCCAGGACCAGTCTCGAGCACCAGGCTACCAGCACCATCAAACATAGCTCCTGCGCCAGACGCAGTGGTTCACTTGCACCCAAGCTGGGCAACAGAGCAAGACTCTGCCTCAAAAAAAAAAAAAAAAAAGTAGCCCCTGGATATAGCACAGGGCCTGGCTCAGAGTCAGTGCTCACTAAATGTCATCTGTGATGTTTATTTCTGTTCAAGGTCAATGCTAGTGGGTGAGGCTGAGGCCTTCCCGGGCTGCCCCACAGGACCACAGGCCCTTGCCTCGTGGTAACAACAGCTCATTCAGGTTTCCTGTGCTGAATCCCTGCCTCGCCCCATTTTACCGTAAGGAAACCAAGACCCAGAAGGGTTAAGGAACTTGCCCACGTTGACGTAACTTTAAGTGGTGAGGCAGGATCTGAACCCAGATGACCAGTTGGGGTGAGGCTTTGGAAGGAGCACCCTTGCCCAGGCCGAGCCACAAAGGCCAGATCCCACGTGCTGTGACCTTCCCTGGTGGCCTGCACGGCCTGCCCCAACCTGCAGGGCGTGGAGAGAGGTTCGGTGCCTTCCTCTCTGGCCTCTGCGCGTGCAAAGCTCTCATCTGTACCTTTGGAGGAAGGAACTATGCTCTCCAGTACCAGCTGGCAGGAAAGGAAAAAACTAGTTACCTGTCTACACAGTAGCTGCCATTCACTTTTTCCTTTCTCTTCTTGTGTTTATGGACTTCTGTCCTGTTCGGAAGCAAGACGCTTTGAGCCAAGCAACTTGGAGCCAGTCACAACTTTGTGCTTCAGTTGCCAGTCTCTAAAGGGAACCATCCTTTCTGCCCACAGCCGCCCTCTCCCGAGTCTGCGGCTCCATCCTCAGGAGCTCCTGAGCACCAGCTCTCACGGGTCCCCGGCAGCATTCCTAGCCCCATGTCTGGGAGCGAGAGGGCTGCTGAGGAGCCCCTCTGCATACCCCATTTTAAAGTCTGTCACCTCTTAGAAATGAAGACAAGACACTATTATTTTTATTTCTGAAAATTTCAAATACGGACTTATTGCCAGCTGTGTGGTCTACTCATAAATGAGTAGTTCAGGTCCCACGGACTTCGCCTACATCTGGTTTCCTGTTAGACGCCAACCAGAGGTACCTTACCCTGAATGTCGTAAGGTTCAGAAAAGTACTGTCTCATCCATAGGCACCCTGAGACTCCAGGAGCGTCCAGCTGTCATCCCGGGCTTCCAGTGTGTGCGCAGCACTGGAATCCCAGAAAGGTGCACGCAGGTTGGAGGCTCCACAGACCAGTTAGCAAATGCCCGATCCAGAGGATCCCTTGTTTGCAAGAAGCCCAGGCCCCGGCCCCCTCAGCCTGGGGACAGTGCAGTAGTAGCCGCTGGGCCTCCAGAACACCTGGAACACGGCCACTGAGTCCACCTGAGCCCCCTCTTGCTCAGGCCCTCCCCTCTCTCTGCTGCTGCGACGACCTACAGGGCCAGGCACCAGCAGCAGGTATTTAAATGAAAACCATTGTGGTGAGCCTGTGATGAAAGTTAAGATGTAGGCTTTTTAAGGTCATTATTTTAATTACCATTAAAATAATTGGCACTCTGGCTATCAGAAGAACGGAGGCGATCAGAGGCACAAGGCACTCCTCCCCCACCTCGAGGCGGGAGCAGCCTCGGTGTCTGTATAATTAAAAGCTCCGTCTTTCATGAGCACAATAGAGAGGCCAGGGGGTGGACAGACTGCAGCCCTGCTGCATGTTAATGCGCTTATTATGATCAATAAGCCCTTTCCTTGAGTTTTGTCCTCTGCTTTGGGCATCTGTGTGAGTGACAACAGACACAAACAGACTTGCCCAGTGGTGTGGACAGTTGAGAGTTCAAAGTTATTTGGAGGCGACCATTCTCAGGGTCTCCAACTGTGGCCTTTGGGGGTAGACAGGCCTAGGCGTGGTCCTGGCCATCTCTTGGGAGCTGTGTGAGCTGTTACCCTGGCTAAGCATCATTCTTCACCTCTAATGGGGACACTAGGACAACCTAGTTGCTGCGAGGATTAAGTACGTTAATGTAGACAGAAGTGCTGAGCGTGGAGCCTCTGCAAGGCGGCCTTCTTAGGAGTAACCGTGTTCTCTCCCTTGCAGTTACGAGAACTGGTCAGCATGTGCATCTACCCCGACCCCAACCAGAGACCTGACATCGGCTATGTGCACCAGGTGGCCAAACAGATGCACGTCTGGACATCGAGCACCTGAGCACAGATGCACCAGGCCTTACCAAAAGCCAGCACCACTCTGCCTTGAGTCTCCTCCTCCCCAAAATGGCCACCTGGTAGCCTAGAACAGCTAAGACAACAGGGTTCAGCAAGTTCCCCAAAAGGGGGCCCAGCTTTACAGCAGATGCTGAATGCAGAGCAGCTGGGGGAGGGGCGCTGATGGTCAAATGCAAAAGTCCTTTCTTTATAGTGTTGTGGACAATCTCAGCTGGGTTCACAAGGGAAGGTGGTTCAGCAAGCCACTGAAGCCCCTCCTTGTATCTGGATTGTAATGTGAATCTTTAGGATAATTCCTCCAGTGACCTGCCAAGGTTTATGCTAATAGACTGTGTGATTTGTGTAGTGAGCCTTTGAAAATGGTTAGTACCAAGTTCAGTTTAGCTCTTCGTATCTTTTCAAACAATCAAGCTGTTGTGCTTAATTTACTCTGTTGTAAAGGGATAAAGTGGAAATAATTTTTTTAAGTAGAATGGAGATTTTGCTAATATTTTTGTCTACATTTTATAACTTGATGAATGACGATGAGGAGAACCCAGCATCTGGCACAGAACTTCTCAAGGCAAATGGTGTTTGAAGCCAGGAGTGTTTTCCTTGCAGCCTGGTTGAGCTCATGGCCTGATCAGTGTTAAGTGTCCTCCTCCCTCCATGGGATACAGAAAACTTAAGGGCTGCCCTTTACAAATTCTGGTTCTGCAACTTCCTAGTGTGACTTTGGGCAAGTTTCTTAGCCACTCTGAGCCTTAGTTTCCTTATCTGTAAAATGGGATTAATAGTATCTACCTTTAGGGTTGCTGACAGAATTTGAAATAAAATATCCAAGTTAGCTAACACAATGTAGATGGCAGCCCCTCACTCATTCACAAAACTGAAGTCCACAGACTGTGTAAGCCAAGAATTAAAGTACAACTGTAATATGTGTAGGAAACCAGAAAATGTGTTCATTTATTTCTTGTTCCCAAATAGGATTAACTGTGAAGACTAATTTATAAATGTGAACTTAAGAAAACTCAAACTCTGAAGGAAATATTTTGAATTTTGTTTTTATGCTCAAGTTAACCCTCAATGGTCTACACTGTCGTCCCTGACCAGATGACAGTTTAGCCCTCCAGAGAGCACCACTGGGCGTCCTGGGCAGGTGCTTCCTGACACTCACCTGGCTGCCTACAGCAAACCCGCTGACCAAGCCTCCCTGCGATGACCCCAGGCTGGGCCGCTGCTCTGCTGCCGTGCGTGGGCTCGGTTCTACTGTGACACTGTCAGCTCGGGGGACTCTCCAGATGCTCTCCAGATGCAGCCTTTCCTCTGTACTTGTTCTCCATGTTTGAAATAAAACAGGGTGAGAGGAGTTACTTCTGTGCAAGGGTACAAGTCATGAATGATTTTAAAACAGCTTTGGAGATTTTGCTCTTAAACCAGTAGATACAAAATTTAAAAGTGTCAGCAGCACAAATTCTTGAATCGCCTTTCAAAACAACTTCCCAGGCCCCAGACATTGAGTAATCTGGGGATTATTTCTTAAGCTCTCCAAATAATTTTGATAATCATCAGCCCAGTTTCTGCCCTCAACAATTCTGTTGTTCTCCCCAGCTCACTCCTGCCAGTTGTGACGAGGGAAGCTGGCCTGAGAGTGGGCGCACCCCCGAATGGCCTGTGTGGGCGAGATCCAAGTCCCTATCTCCTGCCTAGCACTTACCACTGAAAGCTTTTCTGATTTTAGACAGATTTTTTTTTTTTCCCAAATATTCTGCCTCTGGCTCTCAGAGTCCCTACTGTGTCTCCCCCGGGCAGTGAGCCTCAGCACGCAAGTGGACTCATGTTCTACATGCCGTCCACCTTCCATGCCGTGAGGATAATTTGTCTAATTGGACGCTCTAGACGCATTACAATCTCAGCCACTTGCCGGGCCTGAGTGTTAGTGAAATGATCATGTCTTCGTTATTAAAAAAACAGCATACCCTAAAACATTCCTTTGATTTCCACATAACTGGCCACAGTGGAGTCCACCTGCCTGCCTTCTCTTGGGCCTTGAGAACTTGAACTTGGAGATTCTCTTTGACATTTCTTTCCTACTTGTCCGCTGAGGAATGCTGTGCTGCACTTAACACCCTATTTAAAAAAAAAACAAAACCAAACCTGAAGCCACCCTTAAAGTATGTTGGCAAAAGGGGTGGGGAGAAATGTCCATCTGAAGAATCAAAGTAACCCACCCTGACTTCTGGCAACAGACGAAGCCTCGTCCATCCTCAGGAGGGTCACGTTGCTTTTACACTCACCTGAACCTAGACTGGTGCTCAAGGAGGATCACCATCCTGAAAGGGAGGCCAGGTGGACGGGCCTTGGCAGCCAAAAGAAAAAATCCACACAATCCCCAGGCATCAGCCACCCAATTCGGTTGTCATTTTATTGAGTTTCATTCAGCAAACACTCGCCAAACGAATGTTGTACAGGGTGCCTCAGATGCCCCCCGTCTTCCATAGCAGTAGCCAGCCACCCACGGACACCATTCAGGAAGTGTCCATCGTTTGGACTGTTTCTTCCAGCACCTCAATTTCCAGGGTAGTGACTTTTTCAGTGAGGACTGCAGTCGTCCCTTTCTCACACCTGTACCGGCCAAACCTAGCGAGAGAAAAACACGGAGTTAGGATTCCCCTTAGGGTGCCAGAGAGGGCTGGAGAGAATGAAAATATTTAGGCAGGCGGTAGGCAGGCTGGCCTGGAATCATCGTGCTCTTGATCCAAGCTCTGTGACTGGCGGGGAGCAGGGGGCGGAAATGTCCCCAACACTCACTTTCCTCAGCTCTCAAGCACTGCAAAATGGGGACGCTCCAGTGTCTTTCCCCAGCACATGCTGGGAAACACTTGGTCACTGAAGCCGACAGGAAGCAAATCCTCTTGTGATTGTCCTCCTCTTGTGCACCAAGGATGACTTAACTGTTTTATTACCTTACATACTTCAAAAATATCTGCATCATAAACAGCATAAAAATGATGTGCAGCCAGACTCTGGGCTTGTCATTTTAGACTACTCTCAAGATTCAAGAAGAGAGAAGTAACTGTCCCCGGGGGGACAGTGGATCACCACTAGGACACACCTCACACCACCTTCCTTGGAGTGAATCTGACAGGTTTCTCTGAGCACAAGGCAGTCTATAAGATACATATTGGGACTGTTAATTCTCACACCGGGTCAGAATTATGATACTGTCCAACAGATAAACCTAACAGTTCCTCTAGTCTGTCCCCAGCTGGGACAGCATTTCTGTCCAATTGGCATGGACTAACAGGGCTGCTGGCTGTGCCATGACCATGTAGCTCCAGGAAAACCCAATCTCTCAAATGGGCACTTGGGCTTAAAGAGGGAGCAGGAAGTAGGAAAAGGAGGGCAACTTAGAGTTCACTATCAAAATCGGGAGCTCAGGCAACAAGGAATGGATAGCCTTTATTCTGCAAAGCCTTCCTGTCCCCACCACACTTTCTTAAAGGATCTGAGCATAGCACCTTTTTAAAATGTGTCCCTCTCCCTTCCCCGCTGGTTTGAAGATGTCACTCATTCCTGACCAGGCTGGAACCCTGGCGTCAGCATGTAGTCTTGCAGCCAGAGTCCCACGTGGCCTCTGTGCCCGACTCATCTGAACTGCACCTCAATGTCTTTAGGAGGCTTGGACACACCAGAGCCTCGTCACCACCCTGGGTGACAGTGCCCGATTTCGACAGCATGCAGGGAGGGCTTCCACCTTACGCAACAGTGGACTGCAAGACAGGACTGTGGAGGACAGAGCAGAGGCGGTGGCAGGAATTAGGAAGGCAGGTCCACACTAGCGCTGGGCACGGAGTGCTTGCCTAGGCCCATGGCTCTGCCCTTGGCCTACCCGTCCACGCCGAGAAAGAACTCCCCTAACCCAGGCAGCACCCCCAAGAGTGGTCACTGGCAGAAAAGATGACAGCGAGATTCCAGAAAGTGGGGACGCTGTTGCTGCAACAGCTCCACGTAGAGGACAGGTCGCTGCACACCCGCCACACGCCCAGCACCTTCCACATCGCCTAAGTCTTCGTAACTAGGCACCAGCTGTTTTATTTCTGTTCTTGTGCGTGTAGTCTCCTTCACAGCTGAGTGACTCATGTCCCCAGGTGAGATGTGTCACTGCTGTGCTCCCTTTAGGACAAGGACTCCTGCACTGAGCACAGGTTCCCTGGACAACCATAAACGAAATTTCTCAAGGCTGAAACGTGGCTTTCAAAATCCTCACCCAGGACTCTGTTCCGTCCTCCCTCCCCCATCACTTCTTCACCACGGGCTTGTGCAAGTCCCGCAACATCTTGCAAATAACCTGGGAAGCAGGCCATGGAGGTACGTATGTGGCACCCCCAGCATAGCTCTGGGCCTGAAAGGTGGCTTCCCTTTCTGCCAAAGGTGCCAAGGACTTGGTGGGCTCATTAGAGGTGCCTATGGTCTAGCCCTGCCATTTCAAACACCGGAAGATTGACTTGCCTAAATTCACCAAGACAGCCACTGACACGCCCCAACCCCAGGCCAGAGCGGTGCTGCCATGCTGCCCGCCCCAGCCCTCAGAGCTCGCTGATCCCCCGCAACGGTTGAGTGCAGACTGCAATGAATGCCCGCTGGTTTTCAGTGTTCTATTCTCTCCTTGTGAATTACTCCTGTAGTGGGGGATTAAAGCACGCATGCCAGAAGGTGATGCGAGCTATCCTCTGGGCTAGCCGTGGGGCTAAATGGGAGGTGGTAAGTGGATAAACACTGCTGTGCTACACTCAGGTGACTGCGGCTGGAAGCAGAGCTGGGGACCGCATGCTGGGCAGCTCGGGCTCCCAGTGGCAGTCAGGAGCCCCAGGACAGTCATGCAGCTAGATGCCCCTGAGGCGCTGCAAGCAGAGCTGCTCATCTGCACATGCACTAGCCACCAGGCTTGGAAGCCTTCCAGTTCTGTTCAGCGAATCAACTAGAACCTTCTCCCACCACTCTAAGCCTGGGCCACACCTGAGACTAGGGGCCTGCACAGCATATACCACAGGCTAAAGGGCATGACTCCAGCGTAGCAGGCACCAGTTAGCTCCCAAGGCTAACGCTGGGATGCACTGTTTTGTACCCTTTTAGGAGGCTTGGAGAACTGTGAGGAAAAGCGATTGGCTGGCTGCCCTGAAAAATGCAACTTCTCACAGAAGTCAGGGGATTCTTTGAGATACTGGAGAAAGGAAAGCAGATGATTGACACCTCGCCTCCCTACCTCCCAGCCCAGGGCTCTTTACCGGGCCCCACTCCACCTCTCCCATCAGCATCTTACAAATTAAATCACTTCCCTGCCCCCGCCAGCGGCCCACTGTCATAAAGCGAGTCATGACTAAAGGTCAGTGGTGTGCGGCCGACCTGGGAACACTGGGTTTACACACTGTGGGAAAGAATCAAGAAAACTCTGTCCAGATGTCGTGAGATATCAAGGGTGGCCACAAAGCCAGGGACACAAAGAATTTCATCTCCTTCACTTACCTGGTCCCCTTCTTGTTGGGCACCGAGTATGGGCGGAGAAAATCCAGCTTGCTCTTGCTGATGACACAGAGATCAATGTTGCTTCCAGACCCCAAGTCATTGAAGATGCCGGCTGCAATGGCTTCACTCACCAGCTTCTTGGCCTCCTCCTCCTGAGAAAGAGAAGGGCAGTGATAATGTCCACAGCCGGACTGACATGCACAAAGTGCTCTCACGAGCAGTGCACAGAACCACCTGCGAGGTAGGCATTGTTTTCAGTGCCCATTTTACAGATGAGGAAAAGACCTCGTAGTACCTCAATGATTTGCCCAAAGTTCCTCGGCCAGGGAGTAGGGGATCTGAGCCTTTCAAACCCTTTACGCATGCACTGCAAAACCAGGAACTGTGGGCTGATGGAAAGCATTTATCAGCCAAAACGAGTTAGTAAACTTCCTACAAAGGGCCAGGTAGCAGCCAGGCGCGGTGGCTCATGCCTGTAATCCCAGTACTCTGGGAGGCCAAGGTGGGAGGATCACTTGCGCCAGGATGGCAACATAGCAAAACCGCATCTCTACAAAAAATAAGAAAATTTAGCCGGGCATGGCGGTGTGCACACCTCTAGTCCCAGCCACTCAGGTAGTAAATATTTTAGGCTTTGTGGGCATACAGTCTTTCACAACTACTCAACTCTGTCATGGTAACACAAAACAGCCACAGACAATACATAAACAAATGGATACGACTGTGTTCCAATAAAATTTTATTAACAAAAACACACAGTGGGCAAGATCTGGCCCAGGGTCTACAGTTTACTAACCGCTGATCACAAATGTCCACCAATGGCTGAAACTTACTTCCTGGTGACATAATGGAGAAAGTCAGTATCATGAGGAGGGAAAACTAACACCAAAACACAATGGTAGTTCTGGGGAAATGCTGGCAGAGCCATGGGTGGGCCCTCTTGCCCAAAAGAATCGATCTCCTCCTACAAATGAGCCTACAGGTTCACTGAAGTAACTCGTTTCTTTGAATCACTCTCTCCTTTGCTCTGCCTATAAGAAGCAAGTCCATGTCCCCAACCGTTACTGGTGAACAGGTACATTAATTCCTTTCTTATCCAAGAAGGTCTATCACGTGCCAGGTCCTGTACTAGGAGCTACGGCTGCAGAGATAGATGAGGCCCCGAAGCCCCTTCCCTGCTAGGGCCCTAGAGTCCAATGGGGACATGATACCCAAGTTAAGCACAGGGTGAGCAGGGCTAAAGGATAACTGAGAAGGGGCTGCAGGAACACTGGCCGGTCGGCAGAGCTGCAAAAAAGGCTGAAGGACCGCTGCACACAAGGGGCCGAGGAAACAGCCGTGACACAGAAGGCAAGGCAGTGAAGTGAAGGCAGCGGCGCCGGGCCCGGGGACACCAAGTTCAGGCTCTTTATGCAACAAGGACAAAAATGAACCAACCTCCCAAAGCAGGGAATCGAACCCATGCTGCAGCTCCTTCCCAATCCACCGGGGCGGGAGAGTCCACAAACATGCAAGGTAAACTAAAGAGCTCATCCAAAGTCCCTGCCCCAAATCCAGCCTGAGATCCTCACAGGGCTGATTCGCTAACTTCAAGTTGTGAGAAAATCTGAGCTCACACTCAGGGCTCCTGCTCCCCTGCCTGCCCCAGCCAGACTGGGATTCCAGTGACGCAAGCGCCCTCTACAGACTCAGAAGGATAGAGAGTTCTGCAGGAAGCACCAACCAGCAGCAGGGGCAAGGGATTATTTTGCCCTTTACCCCCCAGGTTTTTTCACTTCCTGAGTGGCATCTATGGGGAGCCAATGAAGCCAGGCCTTCTCTTATACATCTACAGTCCTGTAAGAATTCATTCAAACAGGATCCTCTAATTAGGAATTCTCTCCTGGGATTCTCAATAAGCTATAAGGCTTTTAAAAGCCTTTCCAGAAAGCAGGGAAGGTGGAAGCAAAGAAAGCATCTCAGATAAGGAGCTGGCTGCTATTGATGCTGCCATACAGACCACAAAACCAACCGCTACTTTAACAAATGCAACCTATTTCCAAGCTGTTTGCCTTAGGAGACGGCCGTCTCCTAAGGTGTGTGTGCACAAACTGGAAGCACCCTGCTTATTCCCCGGCTCCCAACCTGTCATCTCATCTCTTCGCTGCCATTTAACTCTTTCCTCTGCTTTGTTTTTCTCATCACTGCTGCTGTTCTCTTGAGCCAGCCAACAGTACCTAGCAGACATCACAAACCCTTCTGGGAGTTCTCAGGACTGAAGATTAACATTCCCCACATGATTTTATTTTGGGTGGATGGGAACGGGGGAAGATTCAGAGGAAACTGTAATATACAAATGATACGAGACATGCATATCTAATGTCAATCAATTCAACTGGGCACAGATACCAGAATGCTGTCAGTGCTACCCAAAATTACAGGGGATTCTCCCTCTATTTTGCAAACATTCTGTAATGTAAGTAGATAACTGAAAATAGGCAAATTTTGAAATGTATTGTTTTGATTTACTCGTAAAAGTGTCATGTGTGGGTGCTGTTATGTAAATGTAAATAAAGGCTTTTAAAAACTGGGAAAATACACCTTTGAAATTCCTTTCCTCCCCACCAATTCTAGGGAATTCATCCTTAAGAAAATCTCCCAAGTCCCTGACTTCTTTCCCCCCCAATCCCACCATCTCTCATACACACAGGACTAAAGAAGTTATGAAATGGGCCGGGCGCGGTGGCTCACGCCTGTAATCCTAGCACTCTGGGAGGCCGAGGCGGGCGGATCATTTGAGCTCAGGAGTTTGAGACCAGCCTCAGCAAGAGTGAGACCCATCTCTACTAAAAAAATAGAAAAAAATTATCTGGACAACTAAAAATATATAGCAAAAATTAGCCGGGCATGGTGGCGCATGCCTGTAGTCCCAGCTACTCGGGAGGCTGAGGCAGGAGGATCTACTGAGCCCAAGAGTTTGAGGTTGCTGTGAGCTAGGCTGACGCCACGGCACTCTAGGCCGGGCAACAGAGTGAGACTCTGTCTCAAAAAAAAAAAAAAAAAAGTTATGAAATGGAATAAACCTTACATTTATTGAGCACCTCTATGCTCACAGAATCAACCAATTCATATTTATCAGCACTGTGATGTGCCTAGCACTGAGCTAGGTGCAGTGACGCCTCCAACCACCTTATGAGGTTGGTCCTGTCAGAAACGATGGCCCGAGGCCACATAGCTAGTCAACAGTAAATAGTAAAATAGGCCCATCAGGCCTCAGAGCCAGAAGGCACAGCACCAGACCAGCTCACAAGTAACTTTCCGTGGGCTGAGGGCTCCTCAGAGAGTCCCTGATTCAAGGCATGTCACTCACTCCCCATCCCCAAAGATCCTCAGAACCTGAGCAAGTTCAAGAGGAGGAGGATGGTGTCAGTTTCTCTTTAGGGCAACCAACCAGCAGCTCCTCTGAGGGTCACTTCCACTGAGGGACGGGGAGCACAGACTACCCTACAGGGCCTTCTTCACTCTCAATTTAGTTGGAATGACATTTCTACAAGGTAATGCCAGAGATCAATAATAAGACCTAAGGCCTTATTTCACACACACACCTCACCACCAAAACCCCTCAAAACACAGAGGGCGAAAATTACCAAAGGCTCTATTCTGTACCCATTACTTACATCGCTAATGTCTTCAACGCATATTTACAGAGACCTACTATGTTCCAGGAACTGCTTCCTATGTTGAATACCGCCTTTGACTACAGTATTTCTATACCGGAATTCTAGACACATATGCAAATGTGTTACTGGGCATATTCATACTGTGTTTTCTTTATAGTGGAATTTCACAATTAAACAACTTTTGTCTTTAACATGTGCTACCAAATATTTAAGAAAACTATCAAGAAAAACCATAAACTAAAGGCAAGAGGTGGGGAAAACACCACATTTTTATCTGTCTCTGGCCCACAATAAATGTAGGAAGCACTGCCTCTTCCTTTCCATTTCATTCCCCACAGGGAAACCGCACCTCCCTCTTCTGGAAGACTTGTGGTGAGCTGAGTCCTGGGCAGCATCTGCCCGAGGACAGCTGCTACAGAGGGGCCTGACTAGGGCCCTGCAGAGCCTGCGACCCCAGTTGGTCAGGCCCAGGTGTGACGCGCTCTCCCACTGCCAGAGCTGGCGTCCTTCCCCAGCCAGCTGCTCATGGATTTACGCTGCTCATCACAGGGGAACTCGGATTCAGTGCATAGACGGACAGCAGGACTTATCCCAGCTACTAGAAAAATGGCCCTCCAGGCCAATGGCAGCTTCCTTTAAGATGCTCAAACAAAGAGCACCATGACATTGGTGATTGAACACCAGTTGGGGGTGGACCCACGTTCAAGGTGATCTGGCAGACAGACTGGGTTGGAACCCCAGTCTCCTACTAACTGCTGTGCAACCCTGGGCAAGTCATTACACCTCTCTGAGTTCACTCTCCTGCTCTGTGATAGGATGATAAAAAATCCTACCTCACAGGGCTGCTGCAGTAATTAGAAAGGAAGTACAGAAAGCACCTACTACAGTGTCTGGAACACAGCTATTGCTAAATAATGGTAACTTACTTAATAAAGCAAGCCAAAGGGCTCCTAAACACACAATTTATCTCTAAGCAGTGACTGCCTGTACCGAAGCCCAGGCCAGGAGGAGGAGGTCCACACAAACCTGCTGACAAACCTCCACACGGTGCCATGGAGAAGTTCCTGTAATAATTAATCCAAGCAAAAAGCACACTCCCTAAAAGTTCAGAGAATATAAAAGGAACACTTCCTGCTTTATGGCTACAAAGACCAAACTAACTGGGAATATCAGTCCCCCGGGCCACCCCTGCTTCTTAAATGAGATTACAATAAGAGTGATGTACTGTACTACAAGTCAGCTGTGACAAGCAGCACTTTATAGAGCTATCTGTTTGTCTCCATCACTGCATTGCACAATGTGTCCCTGGACTCCAATGTGCAGCTCCATTTACCGCTACATGACAAATGGGCAGCACTTGTAAAAGGCACAAAGAGGTCCACGTCGGCCATGTAATGGTCACCACAGCTGTACCCGAGTGCTTGAGGGGACAAAACAGACCCCCAAGTTCATTAAACTGACCAGTAATGGATCTTTCAAAAAGTGCCTTAGGAATCATACAGAAAAGGCTAAAATAAATAACTCAGCATGGAAGGCTAATCTGAAATGGTGTTTGATAAATTATTTATAACACAGGCGATTGTCTGCATTTAATATTGGAGCTACTAGTAGCATCTTTAAAAGATGATTTATGTGTTGTAATGCTATTAAACTTTATATTGGCCCACTGCTAGCTATAAAGTCTGCTGAGATTTAGAGAATGAGTTTTAAACTGTCACTGCAACATCACAGGAGATGGAGACTGTATTAAATCTTTACTTTAAACCTGTTATCTAGAGAGTTGCATTTTGTAGACACTCACAAACTGATAGATTACCTCAGCATCCGCTACAGTGCAGGTCCAAAATAGTACTGCAAAGAAACTTTTTCCACATTATTCTTGTCTACAGCTACAATCGAATTTCTCTTCTCACTTAAGTGATTTTTAGATTGGGAATGTCACCAGAGGAAAATGTCGGTGCACCAGCCAATGGGCACCCTGGACAGTTCAGCATCAAATTAATAATCTTTAAATAAACCCTCTATATTTGACTGTTCAGTTATGCATGCTGAACAGTGCTTTACTTACGTCAGAGGCAGGCAAAATATTAAACATGCATATGACTAGAAACCTAACAGGCTATTTTAGACACAGCTTTGGAATGTGAAAATATATGTACATGGCAAGTCATCTGAAACAATCGATTTGTAACTAAGAATTTTTAAAAGAATTTAAAAATAAATTGGTTACTTGCTGGAAAATATATTTTGTTTATGTAGCTGAGGAGCTGGCACGGGGCTGGAAAACGAAGAAATATTCAGCCTTTTTCAAATAAAGAACAGGGCTGCCCTGGTGCCACTGTTTTTCAGGGCATCGCAAAAGTATCCCTTTGCCACACAGGAGTCAGTCACCTCCCCCTTGCAGGGACTCGGACAGCATTGTAGCTGAACTCTCACAACTTTCATCAATTTCCCTATTTGCCACTAAATCTATGCTTAGCTCCCTTCAGTTCTTAACACTTTGTTCCTCTATTAACAACTAAGGATTTAATTTAGCTCAGTAAGAACTGAAGCCTGGGAGGGTTGGGGAGCTGTTGGCCCAAGGATACAAAATTTCAGTTAGGAGGAGTAAGTTCAAGAGATCTATCGCACAACGGGTGACTATAGTTAATAACAATGTATTGTATTCTTGGAAATCGCTAAGAAAGTAGATTTTAAGTGTTCTCACCACAAAATAAAATGTAAGGTAATGTATATGTTAATTAGTTTGATTTAGCCATTCTACAATGTATACATATTTCAAAACATGTTGTATATGACAAATACATACAATTTTTGTCAATCAAAGTAATTCATTTTTAACAAGAATTAAAGCAGCAGGCCGAATTCATCTTGGAAAATCTGCATTATCTTTCATTGCTTTGATTTGAAACAGCAAAAAATTCTATTGCTCTGCTGATCTGCAGCACAGCAGATAAAAATCTGGGTGTGATAAGAGTTTGGACTCTAATATGAGAGAATCAGGGGTGCACCTCACACCTTCTCCATCTTTGTACCCCAGGAAGCTAGCACAGTGCTTGGCATGTACGCCAATAGATAAAAAAAATCAAACGGTCACTTCAAATGCAAGCTGAGATTTAAAGTCTGCTTTGCCGAACTCAAAGACGAAATTATGAGAGATCCATACCAAATGGAGTCCCTACAAAACCGCACCAGTCCCAACTGGGGACCATTCAAGGACACTTAAAACCTTGAGAGGAAGAGGCTTGAATACAATGTTCTGTAGTGGCCCACTGACATGCTGTGGTTCTGACTATGCCACTGATGTGGCCTGAAGGAGTCATTAATGGCTGATGGTTGAATAAAATTTAAAGAGCTCAAAAAAGTGTTTAAAACAGTCCCCCCAAAAGCAGTGTGTTTCCTGTACTGTGTAACAGCCCCAATATATCCCATGTGTAGCCACATATTTTACAGTGGGAAAAGTTAATTTTTTTTTTTCCAGACTGGGCCATGTGACAAAAGCAAAGGTGTCCCAGTTTGGGTTTTGGCTTGAGCTGTTGGGGTAAATGTGGCCTGCCTGTGTGAACACCTGCAAATGGAGCTGAGTGTGCCCAGAGAGCAGGCAGTGAGGCAGTGACTGGGCCTCCAAGGTCTAGATGGTAATGCCACTTCCTTCCTTGATTGCTTTTTTTGGTACTAGGATCTGGATGATGTGAATAATTAAAGAAAAACCTGCTACGGGTGCAGGAGTGATTTTAGGGGTTTTGAGCAGGATGGGAAGGGGGATGGGGAGGGTTCACTGTTCACAGAATTGTCAGTTGGGTCTGTCCCAGATAACTGAATGATATGGAAGCCCAATCCCAGCTTGCAGTCAAAAAAAGGAGATGTCGGAGACCACCCAGCCACGATGGGCCAGAAAAGGCTGGCCCGGAATGAGGGAAGCCGTGGAGAGCAGGTCACTCATGGACACACTACTCAACTCTCTCTGAGCCACAGAGTGCCCCTCCGAAGAATGCGGATAATGCCTCTGAGGGCCGTAGGGAGGAATAAAAGAATAGGAATGTCCCCAACACACAGATTTTACAAACAGGATTGTTAGCAAGTTCTAGGCTAGAAAAAAAAAAGCAAGAAAAAAGGCAACTACCACTGGGCATCCACCACAGCCCTGGGTCTGGGCTAACACTGACGGTACTTACTGAACCCTCCTCTGCTTGCACAGATGAGGAAACCGCAGCTCTCAGGAGGGTTGGCTAATGCACCCAAAGGCACATGGCTGCGTCTAAGTAGGAGTCACGGATTTGTGCCAAGTTAGTGTCTGGCATCACCAAAGCCTGCCTCCTATGCCGCACCATTAGGAAGATCAGTGGCGGGCAAGTGGTTTTGCTGGACTCTGTGACAGTGAATGGAAGGAAAAATACCTAAGCTTCCAGAGGGAAAAGAACCAAAAGAGATGAGAACATATTGCTTTCCACAAGGAGAAGAAATCAGTGTTCACAGCATATGTGTATACAAATATATATTTCCAAGGCTGCATTGAATCAAATGTAATCAGAGAAAAAACAAGAAAGCCTGGGTTTGAAGAGTGAGAAATATGTTCAACAATCCTCAAAATGAAAACCAGCCTGCTTCAGATACTAATAAGATCTTAACATTATTTCTCGCTCTGTAAAAGCGACTCGGCCAGTGGCAACTCTGGCAATAAATTCCTGGAGATGCTGAAAGGGCCATCACCTGAAACAGAGCAGGAAAGCGCAGTGAACCTGCTCCACAGGTCACAGCGAAGGCAAAGCAGGGGTCGGCACTGGAATTTCCCCGGATAAGGAGACTGGGTGTGATCACAGAAATTCGGTCCTGTCAGAAGGAAAGACTGAAACCAGGGTCTGAGACTCGCAGAAGAGCCGCGATCACAGGGAACCTACCCACTTCTGAAGTCTGGGGGTCGACGCCACTGCTGGGTGCAGGCCCGTGTGGGAAGGCTGTCGTGGGCACTGTGTTATACGGCATATCCTGCTTCCACAGCCTTATGAGGATTAGAAGGATCAGAAGGCAATCGAGGAAGCACAAAGTACCCTTGTAGGAAGTTTAAAGACAGCCACAAATGCGGCAAATTTCAAATGATGCAGAACTACTGACAGAGATGCCTAGGTTGGCAGATACGCACTAATGCCCTGACACGGAGTATGCTCCGCACACACCGTGCTGAACACCGGGGACAGGTCTGAACACCGGGGACAGGTCTGAACACGGACCCAGCCCATGAGGAGTGTGCAGCCCAAAAGGGGAAAGGAGATGATCTCACCACAAGGTAACAGCTATCAAGAGACAGGCCTGACAAAGCAACTAAAGGTGCACAGGGGTTGATGGGGTGCAGGTGATGAAGACTGGGCCACACCTTGAAACCGAGTGAAAGGGAGCCAGACCAAGGGGTAGAAGTGCTGGCCAGGGAACAGCCACGAACACGGGGAGGAGAAAGGTATGGTGACACAGGCAGTTCAGTGTGGCTGAGCATGAGAAGCCCACAGGCCATACAGAGAGCCAGCCCTTCATGCTACGCAGTGGGAAGACATGAAAATTTTAAGCTGGGGAATGAGGTATAGTCACACGCTGCACGGTGTTTCGGTCAACAACAGACCACATACACAACAGTGGTCACGGAGCTGAAAAACTCCTATGGCCTAGTGACATTGCAGACCTTCCAGGGACAAGATGAGGAGGTGGAAGACGGTGATATTGATGATCCTGACCTCTCATGCACCTCGGCTAATTAATGTATGTCTTAGTCTTTAACAAAAAGTAAAAAACAAAATCCTTAAATAGAAAAAAAGCTTATAGAGTAAGGATATAAAGAAGATTTTTGTATGATGTCTGTATTTTAACCTATTATTACAAAAGAGTCAAAAAGTTAAAAAAAAAAACTGAAAAGTTTATGAAGTAAAAAAGCAAACTAAGGTTAATTTATTAGTGAAGAAAGAAAAATATCTTTTTATAAATTTAGTGTAGCTGAAGTGCACAGTGTGTATGAAGTCTACAGTGGTGCAGAGTGATGGCCTAGGCCTTCACATTTGTTCACCCCTCACTGACGCCCCCCAGAGCAACTTCCAGTCCTGCAAGCTCCGTTCATGGTAAGCACCCTATACAGGTGTACCTTTTTTTTTTTTTTTTTCTTTTGTATCATATTTTTACTGCACCTTTTCTATGTTTAGACACACAAATATTTACCACTGTGTGACAGTTGCCTCCAGTATTCATATACTACCATGCTGTACAGGTTTGTAGCTTAGGAGCAACAGGCTGTACCACCTAGGTTTGTGTAAGTGCACTCTATGATGTTCGCACGTCACCTAATGACACATTTCTCAGAATGTATCCCCATCGTTAAGCAAGGCATGACCGTAGTCAGATTTGTGCTTTTAGAGATTGCTACTGGGAAGCAGTGCAGGAGGAGATGCTGAAGGCGGGAGACAGGACAGCAGATGGTAACAACACTCCCAACGAGAGATGGTGGCAGGGCAGGAGGGACGAGGGAGGAGGATCACCAACAGAATGACAACGGTGATGATGATGGTGACGATGATGTGGGCAAGGAGGAAGCAGCGGTCAGGTGGGTGTGCAGGAGAGGGAGAAGTGCGGGTGCCACCTGGACTTCCAGCATCAGTCATGAGCAAACACAGTCTTCACATAAAGGCCTTTTGTAACTTCTTGACAGCTATTTTTTCTGGTGGGCTGATGAGAAGACAATGATTAACTTGATTGTATTTTCTAGACACTGGTAAGCTTCTGCAATAGGCACCCTATAGGGTGTCACTAAAAAAGGACAAGATAGAGAAGAGCCAGTGAAAGTCTACTGAGGTTATTCTGGGGGGTGGGGGGAAACCTAGGCTGGAAGCAACTTCTAAATGCCATTTCATCGGTGGTAGGAGCTCTGAAACACACCTGTCTGGCTTCTGGAGTGTGGCAGAAAGAGCGGCAGGGGTTGGTTAACTGTGGGAGCGAGAGCCGAAGGAACAGGAAGCTCTAAGGGACAACCACAGGCACGAGGGCTGGCCCTGTACAAGGTACGCTTACGAGG
Organism: Propithecus coquereli; assembly: GCF_000956105.1. NCBI lineage: Eukaryota > Metazoa > Chordata > Mammalia > Primates > Indriidae > Propithecus > Propithecus coquereli. The sequence goes on along the minus strand of NW_012138525.1, from coordinate 8,120,459 downwards.
GGGGAGCAGTGGACAGGCCCAAGCACAGCAGGTGACAGAACACAGCTGTCCCAGGGGCTACTAAGTTCTGAAAGGGCATAAGCAAACTTCCCGGGCCTGGGGCTGGTGAATATATATTCACTGTATTGATTATGGTCATGGGGTTGAGGGGGAGGCAAGTGTCAGCAGAGTGAAGAATTTAAGAGAATAAAGATCCAGGTATGAATCCGGTCTGGTGACTAACAGTATACCCTTGGTGGCAAAGTCACACCACATTTTTAAGTCCCAATTTCCGCATCTGCAAAAGAGGACCTAAAACCACTGAGCTCCCAGATGGTCCTGAGGATTAAACCTGAACAAAGTACCATGCACAGGAGAC
>NW_012138525.1:8096078-8120051 GCF_000956105.1 Propithecus coquereli | reverse complement strand
GAACCAACTTTATTCTCATCCCTCCTAAGAACTGCCAATCCCTTCAAATACTAGCAGTTCTGTTTATTCAGATCTTCCAATACGTAAAATTTGCTAGGACCTAAAACCACTGAGCTCCCAGATGGTCCTGAGGATTAAACCTGAACAAAGTACCATGCACAGGAGACACTGCTAGCACAGTGCCTGGTACACAGGAAACCCACAATGAACGCTAACCTCATCTGATCCCACCCCTTCCCTCAAGTTCACAAACATGGCTGTCAAGGCAAAAGCCTCACTCGCCCGGGACCACTAATGAGATAGGCAACTGATGTACTAAAAACTTGGTACTTTGTGTTTTCAACCCCCCAGTTCAAAGCAAATCTATTATGAAAGTAGCCGTTATGCTGCAAATGAAATTCAACATGAAGCTATCTTTGTTCACACGCGCATCTTCTGTATAGAATTTACTGCCGTATCAGTGAGGAGTGTCCTAAGTAGCACTTTTCACTTACTCTACTTCACTAGAAATCACATTCTAAACGGAGGCAGGAAGAGCACACACACTTACAGCCTGCAGGCTCTGTGACAAGCACATTACTCCACTCACGCTTCAGAACGAGCCTTTACGCACCAGTCCCCTCACCCCCATTTTACAAATCCAGGAAACCAAGACTCAGAGGAGGGGAAGTAACTACCCCGAAGGCACACGGCCAACAAGGGGAAGGTCTGAGATTCAACACAGCTTTGTCTGACTCCAAAGTCCATGTTTTTTTTTCACCCAAGAAAACAAAACCTCCAAACAATTAGTCTCCAAAAATACTAATGATGCCTGTCTAGTCCTTAAGTAGATGCAACTGATAAATCCCTCACGGGTTCAACTTTTTAAAGTATTTCACCTCTAAAATTATTTCGCAGTCGCAAATACACTGCTTAAGTAACGCTACTCTAACATTCCATCATTCACCGGGCTTGTTACATCTGGTAAAATTAAGAACATCTTGATGAATTTCTCTACCACAGAATCTATATTCATCAAATCCCACAGCAAAGCCCAAATTCGCCGTATCACTGCTACATTCAAATGGTTGTTTCCCTAAAATACGTACATAAAACCTCTCAGCAGACAGAATCAAATTATTTTTGACCACTCTGTAATGTCAATAAAAAAAGATACCATTTACCTTCATTTTCCCACCAGGCCATTTGTTGACTATAAATCTTAACTAAAACTGACCCAAAAAAGCAAGGGTATTTTAATTTTCTTTAGAAGTTTCGGGGCCAGAGCCAGTCAGAGGATGAGAGAGCAAACTTTTGTTAAGCCTGACGAACAATTTACAAACATGGTCCTTTTAACAATCCCTTGAAGTACTGACTTCAGTCGATTTTACGAGTTTTATATTTTAAAAATTAGGGCTGCAGGGGTTACACGAGAGGCTTTCAAAGGCCTCTCTCAACTTGAACCTCTTCAAAGCCCATGCCCACACGCTCTATCTTTACTCCTCTGTCACCCCAATTCCATTCAACTGGCCAAAAGGCCAATGTATTATCAAGGAATCGACATGAATGAACCCTTAAATCTTTTTAATATTCTGTTATCACTGAGGTTCCGATTTCAGAAAAACTACATTCCAACACCATGACAGGCTGACAACAACTACAAGTGTGACCACATTTACGGGTACAGTGTTCACTGCAAATATTTTAAAAAACCTGTACTACTGGGTGGAATTTTAAAATATCTATTTAGTACAACTTCATATCATTTTTTGGTTTCTGCACAATTTCAGGGTTAGGGGAGAGTAGTATATATTACCTCACAGAAACCCAAAAGTAACTATCTGTTAAGGTTAAAACTTTAACTACCTTCCTGGGGTATGCTGCTGGGGTCTCATTACAGCAGGTAATCTCACATTCTGCCACGCGCAACACACTAAGTACCAGCATCTCCCAATTACATGGCAACGTAAATCTCAAAGGACATTTGAGAAGTCTACACAGCTCCTGCACCCACTGCCGAAACACAACCACCTCTAATAGAGTGTGGCAGCTTTCTAAGCTAAATATTCACACGCAGGGACAGGGATGCTAAGCTGCGGCCTTATCTCACACTCAAGAGTGGATGCTAATTAAAAGGCCACACTGACTCAGAAATGACCACCAGACAACTCTGGACACTGTGTGGAGTCACATTTTCCAACTGTCCAGACTTCTAGGATTAGAACCCTGAAAGTCAGAGCAGAAGCCCACATGCCTTTCAGTATATGCAGTGCTCCTCATCTGGAATGTTCTCCCCTCCTCCCCCTCAGTCTCCCTGTCCTATATTTGCTCAAACCACAAAACAAAAAAAATTCAAGTGAGGAGTCCCGTGCTCTTTGAGGCTGCCTGAAAGTCCCCCAGACAGAATCCTCAATTCCTCTTCGGCCTTAGCTCTACTGCCCCGCTGGATGTACCGTCCTCGTATTTTCCACACCACAGTAGCCATGAGTGGGCCTGTCCAGCCCACTAGGTTGTAAAGTCACTAAGAAAGGGACTATGGCTCATAAGCAGGCACAGAGCCTGATCAACACAAGTTGGGTGAAAGGAACACAGCCCACCCTTCACATCTCTGAAGGATCACCACCTACCGAGAGCTCACAGAGGCCTCGCTGGCGACTCCAACGGCAACGCAGACGCTCCCGCCCACTGCCCTTGTGCCTTTGCCAATTTTGATGTGCCTTAGGAGTTTTTGATAAAGAGCACCTTTTTCATTTTTGTTTTTAAAGCCTTCACAATAGCGGGAGGTATCCGGGGTGTATTCATTCCTACCATAATCATCTGGCTATTTTTAGAACTGTTTTACTTCGGCTAGCAAAACCTACACTTGATATAGGCTGTCATGCAAAAAACCCCAGAAAACAAAAAACCCCTGTCATAACAGTAATGGCTTTGAAATAGCTCATCCGAACCAACTTTATTCTCATCCCTCTTAAGAACTGCCAATCCCTTCAAATACTAGCAGTTCTGTTTATTCAGATCTTCCAATACATAAAATTTGCTGACTTTTCCCCCTTTGAGCAGAAACAGATAAATAAAAACTGTGAAGCTTTTTTTGGGGGGGGAAGGAGACTAGAAACAAAAATTCTCTGCCTGTGTAAAATATAGGGGCATTTTTAAATTACCACGTGTTTTAGATTAGAAGGTAAAAACAGAACAGCAGCAATTTAAAACTTTCTAGCCCATGAAAGCTGACAATTAACTCGGCAAAATACAGCTCAAGCCTTCAAGTCCCCCTATTCTTGCAGGCAGCAGTCCCATTTAACACTTAAATGCCCTGTGTTAGTAAGTTTGCCATTTTTTATGTTAATTTACATGTCTGATGTAAGCCTACACAGGTACTACATTTAAATATTTAGCTTCAAATGTTATTTTAAACTTAATTTTTCCACAGAACTATTTCATTTAAAAAAAAAAAAAAAGAGAGAAAGAAACAAACTTGCCTAAGATTCTTAATCACACTTCAGTGTGTACTGGCAAATCTGTAGTGTCTGGCTGCCTTGCACACCCACGCGCCCTCCCCCTTCCTGATATCGCATACCACACCAGTATAATAAACCATGTTAATATTTCATGCCACTGTGAAATATGCTGGAGTATCAATTCAACATCTGCTGTCTTTAGGGTCCGGGAGTCCCGCAGAGACACTTTCAATTTGTAATTGAGTTCTATGCTGAATTAATCAGCAGTTTATCTTTTTTACTAAAATAATGTCTTCACCACTAACCCAGATTTACATTAACGATTTATGCCAAATTACCCGCCAAGGCAAAACTTATAAGATTCTAAGCTACAATCCAGTAACACTCAGTCTTATATTTCATTTCTTGTATTTCTTTAACCTATGTACAAGAAAAGTAGAAATCTATTGTTCAAGAGCTTACAAAACTCTAACCACAGATGACCTCTTACATTTGTAACACAGAGCCCCACTTGTGACAGTGAAATTCATGGGGGTTTTCTCTTCCTCCCCTGAAAGCCACTGTTCAATAAGTGGTTATGATTCCAAATTTGTACCGGATTTCTAAAATGAAATGAAATCAGTGAATAATAAAGAAGCTTTTTTTTTTTTTTTTTTTTTTTTGAGACAGAGTCTCACTGTGCTGCCCAGGCTACAGTGCCGTGGCGTCATCCTCGCTCACAGCAACCTCAAATTCCTAGGCTCAAGCGATCCTCCTGCCTCAGCCTCCCGAGTAGCTGGGACTATAGGCATGTACCACCACGCCCGGCTAATTTTTTCTATATATTTTTAGTTGTCCAATTAATTTCTTTCTATTTTTAGTAGAGACGGGGTCTCGCTCTTGCTCAGGCTGGTCTCGAACTCCTGAGCTCAAACAATCCGCCCGCCTCGGCCTCCCAGAGAGCTAGGATTACAGGCGTGAGCCACCGCGCCCGGCCAAGGAGCTTCTTTTATTTCTTTTCCCAAGGAGCTATGGCATTCCAAATCTTGGCTTGGCTTGAGTAACAGAAAAAGATAACCTAGATAAAGGAGCATCTTTAGTACCTTACATTATGTACCTGAGACCCAAGTTAGCAAGGGCAATTCAATTTGATAAAGACGGGGTAAAGAAGTCCGTGTTCTCTTTGAAATCACGATGCAGAGTATCTCATTAGCAATAATATCTTCCTTTTAAGTCCACCTGTACAATTGAAAGTCTCCAAACACTGATTCAACACTACCCTGATTCTAGCTCTTGCCTCTCTCTCTGATTAAATAGTCTCTGGTTACAAGGAAGTTACATTTGCCTGCTGGATTTTTGCCACAGGTGCAGCAAGCAACATACTTTGTGAAATATTTCTCCTACACGGTATATCTTCCCCTACCTTTCACAACTATAGGAAATACATAAAGCTAAAACATTTCAGATGGAACACCTGCTCCAAAGAAACGTATCATAAATAATTACCTGTCCGCCACACAGTAAAATAATCCCTTCTTTTCAATTTACTTTGCCAATAGCTGTATAAAGATTCTTCACCACCATACAGAACGGCCTCTTTTAATACCACCCCTGGATGACAGCACCAAGTGTAACACCTTGCATTCAGTTGGTACCCGGTAAATATCTGATTAATTCCATACTGGTTATATAAGAATATAAAGTTCAGTGTTTACACAGGCACAGTAGAAGACATGAAAAATTTTTAGCAAAGAAATATTTTGGGGAGAAACATCAACAAATCAATAATCAGGTCAACACACCATTTGTCAGTATCCTTTCACTATTCCCCAAAGAATTGGAAACAGAGACCTTCAAACCTTACACAGGGTCACTTGCCTAAAATTTGTCAATTCTTGAATTCCAGAGGTCTGGCCCCAAGAGAAATCCATTCCTAGCTCATGGAGATTTCGGTCAACTATACACTCCTTCTCTGCCTCCTCCCATCTAACCCCCTTTTATTTCCTGAGACTAAATGGGAAGAATAAGACATACTTTCTAAAATTTTCTTCACCCCTTCCCAGAGATATCTCACTTTTGACTTCAACTTTTATCGAAGGCAGAATACAACGGCAAGGGTGGAAATAATAACCAGCCTCACATTAACTTAGGCTCTAGAGATACAGATAAGAGGAAAACACAGACTTGGACAGAGGAATGGACATTTAAGTGTTCATTTCTAAGTCAAGGAAGACTAATGAATCTCAGAGAATCAAACAGAAAGAAGCAATTACTTCTGAAATTCAAACTCTGTATGGTAGGAAGCAAAAGCCTGCTCTTTAATTATCAGGTGAAAGACCACAGTAAACTTCCATTTGCCCTGTAAGGTCCTACAAAATGCAAAAAGCAAGACTCAAGGGAGTAACCTCAACTCAAGAAGTCCCTCTCTGCCTCTCCAAAGTCGGCTACCAGTGGGTTCCAATTCAGGAGAACAAACTCACTTCTTAAAAGGGGGACAAAGTGAAAATATCTGATGCCGATGAGAAGCTTTCACCTTCAATGGTGTTTCTCATTATCATCTATTCTAAAAGTTGAACGAGTAATTCTCCAAAATCACCCACTGAACCATAAGTGCCAACTTCAGTATCTGTTCATTTCTAAAATTAACTGGTCAGGCCAGGCACAGTGGCTCACACCTGTAATCCTAGCCCTCTGGGAGGCTGAGGTGGGAGGACTGCTTGAGGTCAGGAGTTCGAAACCAGCCTGAGCAAGAGCGAGACCCCGTCTCTACTAAAAATAGAAAGAAATTAATTGGACAACTAAAAATATATAGAAAACATTAGCCTGCCATGGTGGCACATGCCTGTAGTCCCAGCTACTCGGGAGGCTGAGGCAGGAGGATCGCTTGAGCCCAGGAGTTTGAGGTTGCTGTGAGCTAGGATGACGCCGCGGCACTCTAGCCCGGGCAACACAGTGAGACTCTGTCTCAAAAAAAAAAAAAAAAATTAGCCAGGTGTGGTGATGCCTGTAATCCCAGCTACTCAGGAGGCTGAGGCTGAGGCAAGAGGATCACTTGAGCCCAGGAGTTGGAGGTTGCAGTGACCTACGGTGACGCCACTGCACTCCTACCCAGGGCAACAAAGTAAGAATCTATCTCAAAAAGAAAAGAAAAAAAATTAACTAGTTAATGCCATTGGCTATCACTACTAAGAATAATTCCATAGAGAGCCCCAGGGATTCTATCTTAGGGTTCTGACATTTCTAAAACCTAATGTTTTACATTAAATAAAGCCAGAGAAAAAAAATATTGGGGAAAATCAATACATCTTCTGATCCAACAATAAAGACACAATTTACTATGCCTAATGCTTCAGGTTAAGCCAATATGCAGGAATTATAACCAAAAGCAAATGACAGACACAGCCGCAGGGAGAACCTCTGAAAAGGGATCTTTCACTATTTAAACAATTAGTGCACAAGTCCAGTGCACAAAGAAGTCCAGTGCACAAATGTTTCATTGCTCCATCTAAACATTTCCATAGTTGTACTAGTTCTTAATCAATAAGGAATCCATCAAAACCACAATGAAATACTAATTCACGCACACCCACCAGGATGACTATAACCAAAACGACAGATGACAAGTGTTGGTGAGGATGTATGGAAATTAGAAACTGCACACATTGCTAGTGGTGCAGACACTTTGGGAAAGTCTGGCAGTCCCACAAAAGGCTAAACATAGAATTTCTACATGACCCAGCAGTCTTGCTCCTAGGACTTCTCTTCCCAGGAGAAATCACAACATACGCCCACTCAGAAACTGTATGTGAATATTCATAGCAGCATTATGAATACAGACAAAAAGTGAAAACAATCCAAATGACAACCAATGAATAAAGTGTGGTATGTCCACACAATGGATTATTATTCAACCATAAAAAAGAAATAGAGTACTGATGTTTGCTGCAAAATGAATGAAATATTACGCTAAGTGAAAGAAGCCAAACACAAAAGACCATATATTGTATGATTGTTATTTATGTGAAATGTCCAGAATAGGCAAGTTTACAGAGATGGAAAGTAGATTAGTTATTGCCTAGTCCTGGAAAGATTGGAGGAAAATGGGGTGTGATTAATAATAGGTATAGAGTTTTGGGGGATTTTTTGAAGGTTATAAAAATGTCCTAAAATTGATTGTGGTGATAGTTGTACGACTCTGAATATACCAGAAACCATTGAATTATACACTTACAATAGGTGAACTGTACGGATGTGAATTATATATCAATAAAACTGTTATTGAATAATAAGACATCCAACATTTTTAGAATAGTGGACCTAAAAAACAGTCAAAATATCTTAATGACATGTCACAGTCAATCAATAATCTCACACTCTAATAGTAATTTTTTCAAAGCTAGGGATCACAATAAACAAATATCAGCATAAGCCTTAAAAGTATTTAGTAAGAAAGAATGTTGGCTCTGACTACACATTTTCCCCCCAGACATACAAGATACCTAAACAGATGTAACAACCAAACATAACCTTAAAATCTAAAATCTGGAAAAGTTCAGCTCATTAAGCTGACACCTATTAAACTGCTACAAGAAAAACTGTCTTAAACACCGTCAATACAGATAGTTAAATCATTGTTTATAATAGTTATTGAAGGTCGGATTTTTTTTTTTGCTTAATTTTGCATTTACTTAAAACTCTGTGTTTGATGCCAACAGTGTTCAAGTTGCACAGGAAGGTGCTTCAGCTGAACACTGATAGTCTTCCTTGATCTCCATTGTCTGCTGTGTGGGTTCCGCCAGCAAACCTCCCAGCGAGTGGTCACCTTCCTATGGAGTCATTAAACCTCTGAATGTCAGCTGGTGGGATTAGCCAGCAGCTTCCACACCTGAGCCCCCGTGGCAGGGACAGAGGCATTTGGATCAAGATCACTAATGAATACAGAATTCATATGCCGCTTGTCAGGGCTCCTGAGCTCAGAGTCGCACAGATGCAACCTAAATAAGACGGAGGACAGTACAATTGTTGACGAAGATTAAAAAGTTTTGGCAGTTGGGAAAAAAAGAGCACCTCATTATTCAAATGTGATAGTCTTGCTTATTTTTTTTTATTTTTGTTCAAGTTATTCATGATTTGACTCAAATGGACAAATGCCATTCACCAATATTTAAAGACTCTTGGTCTCATTACTAAATATGCGGAGTGCTGTGCCATCTGCACGTCAGCTGTACAGAGAAAACAGCTCTCTTGCAAATAATATTTGAAAACTTTGAGGGAATAAAACAATCGCAGGATATCTGGGATGGAGGACAGTTAAAAGATGAAAAATAAATCTAGAATTCAAAGAGAAGACAAAAGGTTCTTCCATAGCCAAGTGATTTATTTATATTTACCAATATCTCTAATATCTATCTCTAACTTCCTTGCACTTTTCTGTTCCTGGGTTTCTTCCAATCTCTGAGCTCACCAGAGAGCTTTACACACTTCTGACACTTGCATGGCTTTCTGCCGTCTTCACAAGACCTCCTTCTCAAAAAAGGAACAGCCCAAGCAGCCCACACCTCTTCTCACCTGGAATAAGATGTCTTCCCTGCTATGCTGTCAAAGAATTACAGGCTTAATAAAGGGGCAGAATAGCATAGTGGCTGACTGTACCAGAGGGCTCTAAAATCACACTGACCAGTCAAACTCCGACTCCATCACTGACTAGCTGTGTGACCTCAGGCAAGTCATTTGATCTCCCTATACCCCAATTTTCTTCTCTACAAAATGGAGATAAAACACCAAATTCACAAGATTGTTGAAAAGTAAACGAGAAAATGCAAAAAAAGCTGTTAGAGCCTGGCATAACATAAGCAGGCAGCAAGCACCAGCTATTATGATTACTATGTTTCCAGTACCTTCCCCCCACAGTAAAAAAGGCAAATACTTTCATGGCCTGTGTTGTGTGTTAAACAGCCTTCATCTACTGTCGTCATGACCACTACCTAGGTTTGTCTCCAACATCAAGCTTTCAGATGGGAAAGAAGGACCCTATCTATATTATGCTATAAACCACCAAGCCTTATGCCAGCCAAATAATCACATTAGTCATTGCAATGTGATGTTTGTGTCCCACTACTGAATGACTAAAAAACAAAAGTAGCTGCCATATTTTAGAGCCAATTTTGTATGGAGCCACCACGAAAGGTATTCTACAGCAGCCTGCAGGTAGGTCTCTGGATCCCACCTTGTTGGGGAGGAGCCCCATCTTGCCCTGAGCCATGCTATAAGGGCAGTGGAGACAGACTCGCAGCCCAATCGTCTGGCTCCCAAGCCCCTCCTTCCATCTGACCACACTGAACTCATGCTCTATGTTTTCCTTTGGGACCACTCCATGTGCCAAACTGAACAGATTTTTTTTTTTTTAATCAAAATAATGCAGATCTCTCACACTATCGTCCATCTGCAAAGAACAAATGAATCTGCAACTCGGCATCTTTCTAATATCGGACTTTAAAAAACACAGTTACTTCTAAGATTTGCTCTCAGAACACCATATTGGTATCAACTCTTTCCTTATTTAAAGTGGATCTATAGCTGCCTGCAATGACAGATTAATTCTGTTTCCCGCGCAGTTAGGTGTTTGGCATCACGCTCGTGAGGTAACCCCAAGCCTTTAGGGCGAGAGCTGCTCAGATCTTTAGCAATCTATAAGGGCTTCTCTAGAGGCCAACACTTGCCAAGTGATGAAATATGACTCCATAAATCAGAGGGCTGAAGTGGCACTTGTATACGTCACCATCTATCTTCGTAGCTTCTCTCTGAAGGGTATAGGGTAAGAGCTCATCCCTTGGTATTGCAACCAGAGAAAGGACCGTCACAGTTGGCATTGACTAAGCATATGCTACTTAAAACTGAAGACACACTAAGACTAGGGAAAAAAGATCCTGCTGGTGTTAGCACGCCTCAGGCAGTGGTAGAAGCTTCAGCAACTCATCTTCAAAAGGCAGAGAGCCAGAGCTCTAGAAACCTGCAAAAATTGGCTAAGCCTGCAGTCTTCGTTTCTTTAAGTTGAGCATCTTCAAAGTCTAGAATTCTAACTGTAGGGCACAGCAGCTGCCACTGCAGATCTGATCCTCTCAGCTTTTGGCAGCTCTCAACTTGAGATTCTAGCAAAAGAATTTTTCAAGTTGCTATTATTGCCTGTCATGGATTTATAAATATTGTGCACTATCTGCTGTGGCATGGCTCTCATGGGACGCCAGAGCATGCCAAATGCATAACAGAATGAAAAACAGTTTCTATTCTTCAAATAAATGCTAATTTTTTTAAACTGTGCTCACACGATGTGTTTGGTGACCAACTTCAATAGTACAGAATATGTATCGGGGGGGGGGGAAAAAGCTGATTGTCTTTTCCAGCAGCATTCAGCTGCTACTTTCATTACGCTTGTTTAATTAGATTCCAGATGCTAATTTGCAAGTCGATACCAGAGGGTGCAGGACAGTTTCCCTTTCAATCATCTCCCTGTGATGTGAGGGTCCTGCCGCACACCACCACCCTTCAGCGGCCCTCACACGACATTCTGACAATTAGTGCAAAGAGGGGACAGTATTGATCTTGACAGACTAAATATTAATCTTCTCCCCATTTTAATGAATTGTAATCTTCAAGTGTTTAAATTTCTCACTGGGCCAAAAGAAAACATTCCTTCTTAGAAAGAAATGGAATGGAAGGAAAACTAACCTAAGTTACCTAATTCATTTCTTTAATTCCCCCACCCTAAAATAAAATCTGTGTTTTATTTTAGCAATTTTCGAGATACATACCTGCCAAACTAATACCATACTGCCAAGTATTATGGTCTGATCCCTTGTACTTAACTGGAAAATAGGCTGAATCGCCACAGTGTGGTTATCACTGGTGTCCCTGTCCGGCTAGCCTGTACGGAACAACCAGGATCAGAAGCAGAATTCTTACACCGGCCTTAACAATAGAGAACTGGGGAATGCTCCATGCAATTCATCATCACCAAAAACATCTCTCATATAACTTGACCCCTTGTCATTAGGTCAACTTACACGTTTCAAAATCCACTATTCTGCTAATTGTTTGGTACAATGTCTGAATAAAGACCGTTGCTGATAAAAATAAAGCATGAGATTTGTGACCAGTAATACAATTTTTTATGCCTTCATTTCTACCACAGCTGAGTACTATGAACACTAAAGGTAATCAAAATGTTTCAAAGGAGGGCTAATCTGAGAACTACTAAGTTGCTTTTGATACCTTTTTATCCACGCATTCAACAAATACTGGTTCAATACCTACTATGTTTCAGTTACCATGCTAAGTGTAAGAAAACAGAAATGACTAGACACAATCCCTGCCCTAGAAGAACTTCCAGGCTAACAGCAAGGGAAAAAACAAGAAAATGAAAATTACAAGCCCACTCAAGGCAGTGTCTGGGCCAAAACTGGGTGAGATTTTTTTTTTTGAAGATTTTTAAAGTGGCTTCAACTCACATGGTTAGGTGGCAGTTTCTCTGAAACTGAACCAAAGGCTTTTACTTGAGGCAAGTCATTGGCACAGATGATTGAAACAGCAGAGGCCTTTCTTGGGCATTTATGAATTCCAGCTGGCTTTCACTGTTCTGCTTTTTTTGGCCTGTAATTCCCCAATGAGTATTTGCCCTTTGCCCCACTTCATTTTGCCTGTGTTCTTAACGGGGTGTTTGCCTGGTTGACTCTGCCCCAATACTGTACATTATTTGAGAAGTATACTAGTTATCTTCCTGTTACCTTGAAAAGATGTTTAGCACTTTCCAGATGGGAAGAAGAGAAGAAAGCCCCCTCTATATCCCACGTGGTTTATGATGACTCAAGATTTTGCTTTAGTTCAGGGCCATCCTGTCTCAACTCAACAAACACATAATGACCATCAGGAGCTGAAGAACAGAGATGGTTTCACGGTCCTGCCCTCAAGGAGCTCCCTCTCTCACTGGCAAGGCAATGCCTCTGAAAACAGCCATAAAACAATGGGACAGGTGTGTACAAATAAATGAAGCACCTGAGGGCTGGCAGACACCAGCAGTTAGAATGAGGGCAAGCAGCCACACACCAAGTTTGAAGAAGAGCGAGCAGATAAGAGTGGCCGAAGTGGACCTATGTTCCCCAAAGTAATATTCATCCCACTTGAACATTACACACGACGGTGATACATGAACATTTTATTTCTATTTAATGGTATGCACCCATTTTCATGTGTCTTGAAGAAAAATACAACCAGGGCATCAAACCCAGGATTTCAGATATACACTGTATTTAAAAAGTAAGTTCAAATTAAGAAGGTGAACCACAGTTGGCTGTGGGAAGGCGGGGAAGGGAAGTGACTGGAGAGGAGAATCTGGAGGCAAAGTGAAGGTTCCATATCTCGACTGAGTGACGTTACTCGGTAATTACAAATGCCAAAACCCATCGAGCTGGACACCTAACATCTGTGCATTACATGGAAATTATACCTCAATTTATCAACAAATGAATATAAAGAAAATCTCCCAAAAAAGCATAGAACAAAGTGGCACCTGAATATGGCAGAAACCTTAAATTTAGTGTACAAATGACAAGTTCAAGAAACGATGCTAGATTTAGCCCTGTCCAGTAAATTTTCCAGCAGCAACATCTTTTTTTTTTTGAGACAGAGTCTCACTCTTTTGCCCGGACTAGAGTGAGTGCCATGGCGTCAGCCTAGCTCACAGCAACCCCAAACTCCTGGGCTCAAGCGATCCTCCTGCCTCAGCCTCCTGAGTAGCTGAGACTACAGGCATGTGCCACCATGCCCGGCTAATTTTTTCTATATATTTTTAGTTGTCCAATTAATTTCTTTCTATTTGGGTCTCGCTCTTGCTCAGGCTGGTTTCGAACTCCTGAGCTCAAACAATCCGCCCGCCTCAGCCTCCCAGAGCTAGGATTACAGGGGTGAGCCACCGCGCCCGGCCCCCAGCAGCAACATCTTAAAAAGTAGAAATAGGTGAAATTGTATTAATATTTTTATTTAACCAATATACTTAAAACAGTACCATTTCAATATGTAATCAATATAAAAATTGAGATATTTAAGAAAATTTTTGTGCTATGTGTTTGAAACCTGATGTGTGTTTCTACTCACAGCCCCTCTCAATTGAGGTGCCATATTTCAAGCACCTGAGAGCCACATGCAGTTAGTGGCTACCATGCTAGACAGTGCAGCTAGAGACAACAAGAACACATTAAAGGTTTTTAAGCACAGTGGGGCTCTTATTCCATAAATACTACAGTCCAGGCCCAGCACTATCCAAGGCACGGGTTTGTAAATCAAAAAAAAAAAGGCCAGGCGCAGTGGCTCATACCTGTAATCCCAGCACTTTGGGAGACCGAGGCGGGAGAATCACTTGAGGTCAGGAGTTGGAGACCAGCCTGAGCAACACAGTGAGACCCCATCTCTACAAAAAATACAAAAATCAGCCGGGCATGGTGGCATATGCCTGTAGTCCCAGCCACTAGGGAGGCTGAGGCAGGAGGATCCCTTGAGCCCAGGAGTTTGAGGTTACAACGAGCTATGACGACGCCACTGTACTCCACCCTGGGCGACAAAGCGAGACCATGTCTCAAAAAAAAAAAAAAAAAACCCAAGAGCTTGGGCTGTCTGTAATTTATTATTTGTTTTAACAATAAAACTGAGAGTTTGTTTCATGAGTCTGGCCTAAAAATTATTGTTTAGCAAACAACTCCTAATTATGACTGCCTAAAACTGCCCCCTCACAGCAACTCACTGAGGATGTGAGAGGCAGTGGCACTGCTCTCCGGATTTCTGTTTGAGACATATCCAGAAGCCCTTCCCATACTGAAAAGGCCAGCTTAGTCACCCAACCCTGCAGTCTCTAATTAGGCAAGAAAGTAAGTTATGGAGGGCTTCTTGAGACAGAAGGACAGAAAGTCTCCCTGGAACAAAGGAAAATTAAAAGTTCGAAAATTTTAAACCAAGGTCTTTGCTTCCAAGAGTTCTATGCAAATGTAGAGCCAGAAATGACACCTTGCCTGAATTATCTTTCACAATAAAGTTGCCAAAATACTGTCCTCTCAACTTTGCTGGGCAGCCTCAGCCTGCCACGGACATAACATCATTTCATATTCACCAAAAGAAAGCAGTGCGGCCAGCACAGCTCATGGCTTGGTCTTTACAATAATTTTTTTTTTATTAATAGTATCTATTAACATCCCTTTAGATTTTTAAAGTATTATCTACTGACAGTTGTTATGCTATTATTTTACTGTTTACTTTTAAACTCACATAACCACTAGAGAAAAAGGTATGAACTTCACCTTAATGTTTTTCACCAATTGTTAGTGTGCATCAGGTTTCAATAATTTAAGTAAATAAAAACCAGTTACCTAAAATCGTACAATAATCAAAAATGGGAATTTGTTCAGCCTGTTCCAAGGTCTCACAGCTAATGTAGAACATTAAGTGCTAAGAGTTATAGATACAATTGATCTAAGAAACACATTCTTCAGACTGATAACATTAGAAGTTTTACTGAAGAGATGCTGACATTTCTCTTTACTTCCCAAAGTCACATTAATATTAAATTTGTGGTCTTTGAACCATTTATTTAAACCCAAACTCTAAATAAAATTACTTTAGTGGAGAGTTAAGTCGCTTTTAATATACCTCATACTTTCAACTTTTTCTATAATTTTCATTTTTCTTTAACATATGGAGGTCCCAATCAATTGGAAATAGGCAAAGCCATCAAGAAAATTTGAAAAGATTAATGTGGTTCATAGAAGGATTTGGCATTCACTGAGGCAATTTTCTAAGCAAAAATCAGAATCCTTCTCCCATATCTTTGCTGATTCTAACAGAATCTATGGAGCCTTGGAAACTCCTCTCCTATAGTTAGAGGACTGGGGAACTTTTTTCTTTTCTTTTTCTTTCTAAGTGACCTAGTATATCTTATTTTTTTCTCTTTGTATTTCAGAACCCGGAAGCAGAAAATAATAATAATGGGAATAAATTTTCACATTGAGAAATGAGAACAGAATCCTAATTTCATTTATAGTTTATATTTGGACCTGTTTACTATTCTTAATTGGGGCAAGACACTATGGTTTTTAGTATAAAACACCTACCCTAAATGTTATATGTTTTAATTCCTGCAGATGTTCAAGAAGGGAAGAAATCTAGCTCAGTGACCAAGTCATTATACTTATTTGTGCTATCCTCATGTACCAAAGGCATAGCGGTTTTCAGCAGAAAAACCTTTGTGCTGGCTGATCAGTAGCCACAACTCCACATTCTCTGGCTTTCAAGGCACTTGGCTCAAACCTAAAGGGCAGAGAGAGCTTCAGAGCTCCAATGATGCTTGGTGCTCCAATGGTAATGAGATAATGGAAGAACAAGTATTTTTAATATGTGATCTTCTCCAAAGATGATTAGGCATAAAGCATTGTCAAAAAGTAATTCCCAAACATGTTCTTTTGTACCTAAACAAAACAATACTGCAAAGTCAGAAACAGCAGAAACCTATATATTAAGAAATAGGGTAAACCACTCAAACTGCCTACTAATTGTTGAAAAGAAGTTGACACTTCCCATCGAAAAATTAACAATCACCTTCTTCTGGATAGAGACTTAAAAAAAAAAAAAAAAAAATTAACTACCACCAAAAAGACAAGAGCAATGACGAAAGCTGCCTTTAGGACGTAAGTGCCTGCATGCTGGTTTAGCCGAGAGGATGAAGCACACAGGAGGAAGAACATGAAAACTTCCAAGCATATCAACAATACTTCAAAAGTGACAATGGAAGATCTGTGGATTTGTTCTTGGAGATTTTGGGGGATGGAAGGGTTGTTTAATGGGCGAGCACATCTATCATTAAAGCAGACTTAAGTGGAATGTCACTCAGAAGAGACTTTCCCCAACAAAGAAAATACGGTAAAAAAAAAATGTCTTATACATATACTTGAGACACTAGACACATAACACCGAGATGATGCCACCACACACGATCTTGTCCCCACCTTCTGCTGGATGCAGAACAAACCTATAGGGATTTTTAGAACCGCCTCCACTTTCAGGTCGGTCTCTGTGGAATGCAAAGACACACACAGTTTTTCTATTCTCAGTGAGAGAACAGAAAAACCTGTCATTCTGAGATATCGTGACACAGAAAGCTTAGTGCACAAGAAAACATTCCACGTTGCTGCAGCATTTACAGCTAAGAAGATTTGTAGATAGCCCAAAGCCTAGAGCGAAAAGCTGAATATTGCTGGCTCCTCAAGCCCCAGGGAGGGCATGGCAGGGCCACTGCAAAAGGAAGCTTTCCCATGTAACCGGTCTCCTCAGCAAACATACTATCTGTGCCAAAGAACATTCCAACTAACAACAGTGCCTTACAAGCTTTGGAGGAATCGGCAATCAATTTGTAAATGTTCAACATAAAACTGGAAAAATATGTGAAAGAATAAAACTGCAGGGACTTACATACCTCCATATCTGGCCTAAACTTATCTTCAAACACAGCCATTGCTGCCAAGGAGCCAGAACCTGTAAGAAAAAGATGCACTTTAAGTGTATTTTACCAACTCCCAGCTTCTCCATCTCGAGTTTACCTCAGGGCAACAAAAACAGCGAAACACGCCTGGTGTCACATTCAAGTACAGTGTAAATATTAATCCTATAGGGCCACGTAAACCAGGTAAAAACAGTGCTCTTCAAAAGCCTGGAGTCACACTTACCACTATCTCGGGTATATCTGCAACTGGCCCTACTTCTACCACTGACAGGTATAATTGTAAATTATTCACCATAAAATGCTGAAGCACGAAAATGAGGTTATGGAGAATCTATCTGTACTTTCTCGAAAAGTGAATGCCACATAATTTCACATGGTCTATCCTGTGAGTCCTGTGCACCATATTGTGCCTTGGCAGGCTGCTGGGTATAGCGCTAAATACCAACCCCGTTAGAAAGAATAGACTTTTAATGAGCTGGCCCTGGTAGAGTCACCTTGACATGCAGGGAAGAAACTCACACCAGCAATGGTAATAGGACTGCGAGCCGCAGCCACCAGGTTATTCCAGCTACAACTGTAAAACACTTTATTATGTGGCATTTATTTGGAGCTATTATTTTTAGTTTGTACTTTGAAGAGTAACAGCTGAGTAGACAAAATGACAGACAAAGAAACAAAAATTTATTATCGCAACAGCAAATGGCTGAGAGGTTATGCTGCATAGATATTAACACATAGCAAATTTATCCCTACAAAAGCCAGATGTAAAGGCATTACAAATAAGCATGGGCTCCCTTTGAGTGGATGCAAAACGCAGCTCAGCACTATTTGAAAATTTAAACTTGCTTTGTTCAAAAACCAGAGAATCTTTAGAAAATCATCATCTTGTCTTTACAGGGTCCTGGCAATATTTCAGGATACTCTAGTTTTAGAGAGAGGATAGAGTTGCTCACAATTTTTTACTCCAATTAGAAGATTTTTTTGGCATTTATTACTTTTTAACTTGTTTTGCATAACACTATCTATTTAGCTGGGTCACAGAGAAAACCATATTTTCTATTTAAAATGATTTGTGTACATCGCTTGACCACCTCAATGGTTTAGCAAAGGAAAAAGGCAGCGATTAAACAGTTTCAAATGAGGTGTCCTGCTGATTTTATCAAGTCTGCTGAATGTATAATGAAAAAGGAGACGCTGACAGCAACACTGCATTGAGAAAATACAGACTACCTTATCTGAACCATTTAAGGAGGTCCAATTATAGATCAAATTTAAAGGGTAGAAACAGCAGATTTACAGACACAAATCAATGAACATGGTAATCCCGATGAATATGACAGATACTCCTGTTACTGAATATCGCTGTGGATGAGGATCATTACCCTCCCAGCACCGGATACATCACATCTTAAAGCAGTAGGAAGCGTCAAGTGGAGACCAGCATTACAAGCAATGACTATTCATTTAGGCTTTGGGAGCAAAAGGCAACCCGATTTCCCCCCCTCACAATTTTTTTCTCCTTAAAAAAAACAAAAAAACACTAAAACAGTGATCTAAAGACACATTAAAAGCCCTTTGGAAAGCAGATAGAAACTAAACAGATATAAAACTAGTGTACTCAGAAAACCAGCACATATGCAAAAGCAAATTAACCAAAACAAACCTCTGAATTTCAAAGTAAACATGTCCTTGAAGATGTGGAAACAGGGTCAAATTCCACCACCATTCCATGAGTCACACGTTTACTCTGAGACTCAGGGGTCAAGGGGAAGTCACCGTAACCTGAGCTGCTGTTTTAAGGCACAGGTGAGAACCAGTCTTGGACTTACTAGGAAAAGCAAGCTAGTTGTGTGTGCAAAACAAAGGACAGCTGCCATGAAGAAACAAGACAACTGCAACTGAGAAAAATCTCAGGAAAAAATACTTCCAGCTATAAAATACTACTGCAAAGCACCCAACAGCAGGCTTGCCTTTTCCAACCAAGGTACAAGAATATCTTTGTGAGGAGCCCAAGGGTAATCATACCAGAGGCCCAAAATAAACATTAAAAGAGGACAGGGAGAGGGCAGGTATTTACCTAAGAGCTAATAAACTCCGGAAAACTGTAATTTTTTTTTTTTTAGACAGGGTCTCATTCTGTTGCTCAGGCTGGAGTGCAGCGATGTGATAATATCTCACCGCAACCTCCAACTCCTGGGCACAAACGATCCTCCTGCCTCAGCCTCCTGAGTGGCTGGGACTACAGGCAGGTGCCACCACACTCAGCTAATTTTTATATTTTCTGTAGAGATAGTGAACATGGAAAGGACACAAGGGCTCTTATTACACTGTATTTCTGGCTCCCCCCCCCCCTTTTTTTTTTTTTTACACCTTGACCCCCAACACACACACACACACAGCATTGAGAAATTTTCTGAAAAGCAGGAGCTTCCTAAACTGCCTGAGCCTGTTTCCCATGAAATCAAAGATATTCTGGCCCCAGAATAAACTTGAAAAGAATAAGAAATTCAACATTAAAAATAATTTCGAAATCACTTGCAAATTAGCTCCTGCTCCCAGCTTTTCAGGAAAGGAAGACTTTGGTGCCCCCTTTTCAGAAATACACAGATGTGCTAGGAGACGGGAGTACAACTGCCTTTGTCGACAGGTTCTAGGTAATTCTGAATGTGTGTCTGCTATGTAGAAAACTGAGGTGAGAATTTCAAATACGACTGCAATTGCCTCAAGTGACAAGAGAACAAGATGCAAATAATCCTCACATAATTTTGAGGCAATGCAATAGGGGACACAGAGAACAAGGAGTTGGCCATTTAAAAAAGAAAAAAAGAAAAGATGGTAAAACTCAATGAGACCAATATTCTTTAATAATTTTACTCAAAGTTTCTAGATATTGGTCCAACGCCCAAAACTACAGACAATAAATCATCAGACAAATGCCATACTAGTACACCCACCAGTGACCTACAAAATGTTCAAATATCATATCCCATTTTCCCCATAAACCATTAACAACACCCTGAGACAGTCCATTATTTCAGCGTCAACCTAACTAACCTGGCACTCTCTCCATACACAAAACTAAGGTGGAAATCTTTTGAAGGATCGTTTACCCTGATTTTCTATTCCAAAAACAGGGACACCTTAGGCATTAGAACTGTCTGGTTTCCCATGAAGGAACAAATGTACAGAAAAGCCAAGGGACAGTGTGCCCAGGATCTCTGCTTTACACAGCAAGCATGCCAGGCAAAGGACACGCTTCCCACAAACGCGGGCTGCGCTCTGTGAGCAGGGTAAGGCCTGCCGTCGGAGAACTCGCACTCCAGTGAGGAGAAGGCAGCCGGGGGGAATAAGGGGCAATAACAAGGGCATTTTGTTGAGTATCCACCATGTGCCATGCAGCCTATTTTATGTCCTTTAGCCATCCTCATAGCAACTCATTATAGTGATAAAGCTTCTTGTCTAGGATTATAGCACTGACAAGCACAGGGACAGAATTCCTGTCTTGGCTGTGACCCTTGCTGCTCTCTCATAGAGAAAGTTCTATATGCCACGATACAGTTCAGAGAGGACACGCAAGACCTTCCATGACCAGGTCTCTGCCTCCCTCAGCTCCCTCCCTTCCCCAATACACACACTTGACGCTCCTCCAACTCCATCCTGACAGTAATTTCCCAAACACCCATGCCATTCCAAGCCTATCTCATGCTGCACATGGCAGTCCCTCTGCCCCTTTGACAGTCCACAGAACTCCCAGTCACCCTTCAAACCCCAGCTGAGAGATCACTTCCTCCCAGAAGCCTTCTTTGATCACCCTACACCGCTACAAGCTTTATCGCGCTCATCTCTGCAGCTTGTCCATCCCACCCTTTCATATCTGAATGCCCCAGGCCCAGCAGTCTCTGGCACACAGTGAGCACTAAGAAGGTATCTGTTTAATTAAGCTGTGCTAAATTGAGAGTACAACTGTCCAAATGAAGGAGCCAGGGAAACTCTGAGCTGGCCTGAAGGGGTGATGACAGCAGTAACAAACTTGAATGTAAAGCGAGTTCCATTTTTCAAAAAGGAAAAAAGGCTTTAAAACCATAAAATCATGTCCTATTATATGTCCTAGTCTGGTCCAAACCACTGTGATATCACAGGAGTGAGCTGCTCTTCTTGGATTTCTGCATTCTGTACCGAAGCTCCCGTCTCATCGGTAGTTTCCATGTAGCTGCTCCTTAGCAACCTCCACCAAGTCTGCCTTTTCAGCCCACCCACAGCTACTGAGTCGCCAGTGTTACTTCCAGAACAAAGCTCTTAAAAACAGAAAAATAAGGTGCAATTCAGTAACCTGCATTTAGAGAGACAACTATGTGCGTGGACACTACGATAGCTAGCTCATCACTCTCTAACTTAACCTCCTGCATCCACTGCCCCCCACTCCCCAAAACTCACTCAGCCCCCACGCTGCTCAACACACCTGACTCCCCACCCACCCAGGAGCGGGCCATGAAGAGACTAGGGTGGAAGGAGGATGCACAGCTCAGCCCCCTCTTACCAAAGAGCCCGGAGTTGTGCTCCGCACTCCCTGAACCACTGCAGCCACTCAGGCAGGGACCACCGCGCCTCAGCCATGCCAGCTAAGTGCTCATTAAAAGAACTCCCCCTACAACCAATGCCCCATGGGGTCCCGGAAAGAACACGCAGCCTGTTTCCCAGCTCTGAGTGTCGAGCTGGACTCACTCACAGACCCTCGAGAGGACGCTGTGGGTCGCCCAGGTCTGCTGACCTCCTCCCAGAGGAAGGGGTCCCAAGCACCAATGCCACAAGGACCGCACCTCCAGCCAAGCTTTGACAATGAAATATCTGTTCTTACAATAGCAGCCACTGACTTACATAAAATTACTAGCTCCTGTAAGTAACATAAAATATAAGCCCTGAAACTCAGAAAAATATGTGCAACATGCAGAATAACTAAAAAGAGCTCATAGATAACTAATATCAATATTCCAACAGAGAAAAGAACACAGTTTACAAAAAAGAGAAAAGGCAAAGGCCTATACACACTTAGAAACACTGTTCAAGTTCACTAGTAATCAAAGAAATACAAATTGAAATAAAATGACCATCTTTTGCCTTTTAAATTAGCAAAGATTAATAATGGCCAGTGCTGACAAAGGTGTGATTAAATGAGCACTCTAACACACTTGGTGAAGCAAAAATGATAGAACTTTTCTAATGGACAATTTTGAGACATCAATTGGAAATCATAAAGCTACACAAACCCACCAAACCAGCAATTCTACTGCTAGAGAGTTATTCTAAAGAAACAAATGGACAAGTACCCAAATCATGTTTATAAAAAAATTGTTTAAATTAGGGGGAAAAAAAGACCTGGAGGTAAATGTAAAGGTCCAACCATCAGGAGACAGGGAAAATAAACAATACTACATGCACCAGTCATTAAACGCAACAGAAGTATATTTTTTTTTTTGGCAGTAGAAAGAGATCCATGACATAATATTTAGTGAGGGGGGAAAAACATGTTCCAAAGCAATATTAACAGACAAGCTTATGCAATACATTATACATTATCTGGAAGAAATAAATCAAAATATTATGCCCATTTCTGGGTGGTGCTATTTTCTTTTAGTTTACTTGTGCTTTTAAATTTTTCTTCAAAGGGCATGCATTATTTATAACTTTTTAAGGTATAAATTTGGAGAAAATCCAACATTATGAAAGGGATGAAAAAACAAGCAAAAGACTAAACCCTTGCTGTCACAGTCTTCCTATATAACAGCAGCAGCAGGAGGCTTATTCCTTAGATTTGTGTACAGGGGCCTGAAGTCAATCCATGCATGAGTCAACAGTCCCAAATAACGGCAGCAATCAGTCATCACAAACAAATACACCATGTCTCTCCTACCACCAGCCTAAGGAGGGCTTCCTTAGGACTGCCTTAGAGGTGAAATCATCTTAATAATAAAACCCTTTGAGCAAATCATTGTGGAGCCAGACTCCACTTATCCGGAAGTGTGCTCTGACAAACAAAGTTCTGAACAGGCTACAGCAAACACAGCTGCAACCATCACACATGGTATTTAAGAAATTTCAAAGCACAGTCATGTCAGTTTTGTCTGCTCTTCAGACATGGCAGGTAGTAGCAGTCTGATTTTACGGAGACCGAAGCCCAGAGATAAGACGCTTGCCCAGATCACACAGCCAGTGTTTAGCAAATCTGGGATTTTGACGCCAGATCTTTCTGAATTTAAAGCATGTGATGTTCTTTCCATTCCACCACATTGCCTCTTAAATAGCAAAGCCAAATGTTTGAAATCAAGATTAGCAAGTAAGGCTGGAAGAAGTAGCTATCTTTTCTTAGCTCCCTACCCCAAAAAAGCACACTTTCAAACTTACTTTCTCTTCAGGTTTCAGCAGAACAATTATCACACATCTGGATATAGTTAATTCGTGTTATCTTGCTTGAAAATTCAAATGAGACTGGAATTTAGTTAAATGTTTTAAACGATTAAACATATGCCATTGCTATTCACTGTTCAGCAATGCCACTAAGTACCTGTTCTAAGAGGATTTTAAAATAGCATCATTTAAAAAAAAAAAAAAAACAGTGAAATTCGTTTCTATTTTCTAAAACATCTGAAGGTGTTTTTGATCCTAGCTTATTAGTATTAGTTCACTTTGAACCTAACTTTTCCTAAGAAAACAATCCAACTCAGGATAAAATCTGAAATGTATCAAGAACATTTTACAACCTAGACATTGCTTTTACTAATTCTATACATTTAAAAACACTTGTATTGTCGGGCGCAGTGGCTCACGCCTGTAATCCCAGAATTTTGGGAGGCTGAGGCAGGAGGATCGCTTGAGGCCAGGAGTTCAAGACCAGACTGGGTAACAAAGAGACCCCATCTCTACAAAAAACTTTTTAAAAAATTAGCCAGGTGTGGTGGTATATGCCTGTAGTCCCAGCTACTAGGGAGGCTGGGACAGGAGGATCATTTGAGCCCAAGAGTTCAAGTT